>NC_090941.1:1126582858-1126890166 GCF_040938575.1 Ambystoma mexicanum
ATATGATGTGCTAAGCTCAAATTTGATATATGAATTTATCAGAAAATCAAAGCACAAGAATATTAGCAATTCTCTATAACGTATAGATATATTGGTTTTAAGATGTATAAGAATATGCTAAATGTAATGATGATATCTGATTTTATTGTAATATTTGAAAGGTTCAATGAATTGAACTAACCAAATAAAAAAAAATCTATGCTTTCCAGCTTCTTGCCCATCAAGCTAAGAAGCTGCCTGTTGTTGAAGACAGACCTTCAAGAGTAGGACACTCTCTTTGTCCTCTTCTGAAGTCTGCCCTGTTGGGTCCACCTTCTGCCAGTAAGGACTGCAGCTCAGGATGGTCAACAGGATCCAGATCTCCAACTAGAGTAATGTCTTCTTCCAGATCTGACTCTTCAGAAGCTGGCTCAAACACACAGGGTTGTACCTCAGCCTCAGCAGGTGGAGGAGTCACAGGTGTGACTTTAGACAATCTTGGGGATGTCCTTCTTGGTACCACAGGGGTGCTATCTGCTTTCTCCTGGGAGGTCTTAGGTTTCCCCGTTGCCTCTTTCTTTCTTGAAATAGCAGTGAGCAAGTCCTGTGGACGGAGGTGATAGTTTTGTCTATCAAGTCCCATGGAGAGACCCTCAAGGTCCTGTCCCTTGCAGGCCTAGTGAGCTCCTGTTTCCTTTTACTAGGAGGCCTGGGGGTACTAGACACAACTCCAAGAGTTTTCAGGTCATTATCCAACAGGACTCTCCCAGGCACTCTGCACACTAACAGGTATCTTGACAGTCATGTCATTTCACTGGATGAGAGCTGGTAACTGGGGAAGCATTTGCACAGGGCCTCCAGCTAACTTGGTTAGGTGTTTGGGTGCCTTAGCAACATCCTCTACCTTCAAAAATGATTCATCAACCACAGTTATGTTGGCTCCAGTGTCTCTGATGGCAGGGGTCTCCTGGCCATTCACAATAACACTATCTTTATAATACTCTTTAGTATTATCTGGGATGGAATTATAGACATCGAAATTCTGCTGTTCCCACAAACCCAAGGACACTAAAGAAACACTAGCTGGGACTCTCATGGGTTTATCAGCCAGTAGGTGAAAGTTTCCACTTGCCATAGGTACTTCTTCCTCTGGGGAGAAGGCTAAGGAGACAGTGTGGACCCCTGAAGGTTTACCCTTACATCTGGAATCCCCTTTCACATGGTCAGTTGACCCACACACATAACATTTCCCAAATGTTTTGATGACTGGGGGCTTGTTCTGACCTCCATCTGGTTTGGGTCCAGATGGTACACTAGCCTGATTTGGTTTCCCTTGTGGCTTACCCTTATTGTTTGGTTTGGGGCCCTTTTTGGATTGGAGGTATTAGAATTCTCCTTGTTATCTTTCATTGGTTACTTTCCCTCATTCTTCTTCTGAGTTTCCCCAGAATCCTTGTGAGTGGCCCTGTTGGCAACCCACAAGTCAGCAGCCTTTGCTAACCTCTTTGGATCTATCTAGCCAAGTGCTGTCTGAGCTCAGGAGAGCAGGCATCATAAATTGACTCCAACATAACAAGATTTTTCATACCTTCATAAGTGTTTACTCTGTAACCCTCAACCCAACCATCTAAGTTTTTCAAACATTCACATACCCAGGTAGCCCAAGGGGCACCATCATGCTTTTTGAGGATCCTAAACCTCTTAAGGTACTAGGAAGGGGTCTTCCCACATCTAACAATTAAAGCTAGCTTCACACACTCATAATACATCCTTTCCACCTCCCCCAACTCCATCACAACATCAGATGCAACAGTGGGTAGTCTAGAGAAGAGCCAAGGAAGCAACTGATTCCCTGTAATGTCTTGAATCCCATTGATATACTCAAACATTGCCAACCAATCCAAAATATCAAGCTTAGCCTCATACATACCAACAATTTCTTTGGGCATACAGAGTCTCTTAGGACCGGAAGACCTAGAAGACTCTAGACTCCCCCCATGCAATAGCCGCTAGCCTCTCCACTGTTTTTAGCTGCTTGCGCTCTTTTGCTTAGTTGTAATGTGCCTATGTATATAACTGTAAACTATACTGTATTGTACTATTCTTTCATATTTGTATCAGATGTATATAACAGCAATTTATACTGCATTGTATTACTCTGGTAATATGATTACTATGCTGTAGTAAGTTATGCGCCCGTATGCCCCTGGGCCTGGTGCGCTTTACAAATAAACAAAATGCAAATACAAGAGAAGCATTTTCAATAGACAATTTCTTCATTTCTAATGCATGGTTCACCTCCATTTCTCTGAGCTTAAGTTCTTGATGCTTTTGTTCAGTTTGAGCATTAATACGTTTGAATTCCAGTTCAAGCCTCATCTTTTCTAGAGCAATGAATTCAGGACTGAGTGTAGGACCTGTAGGGGTCCCAGTGGACAAAGGTTGAGGTTGTTGAGCAGGTAAAGGAGCAGTAAGGCCTACATTGTGGGACATATCTGCCTCACCTAACTCATCCATAATATTTTACACATTATCATCCTCATCATTTTACACATTTGCTGGAGGGTCAGGTATTTCAAACCCACTCTCCAGACTGTGTTTCCCTAACAACCTTTCAATTAATTCTGACTTTTTTCCTTTAAAAGAGAGATTCCTTTCTCTACACAGATTTTTCAGATATTCAACAGTGTAACTAAGGAGGGTCTCCTGACTGTAGCTTTCCATATCAGACATGATTAAAATTGCTTTTTAGTGGTGTTTAGCCTTGTGATTAATTGCTCCAAGGTAATAGCAGCACTCTAAGTGTAATCATGATATGCAGTACCGTTTGGGAACACCACATACAATTAAGACTACAAGTGTAAGTACAAATTCACCTTTGGTACAAGCCTGTACTACACAGTAAAGTGGTAGCGATGGCCGAGCAGCCAGACTTATCTCAAGAGTAAAGTGAGCAGTATTAGAAGTTACACAAAGGACAGTAATTAATATGGTTCAAACAAACACTGACTCAAGGTTTCTGAGTAAAAGAATATACATTTATTTGCACCATCAGTTATAAAACAACTCACTATTATGAAGCAGCAGAAAATCACAATCTTGATATACTACACCACACCCAATCAATTCTGGACAAGTTAAGCTCAAAATGAAGTGTGTGCAAAATGGCACTCCAGCAATTTAAAAAGGGAGGGAAAGCCAAGGTTATTCAAAATCAAGCAGCACCAACAAGTAAGTAGGCAGGGCAATCTAGAAAAGGCTTACTACAACTAGGATTCAAATCAATAGGCCTGGGCCAATGTTAATGGTTCAGAGACTTTGCAGAGGATCACACAGTTCAGAGTAGTTTGTGGTTAAGTCTTTGCCAAGAGTTTGAAATGAAGTTGGTCAGAAGAAAAGTTACTTAAAAGAGTAGAGAAGGACAAGCCTTCGGATTGGCAAAATATTTCAAACACTTTCACTGCGGTCCGACGGAACGAACGACCGGATTTGAACAGTACCTTAAATGAAGAAGAATACTGTAGCTGAGGCAGAAGTTCCTGGCAGGTCCTGCAGGCTCATGGTTCCTGAAGCGACTGTTGGACTGACAAGAAGGAGGAAGACTGGAAGGTCCTGCACTGCCCAGGGAAGAAACCAGCAGCAGAGCAAAGCAGCGAATAAAAGGTGCGCTCCTTAAAACCTAAACAGGGTCCGGTCTTCCTGGCTATCCGGTTCACTGCAGCGATGCACAGCAAATTCGACCAGGAGAGGGAGGCCTTGCTTGGTGTTTGGCGAACTGGTTGGCCCCACCAGCTCAAGGGAAGAAGATTCCATGCAGATCTTCTCTGTCGTCGTTTAGGAGATTCGGACCCGCAGCAGGGCTTCACCGGGATGTTCAGTATTTGCAGTAGTCCTCCTTCAGCTTCTCTTTGGTTCTCTCGATCCAGTGGCAACTCTGCCTTTCAAGTCCCAGAGACCTGCTTTTTATGCAGTTTTCCCATATTCACACATCCTGGCTGTCAATCACACAGCAGGGTGGCTGTCCTGGCAGGACAGTCACCTAGCCAATCAAACAAGAGTGTGACTTGGGTCTCCAAGCAGGGGTCCTCAACCCCCTCCCTCACATCCTGTCCATCCAGTCACTCAGGCGCCTAAGGAGGGCTTCTGTGTAGAAGCCCGTCAAAGGACGGTGAACAAAGGAACCAAACCTGGTTTGGCGCGCAGAGTAAAACACGAGAAAGACCTTTACAAAAAGAAATGGTGAATAAATCCGGCCGGAACCAAATAAAAGTCCAGCGGGTTAGAGTTTGAGGCTACTAACATAGCCTAAAACAGTACCAAGGCTATTTTCGTAGTCTGCAGTAGGAAAAAACTGGTAGATACCACTGCCACCAGCCAAATCTTAATGAAAGGGGAACAAAATAATGTTCCATGAGATACAGACAAAAAGGGATGACTATTAACCCTTTCCAGTACTCTATGAAAGATAGTTTGTACTGGGTCTGTGAATTTAAAAAGAATGATAAAGTCAATGGCAACTTTACATATTTCAGCCAAACCCTTGTCTACTCCGAATTACATACGTAGCCAATGTAGGTTTTCCAACACGGTCTTGTGGGCAAACACTGGCCGATTACCCCCATTCTTTTTCCACCGTAGGCATACCATTTCCTTCCTGGTTAGGGCAAGAAGTGGGCTGTTACAGTAGGTCAGCTTGGACATGACTAGAGCCAGTATCACTTGATCACTTGGACTTTATAGGTCATTCCAAAGGATGGAAAAATCTTGTGAAGTAGACTCAGTATAGGTAGGTTTAAACGTTAAAAAGCCATGGGGGCATTTAAGTTTATGTTCATTTATGTTCAGATATGTGAAATGTGATCTGTCCCCATCTGACTGTGCTGAGTGCTCATTCAAGTCCATGTATTGTTCAAACGGGGACACCAAAATAAAAAGGGATTTACATCCTCAATATGTGTATTTGAATTCTTCCAATTACTTACATAGTTCATAACAGGCAAGATTACCAATCAGAATTTAACATATATATTCTTCTCTGGTAAAACTGTGAGCCAGTTAATGTAGTTTTCGTAACCTTCGCATATTTTTGTCCTTGTGTTTTTTCTTGTAATTTTCTTTATTTGTGATTGTGGTTGTACCTGCCAAAACTTACACAATAGAAAAGGAAATACAAATACATATTCATATATAAAAACATACAGAATAAATTCAAAACAACAGCAATTTACAAATAAAGCAGATTCAATCCAATACAAAAAGAAAATACTATATAAAATAAATCATTAATCGTAAAACTCAAAAAATGTATAACCTTACTACCACAATTTAATCAACCCAGCTACTTTCAACACCTTAATAACAGTGATAGTCACAAATGTTTCATCACCACTCAATATCCTTTCGAAGAATTGCTCAGAATCAAGTAACGTGTAGTTGTGAACAAATCTGCCGAGCCACAGTGATGTTGCTTTCATTAAGGCAGGGCAGTTTCAGAGGCTATGTACTCTATTCTGAGTAACATATTTGTTTTCATGCAGAGAACATCCTCTTATAGTTTTGTCACCTGCAGATCTTAGATTACAGATTCCCCTGTTGGGAGAAGATTGAGGCTGTATCTTAGGAACTGTCCAGCCTAATATCCATTAAGACATTTCTTCAGCTATCTTGGGATGGTTCTTTGAGGTTTATCTAAAGATGAGGGACTGTTATAAAATCTGTATTCCCTCAACTTTGTCAATGTGCCAATTCAATCCCGCCTAATAAGGATCTTTTTTACTCAGTCGGGCTGTTCAATTAGTTCATTAGTTGACAACTCTGCTGCCGCCAATATATCAACTGCCCTTTTCCTCAAATTGACCATGGCAGCAAACGTTGCTCTGGACAGCACTTCAGCCAAATCCTCGTAAAGAGAATCCTTTGACAGGACCAACAACTTTCTATAAAGGAAGAGGATTCTAAGATTCACCAGAGAGTCCAATGATGCCAATCCTAGCTCAAACCTGAGCGTGGCTATCAGGACACATTCAGGGAGGCCTAAAGACCTCTTTCAGGTGCGTGATTCCCCCCTTATCACAGGCAAGGCATCTAGAAGAATGACTTATCTAAACGCCTTACAGTAGACATGGTACTACTTTCATCCTATAACAGGATACAATTGGACAGATAGCAAACATGCAATACCAGGCTCTGATCTTTTTCATTTGAATACCTCCTTGTAGAGCTTTAGTCATTAAACGCGCCATCAAACTGTCTGCAATATTATTAGTGTCCGATTGGAAACCCAGATACTTAAGAGTATGCTACGGCACTAGCTGTTTTTTGTTGATTTATTTCCATCAATACAGCATTCATTTTGCACAGAATATTCTGTCATGGCTTTCAATTGTTTTTATAGTCCCATTTGAGTTCTGTCCGGAAGGACAACTTCATCTGCATCGGTCAGATCGGGAACAATCTTTGTGGCAATACGAGGAGGTGCAAGCAGAAATCTAAAGAGGAAATCACCCAAATCAGAAAGATAGAGTATGATCTGGCAGGGAGCCAAAATGCAGCCCTGGTGAAGAGCTCTAGTCGCTCAAAAGGTATCATGACCACTGTGAGCCACAAGCAGGCTCCCACCAGAACCCTGAGGGCCTTAAAACCACTGCAAAAGGGCTCCTGGTGCCAGTCCTGGCGCTTCGCCACCAGGCTCATATGTAGGAAGGAAGGGCTGTTCAAACTAAGTCCCATTTATGTACATGGGCATTTAAATCCAACATGGAAGCACCCACACAGTCTAGTTCTAAGAACCAAGCCATGCGGTCTAGTGTTTTGGGTGTGGCAGGCCTGGAACTACTTTCCCTTGTACTACTTTACCTGGGCTATATAAACCACACCCTGACTGCAGAACACGCTTCCTGTTATACTGCAACCCGAGCGTGACACTCACCGTGTCCAGCTCCTGGTCTTCAGCATCTTCCTGTAATCCTGCAAGAACAAGAACAAGATTATTCTGTTTTACCTGAGAAAACACCATGCAGCACTCAGCATCTCAACTGGGCTGCAATCTGTGGAAACTGAGAGAAAAAGAAACATCACTCACATGTGAGTACTAGCTTAAGGACTTCGCTCGAACCGCTACCCCAGCTGCTGTTCCAACATTGCGACCTACAATAACCAGAAAGGGAAAAACAATATTAGAACGCGCGCTTCCAAAACATCGAATTCTATCAGTCTTACCTGAATTCCATCGCGCTACGCCACGCTTCCATTCGGAGCACCACCGCAACATCTGCAAAGGAAAAGAGACATATTCAGGTTCGCTTTCAATACTAAACAACGCACAGCGCTGTACTTACCTTAACAGAATCCGGGGGCCTGTTTTCCATCGCGCGCTCATCCACTTCCAGCACCACAACGGCCTGTGAGGAGAAGAAGAAAACACAGGTTAGCTTTAAAAGACAATAAAGGCGCTGCGCTTCGCGCTTTCCCTTACCTAGACAACGTGCCTCTCCATCCGCCACGCCAGCATCAAGACCTTCGCACCTGAAAAGTAGGAGATAAAGACATTCACGAATTCCCACCATAAACAGAACAAAGACTTACAATTAACGAACCTACCTGCCTACCAGCAGATACGGGGTCACAGCAGGCCTGGGCCCAAGGAAGGTGTACTGCACCAGTAAAGCAACTCGGGCAGCTTGTTAACAAACATCAAGCGCCCCTGCACAAGAAACGCAGTACGGATAGCTCACCCTACAAATAACTATGGTGAGAAAAGAAACCAGTGGGAAGGGAATCAGTCAGAGTAAGGTGGGAGATTCACCCATTAGAGACAGTTATCACAAATACTCCCTTCTGTAATTTCAGATTCATTATTCAGCACTGGGCAACTACGCATCCAGGGTTCCAGATCTCAGAGCCTTACAGACTCCCCTGGGGATATCAGGTGAGCGTAACAGAATACAAAGCCTTTAAACCTTATCCACCTGGGCGTCATGGTGGCATCTGAAACTGATCAGTTAGTCCAGCTTTTGGGACAATTACGCGCCGGGGTACACGCAGCCCGGCAAGAAACCAATGCCTTAAGAGCAGAGTTAATAGTCACAAAAGACTGTACTGATGAACTAAGCAAACAGCTACTACAAACACAGGCAGGAAGGGGCTCCATTGCCCGGATTCGCCCCATCTGTCGCTACACCATCATAAGTCAATCCAGTACAGATTACGTTGCTGGGAGCAGTACCCCTGGCATCACCAGAACGGTTGATTGGACACCCCAGAAGGTACGCAACATTCATGAGCCAGTGCCGCCTCCATTTTCTTTGTTGGCCTGGGGCTTTCCCAAACGACCAGGTGAATGGGGCCTTTGTTTTATCATATTTGAGTGGAGGTGCCGCAGACTGGTCGGTACCTTTAGTGAGCCGGGATGACCCATTACTGCAGAACTTAAGGGGTTTTCAACAGGAGATGGAAAAGTTATTTGCTTGACACTTACATGAACAAGCTCTTGATAAGGAACTCCTGTCCCTACGCCAAGGGAATCAAGATTTGCTGACTTATATTGGCACCTTTAATAGACAGGTTGTAGAAGTGGGATGGCCAGAAGATAAAAGAACCATATTGTTTCATCAGGGCCTACGAGGAGACCTGAAGGATGTCCTTGCTCAAGTGGTAGACCCACCTAAAGACTGTGCAGAGTTTATCAACCTGTTAGTTCAGTTGGACCAAAGTAGACTCGAAAATCGTGCCATGTACGTACGTTCAAAAGATAATGTTCAACGTCGATCAGAAAATACCACAGAACCCATGCAGATTGGAGGAGTACGACCCCCTTTAACCAAGGGTGAAAGACATAAGAGGAGACAGCTACAGTTATGCCTATACTGCAGTAAATCGGGTCACTACCTCAAAGAATGCCCAGTGAAAACTCCAAGGAAGGTGATAGGCGCTACAGAGAAAGAAGATGATGGAAAGGAATCAGAAAACTACCAGGCCCGGCAAGCGTAGAGATCTGCTTGTCGAGCGAGAAGGATGATTCACAGACCTCACATTTCGCCCTACCAGTAACCTTGATCAATCACCAACGACCATCACGGATGCATCTCATAGAGGCATATATAGACAGTGGAGCAGTTGGTAATAACATAGATTGAGATCTGTCAACAGAAATGGGACTTCACTTATGCACAAAACCAACAACTGAAAAGGTAACTACTGTTGACGGTACAGAAATTGCTTCGGACCAGTAACCCAATGCACAACAGAATGAACTCTTCTGTGTCAGGATGGACAACAAGAAGCAATCACGTTTGACCTCATCGAAGCTCCTCAGTTCCGGTTGATTTTAGGGATGCCATGGTTAGTAACGCACAATCCCCACATAGACTGGTGTGCTAGAGACTGACTTTTTCCGACGAATGCGCCCACACTTGCTACCCGAAATCTATAACACAGCCAAACCTGAAATCTGTTCAAGGAATAGCATCGGGGATCATGGAACCAATGGACACCTTACCAAAAGAATATCAGGATTATCAAGGTGTTTTTCAGAAGGAACAGGCTAACACATTACCGCCACATAGGCCCCATGACTGTCAGATCGACCTGATACCTGGCGCACAGGTTCCTTGTGGTCGAATTTATGCACTTACTGAAAGCAAAAATCTCCACTTGAAGTCCTATCTGGATCAATACCTGATTGATGGGTTTATCCGCCCGTCAAAGTCACTGGCAGCCTCTCCCTTATTCTTCGTACCCAAGAAGGAAGGAGATTTGAGGACTTACATCGATTACCGCGCACTTAATCAAATCACAGTAAAAAACCGCTACCCTTTGCTCCTTATCCCGGAACTGTTGGACCAAGTCAAGGATGCCCGAATCTACACCAAACTAGACGTCGGAGGAGCATACCACCTTGTACGTGTGAAGAAACGATATGAATGGAAAATCGCGTTTCGCACCAAGTATGACCTGTACGAATATAAGTTAATGCCTTTCGGGCTGTACAACGCTCCCGCAGCGTTCCAATACATTATGAATGATGTATTACGGGAATTAATCGATGTCTTTGTCTTGGTCTATATTGACGACATCCTGGTGTATTCCCCCTCTGAAAGAGATCAAGTGGAACATGTTCGTTCAGTCCTTGAAAAACTTTGCCAGCACAAACTCTACGCTAAACTCGAGAAATGCTCCTTCCATGTCACCGAAGTTGGTTTTGTTCTCTCGCCAAAGGGAGTCAAGATGGATTTACACAAAGTAGATGCCATCCTTAATTGGCCGTCACCTTCTTTACTTAAAGGAACCCAAAGCATGCTCGGCTTTGCGAATTTTAATCGCCGATTTATTCCAGATTTCTCACGGATAGTCCACCCAATCACATCGTTACTGAGAAAAAAACAGCAAAAAATTCCAATGGACTGAAGAGGCAGAACAGGCCTTTCAAGAACTCAAGAAAAGATTCACCTCTGCGCCAATTTTACAACATCTTCGCCCTGATCTCCCCTATGTAGTGGAAACTGATGCTTCCAGCGTAGCTATCGGAGCAGTTCTCTCTCAAAGAGATCCAGAGACAGGCCAATTACACCCCGTTGCCTTTTGGTCACGTAAATTCTCACCACCAGAACTGCAATTACAGACAAAGAATTGTTGGCAATAAAATCAGCCTTCAAAGCCTGGTGGCAGTATCTATTAGGTGTCAGACATACCATCACAGTAATCACCGAAACCTTCAATACCTAAAGTCAGCAAAAGCCCAATCGTCACGACAGTTGGTGCCTGGTGGCAGTATCTATTAGGTGTCAGACATACCATCACAGTAATCACCGAAACCTTCAATACCTAAAGTCAGCAAAAGCCCAATCGTCACGACAGTTGCGGTGGGCTCTATTCTTCGCAGAATACGATTACGTAATAACATACCGACCGGGAGTTCGGAATGGGAAGGCCGATGCCTTGTCTCATATGGGTGTTGAAGAGAAAACAAACAGTACCCTGGACCCTGTTGCCATCATCCCAAGTGATAAACTACTGGGACTCACTACCACTTTGACTCTGAGTGAACTTCAAGATAAGATTTGAACCTTAATGAACCCCGAGATCTTGCAGAAATGGAATTCCCAAAATGAACATCACACGGTTCTGGATGGATTACCCTACTTCAGGGAACGACTATATCTACCAAGTAAAGATCTGCAAGAATTGGTCATGTCTGGTTATCATGATTCCCTGATCAAAGGCCATCCCAGAATTGCTAAGACTCTAGCCAAGGTTAAACAGAATTATTGGTGGCCAACCTGGCGTAAGGACATTGCTCGATTTGTTCTATCCTGTGGGATATGTGCACAGAATAAATCACAAAAACAGAAACCAGCTGGCCTCCTACAAACACTGGATATTCCACCGGTTCCCTGGCATACTCTTTCTCTTGATTTTATTAAGGACTTACCTCCTTGTCAAGGTTTTAATGCCATTCTGGTGGTTGTAGACCTGTTCTCTAAAATGGCACATTTCATTCCATTCAAAGGACTTCCTAATCCTACCGGTCTGGCAAAAGCATTTCTTGAACAGATTATAAAACGGCATGGTTTCCCCTCAGTCCTAATCTCAGATCGTGGAAGCCAATTTGTATCCAACCTCTGGAGGAAATGTTGTACCATGCCACAAATCGATGTTTGATTATCCACTAGCCATCACCCCCAAATGGATGGACAAACAGAAAGAACAAACCAGACATTAGAACATTATCTACGTTATATGCTGCACCAAGTGGAAGAGAATTGGAAAGACTTGTTATGGATAGCGGAATACGCATACAATAACTCCATACACACCAGCACGGGACAAAGCCCATTCTACACAATATATGTAAGACATCCACATACCTCGAACTAGACTCCCCCACGACCTTGGAAATGCCAGCGGTAAAGACTCCACACACAAGCATAACCTAAGCCTTCAAAAGGGCAAATGAAAATTTACTGCAAGCCAAAAATAAACGGACTGGCATCGAAAGAAAGCTCTGGATTACTAAATTGGAGATGAAGTCTGGTTGGCATCAAAACATGTGCCCATAAAAGGTACCCAGACCTTTCGTTCAAGATATCTAGCACCCTATACCATCGAATCGGTGATAAATCAGGTGGCCGTCAAGTTAGCCTTACCACCAAGCATGCAAATTCATCCGGCGTTCCATGTGTCACTTGTAAAACCTGTACAACCAGGAACCCGAGTCTTAACACCACCAAAACCTGTGCTAGTTGATGGAGAGTTTGAATTTGAAGTTAAAAACATCCTGGATTCGAAACGTACCAGATCTAAGCTATACTATTTAGTGGACAGGAAAGGGTACGGGCCTCAAGACAGAACTTGGGAACCAAGCGAACATATTCACGCACCATGTCTGATTAAGAAGTTTCACCTGGATAAACCCACCAAACCCGGACTGGACAGAAAGGGTACCATGAGAGGGGCCTTGGGGGGGGGGAGTGCTGTTATGACCAATGTGAGGGGGCACAAGTTGTGCCACAAGCAGGCTCCCACGAGAACCCTGATGGCCTTAAAACCACTGCAAAAGGGCTCCTGGTGCCAGTCCTGGCACCTTTGGCACCAGGCTCATATGTAGGAAGGAAGGGCTGTTCAAACTAGGTCCCATTTATGTACATGGGCCTTCAAATCCAACATGGAAGCACCCACACAGTCTGGTTATAAGAACCAAGCCATGCGGTCTAGTGTTTTGGGTGTGGCAGGGCTGGTACTACTTTACCTGGGCTAAATAAACCATACCCTGACTGCAGAACACGCTTCGTGTTATTCTGCAACCCGCAGAGTGACACTCACTGTGTCCAGCTCCTGGTCTTCAGCATCCTCCTGTAATCCTGCATGAACAAGATTATTCTGTTTTCCCTGAGAAAACACCATCCAGCACTCAGCATCTCAATTGGGCTGCAATCTGTGGAAACCGAGAGAAGAAGAAACATCACTCACCTGTGAGTACTAGCTTAAGGACTTTCAGCGAACCGCTACCACAGCTGCTGTTCGAACATTGCAACCTGCAATAACGAGAAATGGAAAAACAGTATTAGAACGCGTGCTTCCAAAGCATGGAATTCCATCAGTCTTACCTGAATTCCATCGTGCTACGCCATGCTTCCAGCCGGAGCACCACAGCAAAATCTGCAAAGGAAAAGAGACATATTCAGGTTTGCTTTCAATATTAAACAACCGCAAAGCGATATACTTACCTTAACAGATTCCGGGTGCCTGTTTTTTATCACGCTCTCAACCACTCGCAGCACCACAGCGGCCTGTGAGGAGAAGAAGAAGAAAACACAGGTTACCTTTAAAAGACAATAAAGGCGCTGCGCTTCGCGCTTTCTCTTACCTGGAAAATGTGCCTCTCCATCCAGCACATTAACATCAAGACCTTCACACCTGAAAAGAAGGAGATAAAGACATTAACAAATTCCCACCATAAACAGAACAAAGACTTACAATTAACAAACCTACCTGCCTACTAGCAGATTCGCGGTCACAGCAGGCCTGGGCCTAAGGAAGGCGTACTGCACCAGTGAAGCAACTCAGGCAGCTCGCCAACAAACGTCAAGCACCCCTGCGCAAGAAAGGCAGGACGGATAGCTCAACCTACAAATAACTAAGGTGAGAAATGAACCCAGTGGGAAGGGAATCGGTCAGAGAGAGGTGGGAGATTCACCCATTAGAGACAGTTATCACAAATCCTCCCTTCTGTAATTGCAGATTCATTATTCAGCACTGGGCAACTACACATCCAGGGTTCTAGATCTCAGAGCCTTCCAGACTCCCCCGGGGATATCAGGTGAGCGTAACAAAAGGTCTTGGTTAGGATACCCTGCCCGCGCAATCACACCTGCAACAGAGTGTGATCATGTAATGAACCAAAATAGACAAAAATGCTTTTGCTATCCAGAAGGGTGATACAGCGATAATTGCTAGGATCAGCCCTATCTCCCTTCTTGTAGATTGGGATATAACTGCACAGTTCCACGTGGCAGGTGTCATACGTGTGGACAGGATTGTACCAAAAAATTATATAGAGTATTGTGGACCACATGATAGGGTCAGCTCTTAACATGGCATTGGACAGCCCATTTAGGCCAGCTGCCATAGAATTTGATGATTTCTTTATAAGCTTCTCGATGAGTTCTACTGAAATGGTCAGATTCCACAAAGTATCCAAGCAGAGAAATGAAATAGAATGTGATGGTTTTCTATAGACTCTAGTAAAATGAGCCACTCACTCTATTTCCGGAATGGGATTACTCTGCGTGGAGCCTTGTGGTCTATTCATCGAATTTATCTGATACCAAACATTCCTGGAATCATGTTTAGTAATAATAGCTAGCATTTCAAACCCTCATTTCTGCCCAACACATACCTATACCATGTTAGACAGTTTTTAAATGTCTGTTTCAGGCTTCTGACATTTTCCAAATTAAGACTCCCATCACCAATGTAAACTCTGGGGGCTCTTATCTCCCTGTCTTTTATTTGGACCAAGGCATCATATGAATGGGTGGGTTGGTGCTCTTGAATCCTATATCTAATTGGTTTGGTGTTAAAATCATCCAGACATGGCTGACGGTTAACTTATTATTATATTTATTAGAATTACGAATGAACCTGGAGATTCTGTTTCCTCCCTGGTTTATCAGCAGATCAGTAACACCAAGGTGGACTACCTGAGAGACCTGGCCTTGTAACTCCAGTCTTATTTGCAAATGAATACTAAGATCTGTCACCATAGCGCACATTTTTTTTTTGTCTGAACTCAGACCGAACAATTCTGAAGTCAAGGCAAAGTAAACCAACAAGGCAGATTTACTGCCTGATCTTAAGGTACAATTGGGAGGACAGTCCCCCCTGGTTGAACCATTCATGATCTTTAAATTCCAATTATCAAATAACTCAACCCATAATTTCCCCATCATCCTTTATTTGTGAGATATTATGACCGCCTTCAATCCTATTTCCTTAATCTCCACCCATAAGTACAGAGCAACCAGCGTTTAAATCCCCTCTACCATAATGTAAATCCTGTCATTCTCACACAGAAATGTGTCAAATATTTCACCCAATTTATCCAGAATAACTGATAGATTGCTGTGAAAGGGTTGCTATATATATTAACTAACAGAACTGATCTTTGTTGCAAGAGACCCTTTAATATGGCCCCAATCACCAACAAGCCGTAGGTGGAGTCCGATATTTTCTTGGATTCAACTAACATCGAATTATGAACCAAAATTGTAAGGGCATCCGAGGGTCTACACCCCTGCCCCTTTCATGCCATTTATTGGTGGATTGAAAAACCGTTAACAATCTTTGGGGCCGTCAACCATACATCCTGCAAGAGCAAAATACGATTCTTCTTAAAAACATCTTGTTTAGCCAAATTACTCAAAAAACAATTAACACCCTGAGTATTCCAGCTCAGGACTTTAATAGTAGCTGATGTCTCAACTTGGGCTAGAGTCCGATCTCACATACATCTAGTTTCCCAAATAGTTTAACAAGAGTTTTGGGCAGTCAGTGCCAATCTTGATAATCTGTATTAGCCTTTGTCGTAACATGCTGCACAAACTCAACCCTCCTCACATTAGCATCATTGATTTTAAAATAATATTCACAGGGGGAAGAGAACCCAAACTGAAAGCACCAAGGCTCATCTTTTCCATCTCTCCAGTTACCATGTCTGGATCCACATGATGCTTCCTTAAATCATAGACAAAATCCCTCAAGGTATCTATTTCATTCAGAATGATTTATAGTTTTATAACATTTGTTCTATTCAGTGTAACCTCATACGGGTAATTTACTATCCTTTCTAAAAGGAATTTTGGAGAAAGAACAGTCGTGTAGCACACCTCCTCCATTTGCTTTTTGATTGAGATGTCTGAGGTCAAATTGGAGACTTGGGCACCACTGTCCTAAAGACAGAGGGGGACAGGCGGTCAATAATGGCCTAATTTCATAGGATGTCCCCACATCTGCCCTCAGGTGGCTTTGTTTGTCCCTGCTGTTTTGTATATGCAATATGGAGCCTCTATCACTACCTTGGTTTAACTGATGCCCCAGTTGACCAGATTCCACCCATTTCAAGGGATCTGTATTTTGCTTACTGCCTCCACCACCTTCACATCACTGTCAGACTCCTGTTCATTGCCAAACTCTCTATATGTTTGAACAGAAAAGTTATCTAATCTAATCCCACATGGGGCAATCAGGTTAGACATAGGAGGAGCAGTACACCTTTCTTGTACAAAACACAGATGCCTTACAAATCCCTTTGTCTCACAAAAAAAAGGTTATGTCCCCTCTGAAATTTGATTTATATTTATTTATTTATTGTTCGCTCGTTAGGCACTGATACAATAAGTAGATGCTGTTTAAAAGTGCCCACAAAGCATCAGGGAGAGGACATGGGAAAGAGACACATTAAATACAAAGAGATATTAAATACAGTGGAGGGGAAATAAGGATGAACCTATTACGCCTTGTGAGTATTCAGAACATGCAAGTGTGGAAGGATGGTGGGCATTGGGGGTAAGTGCTGGGGTGCCTGCGCTCGTGGGTGAGCAACATATGAATTGCAAGGTATGGTAAGTGCGAGCCTCCAGGACGGAGGGCGTGCTGAGGCAAGTGCTGAGGACAGAGAGCCGCTGGGGGTGATACATTGTGGGAGGTCAGGGCCCAGAGGATGCACAAGGGCCCTGGACACCAATCAAAGCAACTGTGAAATAAGCAGAGGAGAAAGGGGGAAGGAGGAGATAAAGAGGAAAGTCTTGAGCAGCTTCTGGGATTTAAGAAAATCCCACTCAAGAGGCAGAGGGAGGGGGAGGCCGTTCCATAGAAGGGAGCCAGCTGAGGAAAGCAATCAACCTCATGCCCTCTGTTTAGCGAAGCGCTTTACACACAAAGAGTTGGTGCCAGAGGAACGCAGCGGTCTAGAGGGAGAATATTTAGTAAGAGAGAGTTGCAGATAGTGTGTTCCCCGGCCCTGGGCAGCCTTGTGGATGATATAGAGGGATTTGAATTTAATACGTAAAGCAACTGGAAGCCAGTGAAGAGATTTTAGGGCAGGAGAGATGCAGTTCCTGGGCTTGAGGCCAAGGATTAGTCTCACTGTCCTATACTGGATTAGCTGGAGGAGTCACAGAGTGGAAGAAGGTAGATTCAGGAGGAGGCTATTGCAATAGTGAAGCCAGAGAAAACCAGGGCTCGGGCGGGTAACATGGAGCTTCTGGGGGTAGGTGAGAAAAGGTAGAATTCCTTTGAGAAGGAAGAGCTGAAAGTGGGACTTCTTAGCAATGTCCTGAGTGTGAGGCAGGAAGGAGAGAGAGGAGTCGAAGATGACTCGAAGGAGAGGGGTGAGCCCCTGGAGGAAGGCCAGACAGAAGGGAAAACAGCGGGAACAAGGATCCCAGTGGGAAGGATCTCTGTTTTGCTGGCATTGAGGCAGAGATCATTGGAAGTGCACCAGGCCTGGATGGCAGATAGGAAGTCAGGAATGAAGGAAGGTGCAAGACGTTCAGCAGGAAGTTTGTGTGTCATCTGCATAACACTGAACGTTGGGGGAGAATGAGGCGATGAGGAGTGCCAGCTGAGTAAGGTAGATGTTAAAGAGCCAGGGGAGAGGATAATGGGGGACACCACATGAGGAGAAGGAAGTAGGAGAGGAGAAGGTGCCCAGGATAACTTGGGAGGAGTGGTCCGTTAGGAAGGGGGCCAGCCAGTCCAGTGCCCATTCCGAGATACCAAGGGTGTCATTGAGCCTTTGAATGAGGATGGAGTGGTTGACCTTGTTAAAGGCAGAGGAGTGATCAAGTAGGATGAGGACAGCTGGGGAGTTGGGATTGGGGGATGCAAGCAGTTCTTCACAGGTTTTCAGAAGAGCAGTAACTGTGCCTATGGAGGCTCGGAATCCAGATTGATGGTTGTGAAGACCATAAACAAGTTCCGTGTGAAAGTTGAGTTGGGACAAGGCCAACGTCTGCTGAGGGTTTTTTATGGATGGGGCGCACAAGGGAGTGCCTGAGGGTGGAGGGGAAAGAAGAACCAGTGGCAAAAGAAGGGTTCCAGAGGTCAGCAAGTGGGGGTGAAAGAGAGCCAATGTTGTCCTTGATGGTTCTGGATAAGCAAGGAGAGACCTGTTTGTTAGAGACCTTCATGGAGCAGACAGCTATGTTGACTTTTTCAAGTGTGACAGGCTCGAAGGAGGAAGGAGGAGTGTGAGGGGCCAAGGTATGCAGTGGTTGTGGGAAGGGTTGAGACGGTAAGTAACAAGGCTGTTCAGGATATCCTGAGTTTTGGTGGTGAAGTGAGTGTCCAATGCACTGCAGAGAGCCTGGGAAGGAAGAGGGGAGGAGGAGACTGCGGAAGGGTTGGCTAGTTCCCTGCAGATTTTGAAAAGTTCAGCCGTGTTGCTAGATGCACCAGAAACCTGTGCCTGAATGTGGGCCCCTTTTCTTGGCATGGATGGAGAGTCTGTATTGACTTTGGAGGAGGCGGCAAGCCAGTTTGTCAGAGGGTGCAAGATCGGAGTCGTACCAGGTGTTGCACTTAGAGGCGGGTTTCAGGCGGATCCTCAGGACTGGAGCAAGAATGTCAGGAGTGTTGGTAATATACAGATGGAGATTGCTGAGAGTAGTGTGAATGGGAGAATCTGAGTTAGGGGGGAAAGGTGGGTTAAAGATGGAATTGAAGGCGGCAGCAGACACTTGTTTCATCGGACGGATGTTTGTGGAAGAGAGTGGCAGGGTTTTAGGGGTGGGGTTAGCAGGCCAGAAGAGAAGAGAGTGGTCTGACCAAGAGAGAGGGATGACCAGAGGAGATGAGAGAGGGAGGTTAGAGTGGATGAGGGCGTCCAGCATGCGTCCAGCAGAGTGGGTTGTACAAGAAGGGACAACGGAGAGTGATAGAGAGGTGCAGAGATCAATGAAAAGAGTGGATGCCGTGCCAGGAGAGTCCAAATGGATGTTGAAATCACCCAAGAGGTATTCAGCTTCTAAAGTTCATGGGTTAAAATGCATCTACAATTCCATCTGGGATCTTTACCTTTTCTCGAAAGGGTCCATTGCCATTGCAACTCTCAGAGATCTACAAATAGAGCTTTATGCTCAGAATATTTCTTATTATGCAACAAATATTTACTCACAGGCCCAATCAGATAATCAACTTCAAAAGTTCATAAATTCAACATGTGTCATTAATCTTACAACTCTGATCAACCTTTTAAACAGTGCATCAACATTTCATTTTAACGACTTTGTAATTTCTCTTGTGAATCCATTTTGTAATCACCCTTGGGGGTATAGCATTGCTTTATGTTCCGTAGCGTTCCTTGGAAGGAAAAAACTGTAAGGAGGAGGGGGGAGAAAAGAAAAAAAAAAAAATTAACCTTGTGACCATATTTATCCTTGATTCTCAGCTTTGCCCACAGGGGCCCTGCCGCGTCTCTCGATTTTAGATTCATGTAGGTGGATGTTTCCATGTTTCAACGTCTTATCAGGGTTGGAGCAGGTATTTGACCAGTCTAGGCTGGAAGAATGTGTGTTCTTTCTCTGCTACGTGGTCCAGGAAAGGACCCCAGATGTTTTGGAATTTAGCTGTCCGGTTTTCTATTGCAGCCGTCAAATTCTCTACTCCGAGAAGTTCCCATACCTTGACCCACCAATTAGCAATCTGAGGGCCCTCCCGCTCTTTCCAAAATCGAGCTCGCGTGATGCGGGCTGCCATCAGTAGTTGTGTAATTAGTCTCGCTCTGGGACCAGATTGAGGGTAGGCCCCGTCTGGGGTGTCTCCCAATAGCAGCACTAGTGGGTCCATGGGGAGGAGGGTTCCACAAATGTCTTTAATCTTGGACCTGACCTCCAGCCAAAAGGATTGAATGGCCGGGCAATGCCACCACAGGTGCCCCAAATCCCCCTTCACTCCACAGCCATGCCAACACACCTCAGGGTATTCTACATTCATTGCATGCAGTCTCTGGGGCGAGAAGTACCATCGGTAACATATCTTAAGTGCGCATTCCCTGACCCTAGTGCATCTAGAGGCCTTATGTGCCCTGTCCCAAATTCTCTGCCAAGACTCCGGGGGTATCTCCTTCCCTAGTTCTCTTTCCCATGCTAGCATGTAAGGGAGTTTCTCCTCCTCTGGTACATTTTCGAGAAGGTGATAACTTGTCGCCACTCTGTGCGATCATTGTCCTTCTGAGACCGTTAACTCTAGGCCTGTGGGGGTCCTAGTGGCAGCCTTCGTTACGGCCGGATTAGAGGCCCAGTGCCTGAGTTGAATGTATTTAAATCTCTCTATCTCTGAGAGGTCGAATTTCTCCTTACATTGAATGAAGGACAAAGGGCTGTTATCGGCATAGAGCTCTTGTAAGCTTAAGGTCTCCATTTTTGACCAGTTGCAGTATGATCTGGGTTGGAGTCATGGAGTGAAGGCTGGGTTCTGGGTGATTGGGGTCAGAGGGCCTAATCCTGGGGTGATCCCCCTTAGCATGTAATGTCTGTCCCAGCGGTGGAGTGTAGCTCCTGTGGTTGGGAGAAGAGGTCTCCGGGAGGCTCAAACTTTTCGTGGTATAAAGGGGAGATGGGAAAGGGGAGCATCTGCGAACAGCTGTTAAATACCCCGCCATTTGGGGGGGGTCAGATTGGATAGCCCAGCCCAGGATGGGGCAATTTGGGATGCCCTATAGTATCTCAAGATGGAGGGGAGCCCCAATCCTCCCAGCTGCCTGCTTCTCATGAGGATCTTACTCTCAATTCTGGGCGTTTTATGCTGCCAAAAGCAGCATATTTCTTTCTGTAAAACATGTACCTCTCGCTCTAAAATTAGGACCGGAAGGGCTTGGAATGTGTAAAGAAGCCGGGGCAGCAACTACATTTTAATGGTGTTTATGCGCTCTAACCATGATATTTCTTGAAGGGCTCATTTTTGCAGGGATTCCTTCGCATCTTTTATCAGTGAAGGAATGTTGGCTTTCACCAGGCCCGAGTATGTCGGAGTTAGGTGTAAGCCTAGGTAGGTGATTTTGGAATTTCCCCAGCTAAGAGCGAAAGTGTTCTGTAGGGCGTTTAGAACCTGTGAGGATTCGGACAAGTTCAGGCCCTTAGATTTGGCCTTGTTTATTGTGAAGCCCGAGATCTGCGCAAAATGGTCAAGCAGGCTCATAGGCGGGGGGACCGAGGTTTGGGCCTCCTTTAGGAAGCAAAGCACATCATCTGCATAGAGCGCTACTTTATGACTCTGGTCTTCTACTTCGAACCCCTGGATCTCGGGGTGGAGGCGGATGTGTTGGGCTAATGGTTCCATTGCCAAGGCAAAGACCAATGGCGACAGGGGGCACCCTTGCCTGGTCCCCCTGCCGAAGGGGTATCTGTGGTGTCCAATGTGCATTGACTCGTACCCTGGTGGAGGGAATTTGAAAATTGGACAAAACCAGCTTAGAGAATTGTGGGCCAAAGTCAAAACCCTCCAGGACCAATTGCAAGTAGTCTCACAACATGCTATCAAAGGCCCGATGGTCATCTAGGGAGAGAAATGAAAAGGGGCCTGATAGGGCGGGGTCCAGAGATATTAAGTCAATTGCTCTCTGGATGTTATCATGGGCTGCCCGACCCTGGATAAAGCCCGCCTTGTCCCTATCTATTATTGTGAGTAGCACTTCCCCCAGTCACTGCGTGATAATTTTACTAAACAGCTTGGCGTCCGTGTTAAGCAAGGCTATGGGCCGATAGGATGTGCAATGTGCAATCCTCCGGATCTTTCCCTGGTTTTAGGAGTAGGGTAGTGTTTGACTCTGCCATGGATGGAGTGACCGACCCGTAATCCCATACAACGTTAAATAATCTCGTGAGACACGGTATGAGTTCCTTGGCGAAGGTTTTGTAGAACTTGTTTGTGAATCCGTCTGGGCCCGGAGCCTTGCCAACAGGGAGGGATCTGATAGCACATTCGACTTCTTCCACGGATATTGGGGCTTCTAAGGATTCAAATAGCGCCTGTGGCAGCCGGGGGAGATTGGCCTTAATTATGAACTCTTTGGCAGACTGTGGGTTCCCTTTATGCGGGGTCGCATGTTCCCTGAAGAATTCTTCTATAATACGGCGTTTACCCTCCTCAGAATATGTGCTTTTGCCTGATGTGTCCCGCAGAGAATCTATTCTGTTTTGTTTAGTTTGTTTACCCAATTTGGCTGCTAAAAGTTTGTTAGCCTTATTTCCCTTCGTATAAAAAATTGCTTGGTGCGCATCATCCCATAGGCCGCCCTCCCCATGTGATGCGTTTCAAAGGCTTTTTTCACCATCCTCATGTCTCGCAAACCACGCCAAGAGGGTTTCTTTTTATGTGCTTCCTCTAGTCTCTGGGCTCCCCCCCCAACTGCTCCCGCAGTAAACCTCGGGCTCTCCCTCGTTGTGCTGCTTGTTCTATTAAATGGCCCGTAGCACTGCCATGCTAGCGTCCCAGATCGTGCCCCAGTTCACCTCCCCTGTATCATTCTCTACATAGTACAACTCTATCGTTTCTCTGATGTGGGTGAACACAGCTGGATCATCTAATAGAAATTCATTCAGTCTCCATGGGGGTTTTGTACGGGGGAGAGGCTGAAGGGGGGTTATGGACAGTAGGACCGGGGAGTGGTCTGCCAGCGCTTATGGGAGAAGGTCCACCTCTAATAAATTTTCAATGAGCGTGTCTGCAATCATAAACATGTCCAGCCTCGAGAACCCCCCGTGTCCTGCTGAGAAGTATGTGTAGTTCCTTTCGTCTTGATGGCAAAATCTCCACACCTCAATCAGGGAATGGTCTTTCAGTAGTGTGGTAAGAGCCCTAAAGTTCTTCCCGTCATGGGTTGTTGGGGGCAGTGTTTTATTGACTAAAGGGTTGATCACCGCATTAAAGTCTCCCCATAGTACCACTTCTCCTCATGCGTGGTCAAATATGGCTTTCGAGAGTTTTGTGAAGAATCGGTCTTGGTTAGTGTTTGGAGCATATATAGAGATCAATGATACCCTTCGGCCATCTAAAGTGGTATTCACCAGCAGAAACCTTCCCTCTTCATCTCGGACTGTTCCCAAGGTCTTGAATGCGATCCCCTTGCGGACCAGGATGGCAACCCCTCGTTTTTTCAGGCAAAGAATTTAGTGGGACATAACTTATCATTTAAGCTGGATTCATCCTCCGGTTTTAAGTGGGTCACTTGGAGGAACGGAAGGATGCGTCTAGGGATTTCAGTCTGTGGAGGAGAGATTTGCATTTCAGAGGGGAATTCAGGCCTTCTACATTAAGTGATATACATTTGTAGTTAAGGGCTGCCATAATGTGGTCATTCGGGTTTTCGCCTCAAAATGGTAGGAACCTTCATTAGGTCAATCATTACGGTCCCGCATGGAAAAGGATTGTGGCGAGTCGAACCATAATATCCCGTCTGAGGCTCCCCAGTAGGGTCATAAACAGAAAATGTAAAACAATAAGTAGGATCAAAACAGAAAAAAACACTTAAATCTGCTACTATCAACCAAAATTGCGCATTTTTCGGTCCCTTTGGTAATTTAACCAGATTCGAAGTCTGACGGGCGCCATCCATTCCAACGCCCAAGTCAATTATTAATAACAGAATTTTCTAATATCAACTCGAACTCCACAAGAGGTGTAGAACAGCGGGGGTTATCCAAAATTCCTGCAGATTTTCCATAAGGTGTGATGGTCCCCCTCCAGCCCCTCGGGCCGGGTTACAGAAGAGGAATCCCTGGAGCAATTAATTGGAGTTCCAAATAGGCGACCATCCACCCTCAGTAAAGAATGTACCTCTCACGCTCACACCGCTCAGGTCGTCGCCCAACTTTCTCCTTCTGTCGATGCTGGAGTGGAGTTTTCCTCCGGCGCCTCGGTTCTTTTCTTGGAACTGGAATCTAGAGGTGGGTTTCCTGTGGTTTGTGGTCGTCGTCGGGATCTCCCCCGTCCCGTTTTTGCTGGCTGGCGTAGGGTAGAGCCTTTAGCCTCCTGGGGTTGGGGACCAGAGTCAGTTTCCTCAGATGAGTCGGCCATCAAGCTTTTAGCTTCTTCCTCTGTGGAGATTGTATATGTTGATTGTGAAGCTCGAACATCAGCTTGCAGGGGAACCACTAACGGTAGCGAATCTTTCGGGCTCTCAACCAAGACGTTACCCTCTGTAGGCGTCGTCTGCACGCCAAAGTGTAGAAAGCCAGGTCATGAAAGAATTGGATCTTCGCTCCCTGGAAAGTTATGGAGTCTGCATTCCTGACTGCCGCCATGATGTCTTCTTTCTGACGATAAAAGTGCACGCGGGTGAGCACATCTGGGAGTAGATGAT
Organism: Ambystoma mexicanum; assembly: GCF_040938575.1. Taxonomy (NCBI): domain Eukaryota; kingdom Metazoa; phylum Chordata; class Amphibia; order Caudata; family Ambystomatidae; genus Ambystoma; species Ambystoma mexicanum. The sequence continues at coordinate 1,126,607,196 of NC_090941.1, forward strand.
GAATACACCCGGTGGGTTCTATCTAATTTTATCTCTTCATTCGGAGGGGGGGTCAGGAGGGTTCTAAACATAGTTTCCACAAACTCTGCCAGGTCTCGATCATCTATCTGCCGGGGAATCCCCCGAAGACGCACGTTGTTCCGTCTCGAACTGTTTTCTAGGTCGGTCTGTTTTGCCCAAATATCCTCAAGGTGCTCCTCGATGGCCTTTACCCTTCCCGTCAGGGCTTCGTTATCATGGGATTGCACACAGGTTCCATTTTCAAGGTCGTTGACTCTAGACTCCAAATCCCCAAGGTGGGACGTAAGGTCTGCCAGTGACTGAGCCAGAGAGTCTTTGGAGGTCTTAATTTCCTTTTTGATTTCCTGGGTGATGTCATGTTTAAACAACTTCAACATACCCTCCAATTCCTCCCTAGACATTGCCATCTCGGAAATCAGTTCAGGGGTCGGGCCGGGTGGATTTCAGCCGTGACAATGTGAGTGGAGGGTGAACTCCCCGGCTGTGTTGTCAGATAGGACTGAATGCCGCGTGCTTTCTTTCTCGCCTCTGTTTTGGACATCCCTTGGTGATATTTCAGGTATCGCCCACTTGATTATGCTGGATTCCCAGAGTTTTCAAGGTGAGAGGCGTGCAGGGGTTCATAGTGGTTAAGCACAGTGGAGTATGGGGGAGCTTCGGTGGGTTGAATGTTTGGAAAGGCTATTGTGGTCCCATTCCCCACTCCAGGGTCCTCTTATAATGATCTGGCACCTCTTTGAACACACTACTCCCGCTCCATGTCCCCAGGTTCAGACACTCACCGGGCCTTAGGTATGTGTCCACGGGGTCTTCTGCCTCGCCTTCAGCGCCTCGCATTCGGAGTACCTTCTCCTCGCGTGGACCACCTCCTTCAAGGGGGGTTTGGTGTTCAATTTGTCGATCAATCTGCTGCCGCCATCCGCCCCTCGGGGCCTGCTTACGTGCTTACGGTGTGCTGGGGTCGCTAAGCTGCGGAGGTTTTCTCCTTCTCCGACGCTCCAGACAGGCCGCTCACCGATCCACGGGTCGGCAGTGCGCAGAGGGTTGTTGTTTCCTCTGTATGTTAGGGCGACAGGCTCTTTGCGGTCCGCCCTTAATCAACTCGCTTTCCGTTTCACTCAAGGGACTTCCCGGGTTCTGACCACGGCCACAGTCAGGGGTACTGTACAGCTGCTCGTGCCACCCTGAGCGGAACTCCCAGGGGCCAGCGCCGTATTACGCCTGGGCACCGAGGTCTAGGACGGGCATCTCCCGTTCAATTCGTTGTTCCCTTCAGGAGCTCCTGACTGCCTCACTCTCCGCCCCCAAGCGGAGCTCCCAGGTGCCAGCGCCATGCCACGTCCGAGCTCGGCAGCCAGGGACAGCAGGGGGAGCGGGTTTTGCTCTGTCTCTGGGGATCTTCTGGAGAGACCGAAGGGTCTGCCTGCCTCCGCTCCGCTCACACAGCTGGTCGCTCCTCTGCAACCGCGCCCCAGATTTCCACCCCCTCGGGCCGATTCAAATCGTGTCCCGGGCTTCGGAATTAATTCTTCTCCGCCGTTGAAGGCGTCCTGCAGGTGGCATCCCCGGCGCGGCTCGGTCCGTCCTCTTACCAGGGATGATTTAGGCACGCTCTGCCATTTTCTTGTTGGCCCCGGTCAATTCTCCGGCAGGCTTTCCGCGTCCCGAAGTGTGTTCATTTGAGGGAGTTTGTAGACCTAAACCCCATCAAAGTCATCGGTTTCCTTTCTTCTTTCCTCCGGAGTCGCAATCGGGTGAAAATTCTCTAGTTATACGGTTTAAACTGCATGACTCGGGCGTTACGGAGCGGAGCTCAGGGGAAACACGACCGCATGGCATGCTTCCTAGCCATGCCCCTCCCAGAAAAGTGTTTCTTAAGAGATATTGGCGACGTCACTGCCTGTAAAGTATTTTTGAGGTGAAGTAGGGGGCATGGTACTTCAGTCAGAAGGGGGCAGGGAGAGTGGTAGGAGGAGAGGCAGGAGAAAGAAGAAAGTTAATGAGGGACATTCAGGATCTGGTGAAAGAGAAGGAGGTTGATTTAAGGAGCCTGAACCAGGCTAGTGCCAGTGTGGTAGACCTTAATGATGCAGAGAGATGAGAAGAAGCCAGCCAAGAGGACTCCCGACTTGGTGCCACCCTTAATGGGAGAGGATGTGAAAGAGTAAAGATGAGATGAGAAGTTCATAGGTTTGGAGAGGGGACAGAGAAAACGATATCGGTAAAGATATCTCTGAAAGATGCGCTGACTTAGGTTTCTGCGATGGGAAGGCCAAGATTTGCACCCAGTATGTTTTTTTGGTGCTTTTTTCATCCTGACTTCATGGGGGGAGGAGGATAGGTGATGGTGTGGCAGTTAGAAAAGATAGGAGAGATGTTGAGCACCATCTCTGAGGGAGCGGATAGATGAGAGAAGGAAACAAGGGAGGTGCACTGCACAAATCTAGCACTTACTCCAAAGGGGCCTAGTAGTTAAAGAGGACACAAGTACAAATGCAGAGCAATAGGTGGGGTGCAGGGTTCACATTTTAAAAGGATCCCAATGCAGTATACAAAATGGATGCAAGATGAAGGCACACCCACCTTGATATGATTTTTTTAAAATGGATCATAAATGAATGCAATGCAAAAGATGGACACAGGATGTGAAGCACATCACCTAAATACTAGATTTTATCGTCATATCTTGCTCTGTGTTTACAATATTACATGTAAAATTGGCATTTGTAAGTAGGATTTATCAAATTGCTTCATCATTAGTGCCCGACTAGGTGCAAAAACCATCTGCTCTCAAAATTTCACTAGTTTCATCTACAGTTAGTTTTCATTTAACTGAACAGTCTGGGGATCCAGACCGACTGCCATAACAATTGTTGTCTCTCAAACTTTGAAGTTATCCGGTCAGCTGAAGCCCCTTGTTTAGTCAACTGCGTACCTCGACTCAGCTGAACCACACTAGGCCCCTTTTCCAAATTATTTATAATGCATAAGCTTCCAGTTTTCCCCACTATATCCACATCAATTCAATGATGTTACGCTCTAAAACAGTTGGCAATGATTTTAAATGGAAGATAGGAAACAGTTTCTGTGGGCACTTATCCTGAGTAACCTTTTTTATCCACTTCTCAGCTGTTGGGAAGCTAATGTCCTTTCAGTATTCGTGTCTATCACTGGAGTTGGACAGGCTGTTATTTTCTCATTGGTAATTAGGATATCTCTCTCGTGGATAGAAATAAGATTGTTCAATAAACCTGGCCGCTCTTTATCAGACCCTTGATTCATAGCAGGGTTTCTATTCCAGCCTCATTTGCTGTTTCTTCAGAAAGATGTAAATGTCTTAAAAATGTTCTTGAGCCAGCTTTCCAGGATTTCTTTCCTTTTCTTTACCAATTTTTTTTTATTAGTTCTTATTTGATTGATACTTTGATATTCGAGCACAATTTCTGGTGCTTCAACCTCCTTATCTAACTCAGGGGACGTTGAAGCAACACTTGTTGGGTTTCCAAGTAATTCAACTGCTCTAGTAACTAAATCATGCACTATTTCCAAATGTATCTTGATGTCACTTAACTGCAACATATGTGTATTTAATTCCAAACATATCTTATCATATAGTGTAAAGAAGAACTCAACACCATATTCAAAGCAGAAATCTCTGGTGCAGTTAATCTGATCTGATCATCTAATTCTTGCAGGGTATAGTGCATTATCTGTTGAGGGAACCCCAAACAATTTTCATGATTTTCCAACTCCATATCCTGGATACTATTTGGGTACTCTGTTAGGAATGAAAGTATGACTTCTGCCTCTGAGGGTTTGGAGGAGATACACAACAATTCTCGCCTAGGCAGTAAGTGAGTCAAATCTGCCTGTGGTGCCAATTCTAGAAGACTTGCATCGCAGATAGAGACTGAGCTCATTGGATTAGGAATCTTGTCAATAGGGGCTAGGGCGGATTTTCTGAGACCTGTACCTGTTATTGGGCCTGATTTCTGAAAATAATATGGAATGCTTTTTCTTATGCCCCGGCCTATTTGGAATTGTTATACTTTTTTTATGGGCATCTTGTGAGTAACACCCCCATGAATGGATGGTTGAGTTGAGTCTTCTGAGTTGAATTATTAGACCCCACTAATCTCCCCACTGGAGATTCGAGGATGCCATTAATTATAACCACTTCCTCAATATTACTGTACTTGTCCACCACTAATGTGTCACTCATCAGGTGATCCTCAGTTATCGTAGAATTGTGGTCACCGCTTGCTCTTGGTTTTCCATGGTCTTCTGTAATGCTATTTCATTAATTAGTCCTTGGTAAACCCAATTTTGGTATCCTTCATGTCTAGCGGCTTTTTCATAGTTGTGGACATGGCATCCAATGTCCTTGCACAAAGGATGGAAGTCTCACTATGATTTACAACACTCATCTCAATCTGCTTTGATTCTTTTTTCTGAATTGAAATTGATGAAAGGACCGAAACAGGGCCTTTTTCTTTCCCATAAATCTTTTGTCTGGGCATGCTTGATATAAGGATGTTTCCATTTGCAGCCGATGATTTCAATGGGGTTGAAATAAGAGTTGTAGAGAGTTGACCCATTACTGTTTGCACATTAGTGCAACCAACGCCGACTGGCTCAGTACTGGCTTTTTTCGGCATTAAATGGAATGGTAAAATCAATGCAGCCTGGGATCCACTTACACAGGCTTCTAAAGCGTTGGAAAATGACTGGTTTCCAGAAGGATTTTGCAGATCCTTTAGGCACACAGAAGGATTTACCTTCACAGCATTCATCACTTCGGCCGCATTTAGGACCAACATCCCTGCTTGCAGGGATTCATTTATTGTTATCAATAGGGCTTCCGTACCCACTCTGTCCTCCTCCCACAAAGGATGACTTCTCAGATGCATTATTTGCATTCAATGAATCATAGGTAAATCATAAGTAAATCAGCTGGGGGGCTCAAAGGCTCCCGGCCCGCAGTCACCCTCCCAGCCAAACAATGAACTGCTTTCTTAGGCTTAATTCCACAATCTGTAATCACCGGAGTGTGCCGGCTGATACTGCTGTTCCTGTTGCTACAGTGTGTCGTTCCATTAAATAAATCAACAGAAATTAGGTGGGCAGAGAATCACTACAGTGTTTCTCTCTGCCTTTGTTCAGCAGAGGTTACTGTTTACAAATCCTTAAACACAGGACTGGAGAAATGACAAAAGCTATTAGGTGTTCAACGGCGGTTCCTATTAAATGTTTGCATGAGAAATAACTCACTGCTGGAGCTTGGTCGATGATCATTTCTGCAAGTCAAGTCCCAGTCATTTTGATTCTTTCCCTTTCCTTTTACGCGGACCGATACCCGCCGAATACCAGAACACTTAGCTACTCATTACGCACCTGTGCTTTGTGCGGGCCAGTGTGTTTATAGTGTTCTGCCTCCACAAGTTCTAAAACAGCCAGCAGGACCTTCACAGGAGGGTCAGAGGAAAGGCACCTCACAGGACAGCAGAACAGCCTCACCAGAACGCTTAGCTACAGACTTGTCTTCAGGTATTGGGTTGCAAGTTGTCTCTTATGTACGTAAACCATGCCCTGGGTTAAACACTATTACCTCTTATAAGTTCCAACATTGTTCCCTTATAAAAAAAAATCCAGTTTTTCACAAATCCACAGTTTTGACCATAAGTATCTATATATATAAAACTCCTAGGTATGTTTCCATACTCAGCTGATGCAATTCATCAGTGTTAGGTTGCCCTTCGTCTGGTCAAATGGCAAAGTGCACCTCTATTAGTGTGTGTCTAGATGGATGAATCATAATTCCATGCCGACGCCTTTGTATTGAAATTGCAATTACATTCCACCACCCATTCCCTTTGCCTGCCCTGGGATGTGATGCATGTGTTGCGTAAGTGTGGAGGCAGGTCATCAAGAAGGTGGGAAGGAAAAGAGCAGAAAGGAAATGTAATGAGTGATAGGGGTGGGCAATGTGATATGCGACAATTAAAAGAGTACATGGAGTGGGGAGAGTTGATAAATGAACATAACCACACATGTTTTCCATGTATTATACTGCATCAGGCTGGACCCGAGAAACAGTATTGTGTATAGATGGCTATTGTAGTCTGTTTCCAGTGTGTCACTGATGTCATTATAATACATATGGAGATGCATATTGAATTGTATTGCTCTCTCTAAGGCTTCCTAAACATATCTGAGAACAGTGGAGCCAATTGAATCCAACGGGTATATGATAAACCATCACATTATGTGACTTTGAGCAAAGCATCAACATTCAACAGTCTAAGATCAAACCCTACTTCCTGAAAGCAGCTCTACAATCGATGCCGTGATCCAGAAGGCAATGTACGTTTAGCCTTTTCAATTACCATTAATAAGTCACAGGGACCTACGCCCCCTTCCTGGAAGCGATCAGTTGTAATTCCGATATTTAAGAAGGGGGACAGAAGGGGCCTTTATACCGACCCATATTAACCTTTAAGATATGCTATAATGGCGTATGTTATGCCGGGAACAGCTAGTACAGGCATCATTGTAATGGCACAATCAACCCCCATCACCCCTAATTGGAATTCGAGTGGTATATTAGGCGTACCCAGTGGTAAAGAGAGCAACTTCTAAAAAAGCACTGATTGTCAAACTATCACTATTGCAATAAGCCCATAATTCCAAGCCATACATGGCTGATGGCTTGACCAGGGCCATTTAAACCTTTAGAGTGGAGTCTACTACTCTTCCCCGAGCTTGTTAGAGAAACAAAGAGTTGCTCCTGAACTCGTCTTCAAGGTAAGATCAGATTTTAGATTCGGATTACTCCAATTACCTTTACAGTTAAAACATATCCCCCTGGTAATAAAACTGATGAACTTCTTCTATCTGGGCTCCAATTAATTATATCCTAATTTCTCTATGCCTCAGTCCACTTATGTGACTGAAACAGTTCTTCCATTGCTTGTTTACTCTTTAATAATCATGTTCATTTGGAAATGTGACTATCATTGTAGGATGTCAACCATGTTAGTGAGCTACTCCTGCAGAAAGGAGGGTGGCACTGGCAGGAATATCCCAATAACAGTGGGTGACCGATCCTACCTATGCTGAAGGAGCCTACTGTCCATGGTCGGTATGTATGTTTAAAGGGGACTGATAGATTGCACACACGAGATGCACCCAGGGAGTTATAGGTAGGGTGGAGGTTGGGTGCGATGAGAGGGGGAGGTAAGGGACTTGAGAGGGGAGTAGGATTCAGTTGAGAAATCAGCGACTGGTCATTTGAAGCATAGGGTGTTCTGCTCCTTCATTGATTATGAGATGGTGGGAGCCATTCGTATCTGCATTGGTAACTTGTTCAGAGACAGAGAGGTGCATAACGGTATCCTTTAACCATATTACATGTTGCTTTCAGACAGCACCAAGTAAACTGTGAAAGACAGCTCCAGTGTGCTTAAGAGTCCACAGTGGACATGGAATAAACATTGGGGATACCTGAGTCCAAATGAGATGCATGCACCTCCTCTTAGGCCACTATTAGGAGGTGCAGACAATAACTGGTATGCAAAAAGGGCATCCCACTGGCCGCGTATGTGGCAGAGAAGGGTCTGTCCTCTATGAAGAAGGTGCATTTGAGGCTTCACAAGGGTGCATGACGCTGCTTGCAGACAGTGAGTGAACTGCTGATACGCTTGGTGCCAGACAGTGACTACTCATGGCTCCCAAGTGAACCTCTAATGGAGAATGGAGATACTGCTCCTCATTTCAGACAGCCAGTTATAAATAGTTGTTTGGGAGTACTGCAGAGTACTGTTGGTCTGTTGGCGAGCAACACCAGTGCAGAAAGGAGCTTGGCTGCAAGGACGGTTTGGGCTGGCACACAGCGACCTGGCAAAACCTGCAGGGTTGCATGGAGGACAGAGGACTACTGCAGAGTGCTGTTGGTCAGTTGCAGATGTATACTGGCGCAGAGAGGGGGTTTTCTGCACAGATGTTTTTGGCTGGGACAAACCTACCTGAACAAACCTGCAGGATTGCGTGTAGCGCAGTGAAGTGCTGAATAGTACTGTTGGTCTGTTGGAGAGGAACACTGGTGCAGAGAGTAGCTTTTCTGCATGGACATTTTTGGCTGGGACATACCTACCAGACAAAACCTGCAGGGCTGTGCGGAGTGCAGCTGAGTCTGCAGAGTACTGTTCTGCTGTTGGTCGGGTTTTGTGCTGTGAGTGTATGCTACCGCTTATATCCGCTTATAGTTTGAACTATGTTTAATCGTAAAAGCAAACCAGAGATGTTGGTTAAAAATGGAGGAAAAGTGATCATTGAATTTGTGCCAACCGAAAATCCTGGGACGAGTGAGCAGAGAGTTGTATCCCCAAAGGCTGTGATAGTGCCAGCTCAGAGTACAAAGTGCAAAAAATCACACACTTTTTCTCTACAGCCGTGGTAGGGGAACATTTGTCGGAGGATACAGGGGAGCATGGAAAAGATGATTCTGGGTGAAAGGAAACAGGGAATTAGGGACTTGTGAGGAAGACAGAACCATTGCAGAGGAGATTGTTACTGGAGGTCAGGATGATTCATGGTTAAACATTCCACCAATTTCTGCAGATTATGACTTGTACAATTCTGATACGTCTTCCTACCCCTCCCACATTAGAACAAATTATGGTGAGTTCTCATCTACGTTAAAACAGAATACGGAAGAGGAATTGAACAATTATGTGCTGACGGCTCTGAACTTTGGCCTAACATTGTTTTTCAGATTGTATGAGGACATACATGAGGAGGCTAAAGTGCATACCTGTTTTGCAGTCAACTACATCAAACAACAAACTCTCACAAGGCCCCGGTAGTAAGCCCTCTCTCACAGGTTATTATAGTAAACACCCAGAGTGAGGGTGAGCAGATACACTTGACTGATGAGGAGCTATGTTGAGTGGGTGAGATTGAAGACATGACAGAGGCAAAAAGTGCCAGTGAATCAAAAGAAAAGATCGAAGAATGTCAAAAACAAAAGAAATCAATGAGTGGCTTCACGTAAATTTCTGAGGAACATGAACACCATGGAGACAGAGGAGTGTATGATTACAGAAGTACCACCAATTTTTAAGAGCTGTAAACAGGGAAGAAAGAAGACAGTAATGTGGGAAAAGGCAATGCCCACCTTATCGGAAGAACAACTGTTGGAGGAGCCTTCAATGTTAGAGTTAGCTCAAATTGAACTCATAGAGAGCCTCTCAATAGGCTTTCTAACTCAGGTGCCTGGCACTAAGGAATTGGTATTTGAGAGTAATATGGTAATCGGTGCCCAAGATGATAGGCATGAGGAGGTGGGCTTGTCTAAATGGGCATCTGGACTTTTCATTGAAATCCAAGGCATATAAGACCTTTCCATCGAATTTTATTCAACGAAAATTATTTCCATCGAAATGCATTTTCATTGAATAAAATTTGATGGAAATTAGATGGATTTTTTAAATTTAAAATTAGGGTTAGGGTATGGGGTAGGGCAAGGGTTAGAGTTAGGGTAAGGGGTAGGGCAAGGGTTAGATTTAGGGTTAGGGTTAGTGTAAGGGGTTGGGCAAGGGTTAGAATTAGGGTAAGGGGCAGGGCAAAGGTTAGCATTAGGGTAAGGGTTAGGTTAAGGGGTAGGGCAAGGATTAGATTTAGGGTAAGGGGTAGGGCAAGGGTTAGAATTAGGGTAAGGGGTGGGCTAATGGTTAGGGTTAGGGTAAGGGGTAGGGCACAGGTTAGGGTTAGGCTTAGGGTTTGAGTTTGGTTAGGGTTGGGGGTTTTTTGGGGAATTGGGGGGTTGGGGTGGGGAACACCCCCACAACATTTTTGGGACAAAAATGCAATGTTACATGAAGCTGGCCAGTGCTTCCTTTGAAGATTTCAGCACTGGACAGCTCCATGTAACGTTTTAACGTTACAAAAAAAGCATCGAAATGCTATTTTTTACATTCAAAAGTTCATATCCATCTAAACTTGTCCATTTATATATTCGATGGACTGGTTTTAATGGGAATGCACTTTTATATGTAAAATATAGCATTTCGATGGAATGGCATTCGATGAATTTCCATCGATGGAAAGACCATAAACCGTGTAAATGGCCTATGTTAGCAGTACAACCGGCACAAGAGGTTACTAAGCGACGTTGGCCGGTGGGTAGAGACCTGTCTATGCTTAAATTAGCCCTAGTGCAACCTGCGTTTGACCAGTCTGAAGTCTATGTAATAGGAACTCAGACACTTGAAGCTGGTCCTTTAGCTCGGCTAGGGGATGAGGCAAGAAGTAATATTGTTCCAAAACTAAGCAGTAGGGAGAAGCAGTTGAGCCGTTGCAATGGGACTTCGGTGTAGAAACAACAAGTGTTTAGCATACTGAGTGGGACGACATATGATTCTTCTAAGAAAGATATGTCAACTTCTTTGAAGGACTCAAAGCAAAATGGAGAAATAAGAGCGGTGGCGAAAACATCAAAGCAGTCTCATGTAAAATTAAGAAAGAGATGAGACTTTTGCTGGAGCGTGTTTTTGACAGAGATGATCCCATTGTTTTAAACCAGTCAAACGTGCTGTCATTGTTTTTGAGTAGAGTTGGTTGATTTCATGGATGAGTACCGTACTGATACTCCTAAATTAATTGGGTCCCTTGAGGCAATTGGGGTTGTATTACACAATTTTATCAATTTTAATTGATCGAATGGTACGTATCCAAAGAAGTGAAAACTCTAGGTGTCTACCTCGACTCTACTCTCACGTTCACTAGACAAGTCAACGCTACGGCCACGGTGGCAGTTTATACTTCCAAGCTCATCAATCCCTTCAGACATTTCTCTCCTCAGACAGTTCCATTACCTTGGCTAGAGCCCTCATCGTATCCACACTAGACTACTGTAACGCCTACTATTCGGGCACTTACAGCTGCAATCTAAAAAAAACTCCAGGTGAACCAAAATAATGCCCTAAGAGCGGCCCTCAAAATCCCTAGAAAAAATCACATTACCACGGCAAGACAAAACGTCCACTGACTGCGAGTGCAGGATCGAATCTCATTCAAAACTCTTTCATCGACGCAAAAGTGCCTATCCAACTCAGCTCCCAAATATCTGGCTGACAAATTCACCAAAAATCAAACCAACAGACCAACGCTCTCAACCCAGGCACTCTTACTAGCCATTTCCAGATAAAAACAGCAGAAAGCAGAGGGCTGCAGCTTCCCTGTGGTAGCTGCCAAATTTTGGAAGACCCTACTACTGTCATTAAGAGCCGAACCGAACCTTCCTTCTGGACCTTTAGAAATAGTTTGTAAACATGGATATTCGCACATGATTGGTAATTCGCACCTCCTCTCGTCCCAAAACTCTTGTTCTGATGAAATCTCTTTGCATACTTATATTTCTCTGTTTAATTATCTCACTTCCACCACATCTGTACTAATATTCTGTACCTGCAATGTAACTGCATTTATCCATGATGAAACTCTAGGTATATAATCTCTGCTCCTGTCAAGAATTGTGCCCAGATGCCTCAGGGTTAGGTGCGCTATACACATGTATAAATAAATAAATAAATAGTGTACTGAAAAATCCTAATAAAAATAAATACAAAATAAAAAAAGAAGTTGAGCTAAAGCGGGGACTGGGCAGGGGGGGTGTCTGGCATCCCAGCTAGATCCCTTGACATCTCTTAATATGGCTATAAATCTCCCCCTGCCTCAGTCACCTGCTGATTCGGAGAATCAAAATGTGGAGAATATAGCAATCCAGTGTCAGGCGAAAGAAAATGCAAAAAAGGAAAAGACCCTGATTGCAAAGTGGATAGCTGCATATTGTGCAACTGTGCAACAAAACCAAGTCAGCGTAACAGTGGGAGCTGGGGCCGTCCGGTCTTAGAGGAGGGTTGGGGAAATAATGAATACCCTACCCCAGGGGTCTGCAACCTTTGGCTCTCCAGATGGTTTGGACTACAACTCATATCAGCCATGGACAGCATAGTTATTGGTAAGGGAGCATGGGAGTTGTAGTCCAAAACATCTGACGAAACAAAGGTTGCAGACCCTTGCCCTGCTCTCTCAGGCATTGCTGGTCTCAGGTGATGAAATGTTAGTGGTGTTGGAAGAGTTTGGAAGGACAAATGGTGTTCATTCCGAGACGGATGATTTTCATTTAAATCGGCCCCCAATCTTCTCAGAAGCTGCGGATTTGGACTCATCCAATAAGTCGTATTCTACACTCCGGCCCAGCAGAAAAGGTATTAATAAAGTATATTGATCAAAATGCAGTATATTCACATGATCCTGTACTACAAGAAATACATCAGATTTTATGTGCTCTATTTTCCCTGTACGAAAACGTACAGCATGACTCCAAAACTCATGAAGCAATCCTTGATTTGATATTGGCAAATTTAAGTCATACAAGGGTGAATCCGCATAGCCCTACTATGGGTGTGGCTAATAAACCAGACAAACATGTGGAGAGTAAAAGGACCGCAGCAACTGAAATACATTACAGATGACAGAACCTGTGAGTGCTGTTTTGGTACCAGAGATGGTAGTTGCCAAGAAACTACCACATGGTGATCTTCTCGGGAGGATAGCTCAGGGGCAACAAGCTCATCTTGGAAGCATGACGACGCTGAGTAAAACAGGTTTAAACCCCCCTTTCGACTTCCACTCCAAACGCCCACTGGAACCATCTACTGGCTGTCTTCCTCCAGCCCCAATTTAAGCAAGACCACTCCGTATGGAATCCCTCCATTTTATCACTCACAATCGCAGTGGGTTCTTCCAGGACCATCATGCTTTGCACTTTCCCCTCAACCCTTGCGTGTCAGAAGGTTGTGAGCAAGAGTTTGCCCATGCAGGCTCACCTGTTTTGATTGAAAGATGAGCTCTCCGTCCTTCTTTCTTCCAGTAGGGGCACTGTAGATGAACCTAGTTGCGTCTTTGGTCCTTGGCGTGAAGGTCCAGACCGGCTGCAACCATTCCGTCTTGAAGGTAAATTTTGTAATTATGATTATTGTTCGTATTGATAGTGTGAATCTTCCTCCATGATTAATGTCCGTAACCCTATATTGTCCTTTCTCTCTCCAGTAGGTATGAAGATGACCCAGGAACGTGTGATGACAAAGTCTACCCTGGAGGAGCTACCAGAGGTAAATGGCCTCTACCTGAAGCTCGCTGCTTAGAGTTTGAAAGTCTATGCAAGTGCTAACCTTGTGTTTCCTTTCCCTTTGCAGGTACAGCTGATCAGTGCTTGATGGGCGGTTTCCGAACTCCGACAGGCGGCCAGAGATGTAGATACTTGAGAATGGTGCGTCCGAAGAAGATCCCGTGTTGATGGAAGTTTCGGGACTGGTAAGGATGCCGGGCGGCACCTGCGAGGATCTGCAGATCCAGGTAAGATATACGCATGGCTGCAGAAGGGGAAGTGATAGCAGTGCTTCCAGCGATGGTGCGGCTGACCCAGGTAAGATGCGCGCGTAGTTGCCGAATTGAAGCGATAGTAGTGCTTCCAGCGAAAGTGCGGCTGACTCAGGTAAGATGCGTGCGTAGTTGCAGAAGTGAAGCGGTGGTGTGTCTGACCTCAAGGTAAGATGCTGGAGTAGCTGCAGAAGTGAGGCGTTGTTTTGGCTGACCTTGAGGTAAGATGCTGGAGTAGCTGCAGAAGTGAGGGGATGGTGTGTCTGACCTCGGGGTAAGATGCTGGAGTAGCTGCAGAAGTGAGGCGATGGTGTGGCTGACCTCAAGGTAAGATTCTGGAGGGTTCTGGAGACTGAGGATACATGTGCTGAAACAGGTAAGGTCTTCTGAACGGTGGTAAGCGTTACGCTGCACTAGCATACTAACAAGAAGCGCCAGCATGCGGGTGGGGCTGGTTTATATAGCCTGGCCCCAGACACTCCCTTTAGGCCCCGCCCAGAGACCACACCTTGCCACTCCTCCTGCCTTCTGCATGTGCCTTCCATGCATTGCTAGGGCCCCGCCCTGCTCAGATGCACGTGCCTTCAACAGTCTGTGTGCAAAGCACACTTTATCATGAGCTTGGTGCCAAAGGCATCAAGACTGGGTCCATTGGGACCCTGCAGGATGAAAAGTGACTGGCCAATGACCAGTGGCCATGACAGCACTCCCCCTCAAGGCCCCTCTCAGGATTGTCCTTACCTCAGGTCCCTGTTTGGTGGGGTTGTTCCGGTGAAATTGTTTAATGAGTCGTGGAGCATGGACAAATTCAGCTGGTTCCCAATTACGATCCTGAGGCCCGTAGCCCTCCCAGTCAATGAGATAATAAAGTTTTGAGTGTACTTTCTTGGAGTACAAGATGTTTTTTACCTCATACTCCAGTTCCCCTGCAATAACCTCCTGTTCAGGTGGTGTTGAAATTTGTGTGTCCGGGTTCACTGGCTTCAGAAGAGAGACATGAAAAACTGGGTGGATTCGCATGTTGGCTGGTAAATCCAATTTCATGGCCGCAGGATTGATGATGGACTTAATCGGATATGGTCCCAGGTATCGTGGCCAAAATGCACGGGGTCCTTTTAATGGAATGTGTTTGGATGCCAACCACACTTTATCCTCAACGTGATATTGTGGAGCCTCTCTCCTATGTCGGTCGGCAAATTTCTTTGTTGCTCCTTAGCACGGTTCAAGTTTTCAGTGGCTTCTTTAAGGGATTGAATGATTATCCTATGCAATGATGTAGCAGTCGGCATCTCCAACTCGTCAAGGGGATCAAAATAGGATGTTCTTGGGTGTCGACCATTCATTGTGAAAAATGGGGTCTGCCTGGTGCTGGTGTGAATAGAGTTGGTGTATGGGAATTCGCTTAACCAGAGAATGTTTTTCTAGGACTCTCCTGTATGTTGCAACATAAATCTCAGGTATTGTTCCAGCGTCTGGTTCGTCCTTTCCATTTGACCATCGGTTTGGGGGTGATGATTCGTGGAAAGCCGGAGGTCAATCTTGGCCATTTTACAACATCTTTTCCAAAAGGCCGAAACGAACTGAGTTCCCCGGTCAGAAACCAGTACAGATGGGAAACCATGTAATCGAATGATTTTTTCCAGAAATACTCTGTCCAGAGTAGCAGCGTTGGGAAGTTCTTTCAGTGGGATAAACTGCGCCATCTTGGAGAATAGGTTTACCATTACCAATATAGTATTAAACCCATCACAGTGTGGCAGGTCGGTAATGAAGTCCAGTGACAAAGTATGCCATAGTGTCAGTGGTACTCCTAATGGTCTCAATAGCCCTGCAGGGTTTAGTTTTTAGGCCTTGTTTTGTGCGCAGACACCGCAAGTGGTAACCAACTGGGTTACATCCTTCCTCCAAGAGGGCCACCAATAATTGGCATGGATTTTGGCTCTAGACTTGGGAATTCCAGGGTGGCCTTCCACCAGTGACTCGTGATAGTTCGCTATTATTTTGGTGCGTGTTTCTTTGTCTTGAACCTATAGTCTTCCCTGGAAGTATGGCAGATTAACTTTGACAGAATATTGATCCCCCTTACTCAACCATTCCTTCTGAGCAGTCTGGCCCATCTGACTTTGGGGATCAATTTTTAAGTCTTCCCATCAGGTAGTTACGATGATCTGGTGTTGAATCTGTTCTTCGGGATAATGGCAATGGAGTCGATTGGATCAAAGGCATCTTGGTCCTCTCCCATTCTCGATAGGGCGTATGCCTTTCCGTTACGCAATCCTGGTTGATAGGTTATTATAAAATCATACTCAGCAAAGAATAAAGCCCAGCGGAGTTGACTTGAGGACTGAGCTTTAGCTGTTTTTAAATATTGTAGATTACGGTGATCAGTAATAACAGTGACTGTGTGTTTGGCCCCCAATAGGTAGTGTCTCCAGGTCTGGAAGGCTCCTTTGATTGCCAAGAGTTCTTTGTCAGTAATTGCATAGTTCTTTTCGGGTGCTGAAAATTTGCGAGACCAAAATGCTATGGGATGGAGTTGCCCCGTCTTAGGGTCCTTTGTGATAGCACGGCTCCCATGGCAATGCTGGAGGCGTCCTTTTCAACCACATAGGGTAGATCCGGTCGAGGATGTCCAAGTACAGGCACCGAGGTGAAGGCTTGTTTCAATTCCTGAAAAGCGCTCTCTGCTTCGGCGGACCATAAGAATTTCTTATTCTTTGTAACACTCACCTGATTCCCGTAGAGGCGCCGGTCTTGACTGGGCGTATACCGTATCTTCTAAGGTGATGTGTAACACACGGCTGGCTCTTTGGGCTGGACCCCTGTGCACTGTATGTCTGACTTGAAGGGTAAGGTGTCTGCAGATAGAAAATATGGGATTAATGAACTGGGTTATTGAATGTCTCTCTCTTCTTCCCTTTCTCTTCTCCTGTAGGACCCCAAAGGTTAACGCGCTCACCTTAGGTAAGTGAACGCCGTGCTCTCCATCTGCTTCGGAGAAGGGTGCTGAAACCAGTTTCCTCACTGGATAAGGGAAGCAGGCCTCTTGACTTCAGAGGACTGCTGTCCGTCGTTTTCTTCACGCACGGTAAATTTCGAGTAATTCAAATGTCTTTAGTAATGTTGTATCTTGTTTTGCAGGGTTCCGGCGATGGCGAAGATGGAGCCCGTGTGATGAATAGAAGCGCCTTGAAGCACGTAAGTAAGCGCTTGCTGCCTGCTTCACGGCGCGCTCTAACTGTCTTTTTCCTTTGCAGGTATAAGTTCGGAGTGGCTACAGGGTGCCCGAATACCCACTGGGTTAGATGTGAAAGGAGTAATGGCTCGTGAGTATTTAAGTTCCCCAAAGTCTTTAAACGCACCTTGTTTTATCTTTCAGATGCGGGATGCAGCGCCTAAGGCCTCCGGAGCGTGCGCAGAATTGGTAAGCTTTTGTCTTTCAGATGCCGGAATGCAGTGCGAGGCGTTGATGACAGCCGATGGATCAGGTAAAAGGAGCGCTGTCACTGAAGACCGTAATGCTAACCTGTTCTTTCTTGTCTTTACAGGTGTTGCTGAAGACTGGATTCAGGATGGTAAGCCTTTTTCCTTAGGCCCAGGATCAGATGCAGAAGACACGATGAGCGTTCTGCTGCAGAGGATGCAGAATAACACAAAGCAAGATTCATCCATCGGGTGTGGTTTAAATAGCCTCCTGTAGTGCTTAGGTGTCTCCTTCCACAGCCACGCCTAGGAAAGAAAAGAGTCCCTGCTTTCCAGAAGAGTTCCAGGGTTCTGAACCTAGGGAGTGGCTCCTGCCCCACCCAACAGGAAAAGTAGTCCCGAACAGAAGAGGATCAGAGGCTCAACTGGCAGGTAAGTAAGCAGCATGGTCTGCCGCAGGTAAGTCCACCCAAGCATTATGAGCCCGGCGCTTCCAGCGCTGGGACTGGGCACATTTATGAGCCTGGCGCCACCGGCGCCAGGACAGAGTCCAAAAGGTCCCAATTGGGACCGGCTGGCGCTCGGAACCTGGGTTATGGGTCTGCTTCCAAGGGAGTTGGGCAAGTCCTGACCTCTTGGAAGCAGAGATCATGACAGTACCCTCCCTCAAGGCCCCTCCCAAACCGGGCTTCTCCGGGGGTTTGGGTTTGTCAGGAAATGTTCGATGAAATTTTTTGATTAGGCGAGGATCGTGGACATATTCAGCAGGTTCCCAGGATCTCTCTTGGGGGCCGTAGCCTTTCCAGTCAATTAGGTAAAATAGTTTAGATTTGGAGATCTTGGAGTCCAGAATGCTTTTGACTTCAAACTCGAGTTCTCCATCAACTAGGATAGGTTTTGGAAATTTAGTTAGTCGGGTTTGAGGTTGCACGGGTTTTAATAGAGAGACGTGGAAGACCGGATGAATCTTCATGTGCGGGGGCAAGTCCAACTTGACCGCTACTGGGTTTACTATGGTAGTGATGGAATAGGGACCAAGGTATCTTGGGTTGAATGTACGTGGCCCTTTTAGAGGTAGATATTTGGTAGATAACCAGACTTGATCCCCTGCTTGATATTGAGGGGCTTCCTTCCGATGTTGATCTGCTCCTTTCTTGTATTGTTCTTTAGCCCTTTGAAGGTGAGAAACAGCTTCCTTAAAGGCTTGGGTGATTGTAGCATGCAGGTATTCTACTGCTGGTGTTTCAAGATCTTGGAGGGGATCCAACTCCGAGGTTCGAGGGTGACTGCCGTATAAAAGAAAAAACGGGGTTTTCCCAGTTCCCGAATGGACAGAGTTATTGTAGGCATATTCGGCTATCCAAAGTATGTCTTTCCAAGTTTTTTCAGTTTGTTGCAGCATGCAGCGTAAATACTGTTCCAGAGTTTGATTGGTCCTCTCGGTTTGTCCGTCGGTCTGAGGGTGGTGACTGGTCGATAGTCTCACATCAATTTGAGCCGACCGACAGCAACTTCGCCAAAAATGAGAAATAAATTGACTACCACGATCCGATATTAGAACCGAAGGAAAACCGTGCAGTCGGACGATGTTTTCCAGAAATTCACGGGCCAGAGTTGCTGCTGTTGGCAAGCCTTTGAGCGGAATGAAATGCGCCATCTTGGAGAATAAGTCCACGATTACTAGAATCGTATTGTATCCGGAGCATGGAGGTAGATCGGTGATGAAGCCCATAGAAAGCGTATGCCAAGGGCGAGGTGGGATGTCAATAGGGCGTAAGAGGCCTGCTGGTCTTTCCTTTTGACTCTTGTTTTGGGCGCATACTCCACAGGACATTATAAAGTCTCTGATATCTTTTTTCCAAGACGGCCACCAGAAGTAGCGCTTGATCTTTTCTGAAGTCTTGGTCATACCGGGATGTCCTTCCATTAAAGAATCGTGATAACAAGAGATTACTTTTTTCTGTAAATCTGTGCTGGGCAGGTATAATCGTTCTTGGAAATACAACAAGTTGTCCTTTACTGCAAAGTCCTTTCCCTTTAAAGGCCAATTCTGTATGTCTGCTGGAGTTACAAGTTGCCTGGCTTTATCCTTAACTTCCTCTATGGATTGTGTGGCGATTACACACAGGATTCTTTGTTCGGGAATGATAGGTACAGGTTTAGGGTTGATCAAGTGTTCTTCCACTCCCATTCGAGAAAGGGCATCGGCTTTACCGTTTTTTGTACCGGGTCGATAGGTAATTATAAAGTCAAATTCGGCAAAGAATAATGCCCAACGAAGTTGTCTAGAG
Source organism: Ambystoma mexicanum (assembly GCF_040938575.1). Taxonomy (NCBI): domain Eukaryota; kingdom Metazoa; phylum Chordata; class Amphibia; order Caudata; family Ambystomatidae; genus Ambystoma; species Ambystoma mexicanum. Next base: position 1,126,626,374 of record NC_090941.1, read on the forward strand.
GATTGGGCTTTTGCAGTTTTCAAATATTGCAGGTTTCGATGATCCGTAATCACAGTAACGGTGTGTCGGGCCCCCAGCAGATAATGCCGCCAAGCCTTAAAAGCAGACTTGATAGCCAGAAGCTCCTTGTCAGTAATCGTGTAATTGATTTCAGGAGGCGAGAATTTGCGGGACCAAAATGCCACAGGATGCAACTGATTGGTTACCGGGTCCTTTTGTGATAGAACTGCCCCCATGGCAAGGCTTGAAGCATCAGTTTCCATGATGTAGGGGAGTTCGGGGCGAGGGTGTTTTAAGATTGGTGCAGAGATAAATTTAGTCTTCAAATCCTGGAAAGCTTGTTCCGCCTCGGTAGACCATTCAAAACGTTTGTTTTTCTTTAACAAGGCAGTGATGGGCTGGACTATTTGAGAAAATTCGGGGATAAACCTACGGTAAAAGTTAGCGAAGCCTAACATGCTTTGCACACCTTTTACGGAGGATGGTGATGGCCATTTGAGAATTGCATCGACCTTCTTTGAATCCATACGTACTCCGCTAGGTGATAATATGAATCCCAAGAATTCAACTTCAGTCACGTTGAAAACACATTTTTCCAACTTAGCGAAAAGTTTGTGTTGACGCAATCTTTCGAGGACCATTTTTACGTGTTTCCGATGTTCAGATTCCGATGAAGAATAAACGAGGATGTCGTCAATGTAAACAACAACACACACATCTATGAGCTCTCTGAGGACATCGTTCATAAAATATTGAAAGGCGGCCGGGGCATTGCAAAGTCCAAAGGGCATGACCTGATATTCAAATAGCCCATATTTGGTGCGGAAGGCCGTCTTCCATTCATCGCCCTCCTTTATTCGAACCAAATGGTAGGCTCCTCTAAGGTCCAACTTTGTATATATGCATGCTTTTCTGACCTGGTCTAAGAGTTCAGGGATCAAAGGTAACGGATATCTATTCTTGATGGTGATCTGGTTCAGGGAGCGATAATCTATACAAGTTCTAAGGTCTCCTTCCTTTTTTGGAACGAAGAACAAAGCTGAAGAAGCAGGGTACTTGGAAGGACGAATAAACCCATTTGCCAGGTATTGATCCAGGTATTGACGAAGGTGAAGGTTCTCAGGCTCAGTGAGGGCATAAATTCTACTACAAGGAGGAGTAGATCCAGGTATCAGGTCTATCTGGCAGTCATAAGACCTATGAGGAGGTGGAGAGTTAGCCTGATCCTTCCGGAAAACATCTTGGTATTCTTGGTATTCGGGAGGTAACTGGGAAGTCGTCTCTGAAGAAGTAGCTGCCAGTGCAACACCAGGTGGAGGATGACAAGTAGAGACACATTCTGGAAACTGGACCGTTCTTGCTCGCCAATCGATCAGAGGATTGTGTTTCTCTAACCAAGGAATTCCTAGAATAACCTGAAACTGAGGGGCCTTGATCACATCGAACACGATCTTCTCATGGTGTCCATCTTGACTTACGAGCGTCACATCTTGAGTGGTATGCGTTACTGGTCCGGAGGCTATCTCCGTTCCATCCACCGTAGTAATGACGTCCTTTACAGCCTTGGGACAAAGAGTTAGATTCATCCTCAAAACCATTGCATGATCCACATAATTGCCGATGGCACCGCTTTCGACGTAAGCTTCAATTGCATGTAATCGATCCGGATTATCAGGGCTAATGAGGACCATAGGTATCACGAAATGCGAGGTCACGGAACTGGTTTTCACGCTCGGCAAGAGGACCTCTATTCTTGTCGGGCGAGGTCGTTTCCCTGCTCAGAGTTTGTAACTTTGGTAACTGCAGCTCCTACTGCCTTCTTGGCAGGTTTCACCGGACAGTCTCGAAGAAAGTGCCCTGAGTTTCCGCAATAGAGGCATAATTGCAACTGTTTTCTTCTTTCCCGCTCCTTTTGTGTTAGAGGACCTTTCAGGCCCCTTATTTGCATGGGTTCCCCGGAGTCTACTCCTTTGGAAGGAGTTGGCGGTTTGGAAAATACTCGAGCATCAAACTTGGAACGATCAGCCTTCCTGTTCTGCAGTCTGTGATCTATTTGAACAACTAAATCTATATAGTCCGAACAATCTTGTGGGGGATTCACTACTTGGGCTAACACATCTTTGAGCTCTCCACGTAGACCTCTATAAAACAGCGTAATCCTTTTGTCCTCAGGCCATTGAGTTTCCACTATCAGTCTGTTGAAAGATGCAATATAAGCCAAAAGGTCTTGATTACCTTGTCGCAACGAAAGAAGCTCATTGTCCAAAGCCTGCCCCTGTGAATGTCTTGCGAAAAGTTTTTCCATACTGAGCTGAAAAGCTTGAAAATCACGGAGGACCGGATCATCTTGATTTACTAGAGGGATCGACCAGTCTGCCGCATTACCACTAAGGTACGAAAGCACGAAAGCTACTTTAGCCTGATCAGTTGGAAATGCTGCTGGCCGGCATAAGAAATGCAACCGACACTGATTGATAAATACTGCAAACCTCTTTGGGTCACCAGAAAATCGTTCGGGCGGAGCCAGAGGTACATTCCCAGGTAGGTTGATCTGCACTGGACTCATAGAGGATGTAGAAGGAAGATTTCCCCCAGATGCGGGTAACGGGGTCTGTCCGGCTTGTGACTGTAGCAATTGCCTAGCGAGATCATCTGTTCGCTCCTTGGAAATAATCAGTTCCCTTTTTAGAGCGTTGGTTTCCTGACGGGCTGCATGCACTTCTGCCCTTGGTTCCCCAAGCAACTGGGCTAGCTGGTCGGTATCCGAGGTTTCCATAGCGCCTGGATGGGAGTTTTGTGGTAGGCTTTGTGTTCTGTAACGCTCACCTGATTCCCGTAGAGGCGCCGGTCTTGACTGGGCGTATACCGTATCTTCTAAGGTGATGTGTAACACACGGCTGGTCTTTGGGCTGGACCCCTGTGCACTGTATGTCTGACTTGAAGGGTAAGGTGTCTGCAGATAGAAAATATGGGATTAATGAACTGGGTTATTGAATGTCTCTCTCTTCTTCCCTTTCTCTTCTCCTGTAGGACCCCAAAGGTTAACGCGCTCACCTTAGGTAAGTGAACGCCGTGCTCTCCATCTGCTTCGGAGCAGGGTGCTGAAACCAGTTTCCTCACTGGATAAGGGAAGCAGGCCTCTTGACTTCAGAGGACTGCTGTCCGTCGTTTTCTTCACGCACGGTAAGTTTCGAGTAATTCAAATGTCTTTAGTAATGTTGTATCTTGTTTTGCAGGGTTCCGGCGATGGCGAAGATGGAGCCCGTGTGATGAATAGAAGCGCCTTGAAGCACGTAAGTAAGCGCTTGCTGCCTGCTTCACGGCGCGCTCTAACTGTCTTTTTCCTTTGCAGGTATAAGTTCGGAGTGGCTGCAGGGTGCCCGAATACCCACTGGGTTAGATGTGAAAGGAGTAATGGCTCGTGAGTATTTAAAAGTCTTTAAACGCACCTTGTTTTATCTTTCAGATGCGGGATGCAGCGCCGAAGGCCTCCGGAGCGTGCGCAGAATTGGTAAGCTTTTGTCTTTCAGATGCCGGAATGCAGTGCGAGGCGTTGATGACAGCCGATGGATCAGGTAAAAGGAGCGCTGTCACTGAAGACCGTAATGCTAACCTGTTCTTTCTTGTCTTTATAGGTGTTGCTGAAGACTGGATTCAGGATGGTAAGCCTTTTTCCTTAGGCCCAGGATCAGATGCAGAAGACACGATGAGCGTTCTGCTGCAGAGGATGCAGAATAACACAAAGCAAGATTCATCCATCGGGTGTGGTTTAAATAGCCTCCTGTAGTGCTTAGGTGTCTCCTTCCACAGCCACGCCTAGGAAAGAAAAGAGTCCCTGCTTTCCAGAAGAGTTCCAGGGTTCTGAACCTAGGGAGTGGCTCCTGCCCCACCCAACAGGAAAAGTAGTCCCGAACAGAAGAGGATCAGAGGCTCAACTGGCAGGTAAGTAAGCAGCACGGTCTGCCGCAGGTAAGTCCACCCAAGCATTATGAGCCCGGCGCTTCCAGCGCTGGGACTGGGCACATTTATGAGCCTGGCGCCACCGGCGCCAGGACAGAGTCCAAAAGGTCCCAATTGGGACCGGCTGGTGCTCGGAACCTGGGTTATGGGTCTGCTTCCAAGGGAGTTGGGCAAGTCCTGACCTCTTGGAAGCAGAGATCATGACATTCTTCTTTAGAAGGGATGTGATCGCATGGACAATCTGAGAGAATTGTGGTATAAACCATCTGTAAAAATTAGCAAATCCCAACGTGCTTTGTACCCCTTTGGTAGAGTTCGGGGAAGGCTATTTGAGGATAGCCTCAACCTTGCGAGTGTCCATTCGAACACCCTGTGGAGTAAGCATAAATCCCCAAAATTCAACCTCTGTGATGTGGAAGGAGCATTTTTCCAGTTTGGCAAACAATCGGTGCTGACAGACCTTTTCCAGTCTACTGCTTTGGCGGGTGATATATATTGCCTGCGTATACCTCCCGGTTGTATCTCTGCTATTTTCCTGCAGTGTTTAACCTCCTTCTCCTCCCTTTCCCCCTTTCTCTGGGAACCTTTTCTCATCAGGGTCCCTAGTATGGTTGCCTTAAAGCCATCCCAGACTGATTGGATCCCTACCTCCCCTGTATCATTAAAGCGGAAAGTGTCCCCATCTCCTGCAGGACCGACATTGCCCCGGTCTGTTCCCGCTTGGACCCTGCCAACCAAATCCTCTGCCCTCGGGACACACATGATCCTTGTGGCCCTCCTTGCCACTGGGGTCCTCTATAGTGTTCTTTCCCTCCACACTGTCCTTGCCCGTTGTCTGCCCAAAACTGCTGCTGCCAGTCACGTCTGTGTCGCAACAGAGGCACACCCTTCTTCTCCCATCTTTTTTGGGGGTCGGTGCTACTGATACTGCAGCCACTTTCACTTAATTATTTTTAAATAGTTTCACTTCTTCTGCCTGCCTTCTTCGAATAGTTTCCTTTTCATGCTCTTTGATCCTCCTTCAATGGTGTACTATGATACTTTGAATTTCAGGCCAGCCTTTTGCTTCCAACCGCTATCTTATTGAACGTCTTCTGCACTTCTTCAGGGAGCCCCCACTTCACAATAAATTAAAACAAAGACATTGGGCCTCATTCCGAGTGGGGCGTTAAGGGATACCGGGCACCGGTAAGGAGACCGGTGCCGGTAATCCCTTACCGCCCTACTATGAGTTCCCTTAGCGGGTCCCTCCTTTAACGCCTGGTCTGGCCAGGCGTTATGGACGGGACCCGCTAAGGGAATTCAGAGCCAATAACGGTACCGCAATTTGCGGTACCGTTATTAGCGCCTTCCCCATTCCCATTGAGCCCTATGGGGGCTCAAATGGGAATGGGGAATGGCTTTTTCAATGGGGACTTACCGGTCCCACAAAGGTCGGACTGCACCGGTAAGTCCCCATTGAACGAGACTGGTGCCGGACACGTTATTGGTGGCTGTAATGGCGCAAATAGCGCCATGACTACCACCAATCTCGTAATGAGGCCCATTGATTGATCCCAGGAGCTGCCTGTTTCTGGCCTCCACATCTCCTGAACCCAAAGAATGTACTCCATAACATACTCCCCATCTCCCATGGTACATTGCATAATCGATTGTAAATCAGGAGCATCCAGGAAGGTTCTCCGAATTGCATCCCAGATGCGGGCCCTGATATTATTGAACAACGTCCCATCATGGGAGTCATTGCTCAGTGTTACTCCTGGGTACCTTGCTTTCCCCCACACTGATTCTGCCTGATCTCCGACTGCGAATACTGACAAGTTTTTGATGTCTCCTATAGCAAGGGGCACTCCTGCAGGATGTTTTTCAAAAGCATAGATGTGTTTCCCCGACCCTGCAGTGAGTTGGGGGAGGGCCTAAAGGAGGTTGTTTTTGTCCATGTGCACCCACGAGACATAATGAGGGCATCCTGTGCCTGTGAATTAACGGCATTTGCAATTTTGTTTTCACTTTCCCAGTTTTCAGAACCCTTCTTATTTTCTTTGCCAAAGCTATTCTCCCGAACCGCTCCCTTAACTTTCTGTTCCACACGCTATCCACCCTTGGTGTAGTTGTGGGTACTATATTAACCCCCCGTTGTCCCTTCTTCTGTATCATTGAAATTGATCCAGTATTCTTTGTCCCCTCTCCGTGACTCTACATTCTCGTACCCCATGCTATCTGTCTTCCCCCCCTGCTCTATATGTGCCACTTTTATGGGTGCACTAGCAATCCTGAACAGGATGTCACATGATTTCCACTCCTCTCCAGGTGGTATGGGAGGGTTACTGGGGGCTGGATCAAGACCTTTTCCGCCCTTGCTGTCTCACACGCTGCTCTTAACCTGGCTAATTCTGTACATGTAGAGGCTAATGCCACTTCTAGGTCTCTGGTGCACACGCCTGTGTGGATGAACACGGCTGGGGGTGCAATGTACAGAGGGGACGGGTCTGTGCTGGGATCTGATAGGATTGCTCCCCCGATACGTAGGTCGGATTTGTATACCCGGGTGCAGATCGGTTTTATAACTGGTAAATCCCCTTTGTCTCCTTCTCTGTCTTCTCACTTCTCCTGTACTGTTTGTCTTTCCCTCATCTGGCGTTATCGCTTCCCTTTCAGGGGTCTCTGTTTCCTCAAACATTTTCCAGAGGTCCAGTATCTACTGATTGCTCTGTAGGGGTCTCCTCTGATACTTAGCAGTCAGGTAGGTAGACATATGGTCTAGGGCACTCCCTCTGGCCAGGAGTGGGGATCCATTCTCCCCTTGTTTCGGTCACCCATTGGTTGTGGTATTTCTTGATCTTGTCGCAGTATAGGTGCAAGGCCTTGCATGTGTGGTTTAGTTGTGTGTCTGTTCCCATGCTAATACTTAGTTTATGTCATGTCAGAAACGGTCAGTGCCCATGGGCTCCCCACTCTATATAAAATACTGTCATCCTTTCTCACCCCGTTCGCGTCACTTTTTGTGGCATATCTATAGGCTGGTCCTACTTACTCAACCATTCCTTCTGAGCAGTCTGGCCCATCTGACTTTGGGGATCAATTTTTAAGTCTTCCCATCAGGTAGTTACGATGATCTGGTGTTGAATCTGTTCTTCGGGATAATGGCAATGGAGTCGATTGGATCAAAGGCATCTTGGTTCTCTCCCATTCTCGATAGGGCGTATGCCTTTCCGTTACGCAATCCTGGTTGATAGGTTATTATAAAATCATACTCAGCAAAGAATAAAGCCCAGCGGAGTTGACTTGAGGACTGAGCTTTAGCTGTTTTTAAATATTGTAGATTACGGTGATCAGTAATAACAGTGACTGTGTGTTTGGCCCCCAATAGGTAGTGTCTCCAGGTCTGGAAGGCTCCTTTGATTGCCAAGAGTTCTTTGTCGGTAATTGCATAGTTCTTTTCGGGTGCTGAAAATTTGCGAGACCAAAATGCTATGGGATGGAGTTGCCCCGTCTTAGGGTCCTTTGTGATAGCACGGCTCCCATGGCAATGCTGGAGGCGTCCTTTTCAACCACATAGGGTAGATCCGGTCGAGGATGTCCAAGTACAGGCACCGAGGTGAAGGCTTGTTTCAATTCCTGAAAAGCGCTCTCTGCTTCGGCGGACCATAAGAATTTCTTATTCTTCTTTAGAAGGGATGTGATCGCATGGACAATCTGAGAGAATTGTGGTATAAACCATCTGTAAAAATTAGCAAATCCCAACGTGCTTTGTACCCCTTTGGTAGAGTTCGGGGAAGGCCATTTGAGGATAGCCTCAACCTTGCGTGTGTCCATTCGAACACCCTGTGGAGTAAGCATAAATCCCCAAAATTTAACCTCTGTGATGTGGAAGGAGCATTTTTCCAGTTTGGCAAACAATCGGTGCTGACAGACCTTTTCCAGTCTACTGCTTTGGCGGGTGATATATATTGCCTGTGTATACCTCCCGGTTGTATCTCTGCTATTTTCCTGTAGTGTTTAACCTCCTTCTCCTCCCTTTCCCCCTTTCTCTGGGAACCTATTCTCATCAGGGTCCCTAGTATGGTTGCCTTAAAGCCATCCCAGACTGATTGGATCCCTACCTCCCCTGTATCATTAAAGCGGAAAGTGTCCCCATCTCCTGCAGGACCGACATTGCCCCGGTCCGCTCCCGCTTGGACCCTGCCAACCAAATCCTCTGCCCTCGGGACACACATGATCCTTGTGGCCCTCCTTGCCACTGGGGTCCTCTATAGTGTTATTTCCCTCCACACTGTCCTTGCCGGTTGTCTGCCCAAAACTGCTGCTGCCAGTCACGTCTGTGTCGCAACAGAGGCACACCCTTCTTCTCCCACTTTTTGTGGCATATCTATAGGCTGGTCCTACTTAAGTGGTCTGTCAGTACAGTCGACAATATTTATAGCAAAACCAAACAAGTATTTAAATTCTTCCCCCCCAGAACACCTCCTTCCACTCCCACAAAGCTCCTCTTACTTACACACACACCAAACACGCCCCTCCTGGGCCTCCTCCATAAATATGCAAAAAATATGATAACAAAACAAACTAAAATAATACACTAAAACAACAACTCCTACTTTTCCCGAGCTCTCTAATTATACAGAGCTCCACATTTTTCTCTTTATCTTTGTTTCCTGCACTGGATCCACCTTCGCCACTCTCCCTCTCCTTGCTCTTTTTATCTCTTATATATATATGTATAAAAACTGCGGAAAATGGCCATGAAACAAAAAACCTTCAACAATCAATCAACCAAGCTATGCTTTCCCTGCCAGCTACTGCGTGTTCTTCCTTTCATACTGCTCCATACCCCAACCCAAGCATTGTTATTCCTTGCAATCTATACTCATGTGTCCATGTTTTTCCGAAAGCTTCAGTTCGCGGGGAGTCCACAACAGGTCTGGGCCTCTCCCTGGGGCTGCACGCTGCTCCAACAAGCAGGCGGGATTTCTATCAAAATGGCATCCACAAGGCCAAACAGCATACACGTTTAAGGGGAATGGTCACCGTAGGTGGGCACAGCCCTTCCATAGAGGCCGCCTGGATACAGCCGCAATAATGGGAGCTATGTAATCACATCATATGGGTCACCAAAAAAAGGCATGTCACTTTATGCGCACACGCCAGAGTAAATACACCCCTCTAGGGAAATAGACCACGAGATAGCTTTGCAAGAAGAACAAGGTTTAATTGTACAGAATAAAAGTGCCAGCACTCTGCTGCTCGAGAGTGCTCTGCTTGTTACATTCACAAACATGGGACTATAGACACAAAAATCGGCTCACACATATATAGTACATTTTGGTGCCACTGATTGGAGACACCCTACATATGGGCCTGTTCCATAGGGAATACCAGACGTCAATTGGCTGTTTCTTCCCCATCGATCTTGATCCATGTGGGATCAGATGGGCTCATCCTTGCAGGCACCTGGGTGGCATGGGAAATTGTGCCAGGAACAAGGGGGGATAAAATACAGTTGTGGTGACCCATAGATACCTATAAATCAATGGTCAGTAATAATACTGAGCAATGGTATCTTAATCTTGACCAAGAAAACATCTTCAGTTTTATTCGGGGCATCAGTAGATCATGGGCCCAAGGTCTAAATAGGCTGTCGAATATAGGCTTCAAAGATGATCCTACCACATGGTCATGGATTTTCAGGCAAGTGGTCGAGTCCCAGATTATGTCTGCTTCAAGGCAAACCGCTTTTGTAGTCCCAATATTTAAAAAGAGAAATTGCAATGACCCTTAAAAGTATAGACCAATTTCAATACTTGACATGGATAGCAAGGTGTTTGCGGCAGTGATATAACAACATCTGGAGGCGTGGTCATGCCAGACAGGGAGATTAAAGACAGGATTCTGAAAAAATCTTAGTACCAATTTAAATTGGTTTATTCTTAGATATGCCCAAAACATGTCTGGAGTGGAAAAGTCTGATCTTTACATGTGGTTACCATCATTTTGATAGCAGCATTCGATAAAGTGGATAGAAGTCTTTTATGGAGTAAGTTGACTAGATGTTGCGACTCATTATCGCTTTGCATTCACAATGAAATGTTAGAGTCAGAATGAACTATCAAGGATCCCTGACACAAAAAATAACAACTTACTTAGGAGTTAGGCAGGGGGGAATTATTGCCCCAGCCTTTTTAACCTATACATGTCAGATGTAGGAGAGTCGTTAGATAAACTAGCATTTGAATCACCAAAACGTAATACACAAAATGGCTCTTCTACGCGGATGACTTCTTGTTGTTTCATATGGAACATATAGGATGACTTCTTGTTGTTTCATATGGAACATATAGGATTACAAAGGTTAATTAATGCCTTTGGAAAATATGCAGAAATAAACACTAGCAAAGAGTCTCACAATTAACATGAACAGGAGGTTCAAATTAACATATTTGGGGGAAATAGGCTGGAACTGCCGACGAGTTAGTCTTTCAGAGGAAGTACAGAATGCTCTTGGGAAACGTGTTGACCTATGGGACTGGTTGGAGAACTGTGCCCACCTCAACATGTTAAAAAATTACCATTTTGTGCAGTACAGATTGTATTCCTTTATGAAAACCCAGGCTTACTTGAACCTATGTAGGGTTTCATCAGACCAATGTGGTGAAGGATGAGGGTGGGAGAGGTCTCATTGTTCTGGGAACTATTCAGGGGGAGCTGTACACACTGATTAATTACTACGGCCCCAACTTGGATGTGGTGGACACACTGGAGTGGGTGGATCAACAACTTGGGGTATTACCACCGGGGAAGATTATTTGGGCTGGGATTTCAATACAGTGTTGCAGCCGGCACTGGATCGGTCCGGGGGTTCTCGGGGTCTGGGAATAAAGGGACGAATAGGTTACAAGGCATGGTCATGTCAGGGGACATTGCAGATGTATAGAGAATTGAAACCAAGCGGTGAGACAATACACATGCCACTCGAATCCCCACAACTCTGCATCAAGGATAGATTTCTTCCTGATTTCACATTCCCTTATGGATCCGGTGGGGTGGTCGGAGTGGGGATACATGGCCGCACGCTGTCCGATCATGCCCCCATCTTATTGGAGGTGTACTTATCTGGAAGGGACGGGGGAGGCTGCCCTGGTACTTCAAGAGCGAGGGACTTATTGACACAGTGTTTCGGGATGGGAAAGCTGAGGCGATAGATACCTCTTTTTAAGAAAATGAGGGCTCAGTCCAGTTGGCGGGAACTCTGTGGAGGGTTTCAATGTATTTCTAAGGAGACAGGGATTCTCAGGCAGATTAGGCAGGAACTAGAACTTAAGGAGGGCAGTATACGTATGCTGCAGGCAGCATCCTGATCCCTACGGACCGGGTACAAGCCGAGATCTGTACCCATTTACAAGAATTCCAAGATTAAGCATTGCGGGAGGTGAAGTATATCAACAACCAGGCAAACGTGCGCCAATACGGGGTGGGGCAGAAACCCGGCCGGACCCTAGCAAGAGCGACCAAAATGTACGAGTCGCATGGAAGGAGTCAGGCCATTAGGGACGAACAGGTGAGGGACCAGTTCGAAGATACTGAGATAGGACGGTAGTTCTTCAACTTCTACAGTCACCTATACTCCTCTCAGATACGGACCCAGACTCGCTATTTGGGCATCAATGTCGCCAGGGGGGTCTGGCACTACCGGACCTTGAGATATACTACTATGTAGCACAGGTGGGATACTTAAAACATTGGTATGGGACACCGGGGGACATGTAGAGGTGGAAAGGGCGACAACAGCGCCAGATCTTCTCGGATCGGTCATACTTACAGCACCGAACAGAACGCACCCACCACAAAAACTAGTGGATGTGACTTGCAGAGCATGGGTACGTCTTGAGCGTAAAAAGAAGGGAGAGGGCCTCTATTCCCCCAAGCTCCCTGTGATACATGTACCTGGGATTCCAATCAGAGCCGAACCAGGCTTCGTTGCTATGACAAAAAGGTTGGGGTTGGAGAGTTTCGGGGAAATATTCCCAAGTGGGAAATTCGTAACTCTCGAGTCATTGAAAGAGAAAGGGTCAATGTCGGACTTAGATATCTTTACGTACTTTCGCCTGCGGGTGGACCTAGCCCAGGTATTCACTACATTCCCAGAACAGCCCCAGGTCCCTCCCTTGCTGGATAAAATATTACAAGGAGGGATTGGAGTCAAGGTAACATCTGTGCCATATGCCACGTACATTAACACTGGGAGTGCCATTAGAGTCTTGCCGAAGGCAAAATGGGAAATGACCTTGGGGAGAGAGATTTCGGATGAGGCCTGGATGTTCTGCTGTACGGGGATTAGAAAAGGTGCCATTAATGCACGTCTGAAACTGATTCACTTCAAATACATTCACCAGTTCTACCACACACCTGCCAAGTTAAAAGAATATTACCCAGACGCCACAGGACAATGTAAAAGGTGTAACTCTGAACAGGCAGACTTGCTTCATGTGTCATGGAACTGCCCCGCTACACTAAAATACTGGGGAGAGGTATTTGAGACTATCAGTGCTATAACAGGTCAGCCTATACTCCCAGATCCGATGGTGGGCCTACTAGGGGACACCAAAGCAATCCTCAAATATTCTACGAAACTGATCAGCTTACTACTAATTCTGGCAAAGCGCCGAGTGGTGATATACTGGGGGGAAGTGGGGGTCAAAGAACCTGAAACACTCCGAATGGAAATTAGACATTATATACTGTCTTGATATGGAAAATGGTTGGAGGTCGCTGAGTCAAAGCCGAGGTGGCGCTAGCAAAATGTGGGACCCATATGCATATTATTTGATTCGACAATCCGAAGACAACGCAGAGGAATTTCCGGTAATAGGAACTAAAGTTAACTCACACAAACAAAGAGCTGTGCTGTGACGGCACAACCGAAGGAGGGACCATGCGTGCATGTCATTGCCTTGCATAGATACATAATCGCTGTGACCCAACACATGAGTCTATAGCGTGCCAGAATTCATGGCCAGAATGAAATCTGTGTTGATACTGGGTGTACCGGGGGAAAAGGTTGGGGGGGGGGCGAGGGCCTACTGTAGTGTGGTTTGTTTTGTCTGTATGATTAAATGCCAATAAACAAAGTTTAAAAAAAAAGAGTAGAGGTATTTGGAACTTCCTAAATTTATTTGGTAAAATCTTGAATGCCTCTTCTAATATTCTTTATAATGATTTGAAAGAAATTATGAATAGTCATCAGCCTATTGGGATGGTTTCCCATTGGAAAATGTCAGTATTGAGTGTGGTAGAATTTTCAGTGATATTGCTTCAAACAGAGAAGAGTTAATGAATAGACCCAATAGTATTAAAAAGAGTTTGGGTATTTGGAACTGGATTCAGACAGTGGAAAAAATGCATAGTTATACATCATTGGCTCACTTAGCAGGAGATCACAAGAAGCTAGGAGTTCTCGCACCATGTATTTTAATGTATCCCAGTCATGGGGTATATTGTGAATTCCTCAGATTTAGATGGAATCTTAACTCCACTAAAGATGTTTTGTTGAACTATAGCAAGCTGGGATCAGGGGATGCTTTGTGCAGATACTGTGGGGCTGTGATATTATGGAAACATCAATGTCCTCAATAACAAACACATAGATTAAGATACTTTGGCTACTTCTTCCATTCAGTAGCTTTTATCCATCTGGACTGTTTTTGGAGAAGATGTTTACAGGGTAATGTAACCACAGATATGTTGGCAGTTGTGGGGTTTTTAAGGTCGTTGCAACTGGGAGGTTGGGAAGAGGAGTTAGTGTAATATTGGATTTTTAAAATATTTTTAATCATTGTTTCTTTGTTCTTTTTCTTTTTTTCCTTTTTGCCTTTTTTAAAACTATTTTATAGTACTTCTGTGAGCGATAAAAAAGGAAATTTTGTGTTTTTAGAAAAATGATTGCTGTAATTGTTTTTATATATTTTGTTAAAGGTTTATTTAACCAAGTAACAATGAATAAAATAATCTTTAACATGGGTGAGACACCAGCACTGCGGGGAACTCTCTAATAGGCTCTTTCTCTCAGTCCTTGGCACAACGTGTAATATTGACTCATAGTGCTTTTCAAAGTCTCTCATTAAGGGATTCCCCTGCTCTTCAACAGTTACCTTTGGTAACTTCTTCCATCCTGCATAGGATACTCTTTGCAGCTTTCTCAAAGCCTCCTGCGCAACGTCTCCTGTGGCAGATCAGAAGAAGGATGCAGAAACTCTGTGGAAAATGTTCTTTTCTTTATTAAAGAAATAAGAATAAGGCCTATCTGTCGATATCGCTATGGGGTATTCCCTACTTACTTTACTGACTAAGGTGCTTGTCACTCGTGAGTCAATATCCAAACAAATAAGTCTGCAGTGCAAAACAAACCTATCTGACCCTACCACTAGTCAGGAGAATGACTCCCTTCTTCTGATGGTTGTGCTTTTACACCTTCCCTTCTTTTAGAGCCCTGGTTATCAAACCATTTTCAAATAATATCTTGTTATCCTTTGTTTCAGCTCCCGTAGTTCCCTTATGGGACTCATAGCCTTTCTTTCCTCTTTTTTGGGGGTTCATTACAGGGCTCTGAATATTTGTGATCTTCTTTTCCTGATGAATATAATTCTGCTTTTCCTCATATAGACTTTCTTGTACAATGCTTGTCCTTGGAACATCTATGGATGTTACTTCATAGTTGTCACTCTCTGTATTTTTGGGTCATTACAAGGTGGGTAGTGTTCCGGCAATACATTTGCCATAATACCACCCAACAGACTTGCCGTTATTGCCACTTGATCCGATGGATTTACCACCGGATTACAAGTGGTGGTGGCAGAGAAAGTTCCACATTTTCAGAGTCCTTTGGACATTACATCACACATTTTGGTGTAATTACTGCCGCAGTAATTCTGCCAAAACCTGGCCCATGGCTGGAGGTGAATCCTCCAACTTTCCGCCAAACTTGTATTTGGGTGGTGCAGTAATGTGGTGGTAATCGTATTACCGCTGCATTTTTACTGCACTGCCCAACTTGTAATGAGGTTCAATGTCTTACAAAAGGGTTGACGTTCCCCTTTTCCCAAGGCCATGACATTGCATTTTTATTATCTCACCCTTTGGCATTTCTGTCATTCTCTTTATCACATTGGCACCGTACAGGTTTATCAACTTGGTTTTCCCAGTTTTGTCACTGCTACTAGTACAAGTCTCTCTGATGCTATAACGAGTCCCCTTTGGCTTCCCGGTATCCCTGTTCTTCCCATTAACTTCAGCTTTGCGGGGGAACATCTCTGGTGCTGGTAGGTACTTGGGACCCTCTCCTTCCTTCTAGTAGCTTCTTGGCTTACTTTCCGTAACATCCACTTCTTGTGGGTTTCTCCCTCTGTTTCTTCTTCTCAGTGCCGGTGTGGTCACCTTGACCGCTCATTGCATTCTCGGTCGAATGGTGACGGCGCAGTTGAATGATTGTTTTGTGGTCATACCACCACAGAGCTTTCCACTCTAGCTGTCTCAGCTTTGTACATGCCAGGCTTCCAGCGTCTCTCTATTGCTGGAAGCAGTTCTGAATTTCGCTGTCTCTGCAATCCAGTTCCGCTCTACCTTCTTCAGGTGTTCTCTGCATAGGAGGCCTCCCCTGTGTGTGTCTGCATTCCTCTCTCTCTCATTCTCTCTCCATCTCGCTTTGCATGTCCTCTCTCTTCAACCTACTCATCCCAGTTAATTGGAGATTTGAATTTAAAGAGACAACTGCTCTTTCTTCCTAGTAGCGACATAACTCTACTTTGTCATTATTTTGGTCTATACATGCCATCATGGGTAGGGCCTTAGGGAGTTACACAAAGGGGACGCCTCTCCTGGTGAGGTCCCACTTGCCTCGACTCCTAGGGTGGGTTTTCTAGAGGTGGCTCACTTCCCTAGCCTCACAGGGAAGGGCTCCACCCTGGGGAGAACTGACAGATTCCCTCACTCACTTTCTTTGCTTTCTAGTGATATATACACTTATGCTTTTTCAATGTTCCAACATCAATATCATAGGTTTCACAACTTTGTTCAATTAAGGCATGTTCCTGCAGTGGCCTCCCCTAGTCCATTCGACCATTCTACCTTGGTTCCACGTGGGTGTCATTTTGGGGCTTGGCACTTGCACGGGTCTGCATCTTTGGTTACTCCTCTCCCTGCTGCAGGCTTCACCAATGCCCCGCTCCCGGCTTCTCTGTAGACTGCTCTGCAAGGCAAATATTTGCTGTTAGGAGGGTACTCCATCCTGACAGAGATTTTGCACTGTTAGGGTTGACAGGTCTCCAGCATCTCGCTCTGGTGTTCTCTGCTTCTCAGATAGCCTCGGGCTATGTGGCTTCACTCTGTTCTGCCCTCCAAGGTGCAGCTACATCAGAGGGCATACCCTGCGTATGGCTCTCTCTCCCCTTCTATGATGCACCCATCCTTCTTACATACATGTTCTCTCTTAAGGGATACTCCCTTTTTCTTGTGGTGGTGGTGTGGTTGATCCAGCATTGCCTGGATGGTAGTCCCACATATGCAGATAAAGTGGCTTGCATAGGGCGTACCTCCTCCCTTAAGGGGGAGACACTCCCAGTGAGATCTCTCTTGTCCAGACCTCTAGTGAGGGTCTTGCAGAGTGGGCTCACCACCCTAGCCTCAAAATGTGTTGGCTTCCCCCTGGGGAAAAGGGGTGAATACTCTTGATTTGTCACATGCGCTTCCCCCTAAGGGGTTAGAGTCCAGTCCTCCTTGAAGAAGATGCAGACTATCAACAACTAGGGATAGTTGACTTTTCTCATTTCTGACACTTTCAAGTGTCCCTTTCGAGGATTGAACCCATTTGGATATAGTCTTCTCCCAGTCCCAGACAGGTGATTCTTTGATGTCGATAAAGGTTTAATGGAGGATTATAGTTTCTGGAGTTGTTCTGATTTGAAGGAGGATTTAGAAGCTCTAATAAATTTGAGAAGTCGTTATCAATAATCACTTCCACAGGAAGGGGGGCACCACATTAGTTTTCATAGGTGTGGGTTGCCCTCTGACCCTTAAAAGCAGAAGGACTTTGGGATAGGTCTCAACATCCCTGTGGACACATGTGATCCTGATGGCTTCTTCTCCTGAAGGTCTGCGGGGCACATTATATTAGCTCATATGGCAGTTTGTTTACTTCCTGAGTCAATAAGGGCTTTAGCCTAGACTCCATTAACTTGGACGTCTTCATGACTCTGAAAGGGTTGTGGTGCAAAATAGCAGACCTCAGACTTTCCTCGTCTTGTCTCCTCTCTAGGGTTTGGTCTGGGATCCACTATAAGCATGGATGGGGTTCTTTTAGTGACTTCCTCCTTGGTTAGGGTTTCTTGAGGACATATTCTCTCGAGTGTTTGGAGTTTCTCAGGGGGTAGGAATCCGGGATGTGCTCTAAAGACTCTTTTTGGTTCTATGGCTTTGCCAGTATTTATAAGATATTTGGCAGACTTGGAATGAGCCTGTACAATCTGGATTGCAGTATCCATGGAGGGTTGTGGGTGTTGTAATATACCTCACTGGAGTGATGGTGGTAGGGCACTCACAAACCTCTTTAAAGCAAAGGCTTCTAGGACTTCTGATAAGGTCTTTCTTCCATGCCACTGGGTAAGAACATGTTGTACATGGCCTGCTAGAGGATCAGAAAATGTTAGTAAAAGGCTTGGTCTGCCCTACCTGATCTAACAGGTACCTTTATGTAGGAGAAATAGATCTTCTCTTTGGGATTAAAATGTTGATACGAAGCTTGTATTTATCCCTTAGGCCATATTTTAGACCTTCATATGTTCATCCCAATTAAGGTGGGTGTCTATCCATTCAAAATGTATGAAGAAGGCCCTCAATTCTTCTCCCTCGTGATAGGGTTGGAGTACTCCATGAGCTACTACCCCGTGGGTGTGGTCGGCTCTTAGTTGGTCTAGTCTCTCTTGGAGACATTGATCCACCTGGATCAGGTCTCTCATTTCCCCTGGTGTTTGCATAATTAAATGGACCCCATACCCACCCCAGTGCTTCTGTGGTCACACCACCATGTCGGATGGTGCTTCAAGCTCTGTCCTGACAGCCACTTTGTCGCTGTTCATGTTGCTGGGTCTTTGGTGTCTCTCTCTGGCATTTTTTTGCTTCTCAGATTGCTGTGGGCTTTTTGTGTCCACTCCGCCCCCCCCCCCCCGGCGAAGCAACATCAGGGGGCTTCCCCTGCGTATGGCTCTCTCTCCTATTCTCTGATTTACTTTTCTTTCATATGTACACATTTGCTCTTAAAGGGATTTTCCCCTTTTCTTCAGGCATCGTGGTTGATCCAGCATTACCTGGAGCCAAACAAAAGAAGGGCACATTATTAATTACTGGAGCCAGTTCCATATATGCAGATAAGGTGCCTTGCAGAGGCAGTGCCTTGTGGGAATGAGAGTCCTTGTCCCCTAGGGGGAAGTCACTCTCAGTGAGGTCCCACTTGCCCTGACCCGTAGGGAGGGTCTGCAGAGCAGGCTCACCACCCTAGCCTGAAAGAGTGTGGCTCCCCCTGGGGAGAAGGAGTGAATACTCTTGATTCATCAAAGATCACTAGACAAGGCTTCAATATCTTATGTTGCATTTCTTATTTTTTAACTTTTTGTTAATTTTTAGTTAAAATTATTGCTATGCAAGGACCTTGAGCCCAGGGCAAGCACCATCTGCTCGGACATGAAATCTAGGTCCCATGTTCGGCTGGGCTCATGCAACACCAGTGGCCATTCGCATTTTGACGGCACAAGGAGACATAAAGTTGTCCGACTACGACATCTTGTGTTTACAGGAGACCTGGCTCACACAAGCCCCGACAGTAGAGGGTTACAAAGTTGCTTTTTCACCAGCAAAGAAGGGGCGGACGGGGCGGCCATCTTCTGGCATTTTGACAGCTTGCAGACAAGGAAGTGGCCTCGCTCTGAAGCAACGCTTATCAGCAACCCATCCCTTGTTATGGTCAAGCCACATGGTCTAGCGGTGATGCGAAGGATGAAAAAGGAAACGCTTCATCATTCATCATAGCAAACACCTACTGGAATCCAGCGGTGATGAGCGACTCCTCCTACCTGGAAATGTTGGAAGCGGCTATTGATGAAGCTCTAGCAGTTCACTTAGCCCCTTATCTCCTGATATGCAGTGATCTTAACGCTATGTGCCAATCAACTTCAAACACTCAAAACCTACACAGGACAGCAAGTTTAGTGGCTCAAAGAGGTGCTGAATGGCAAAAGCTGATGAAATCACGTGATATGCATAATCTAGAGTGTTTCCAGACTCCACGTGTTTGCCAACATGGAAGCGAGACACTGCAAGAGCTACTATAGACTACATCTTCGTA
Source organism: Ambystoma mexicanum (assembly GCF_040938575.1). Classification (NCBI taxonomy): domain Eukaryota; kingdom Metazoa; phylum Chordata; class Amphibia; order Caudata; family Ambystomatidae; genus Ambystoma; species Ambystoma mexicanum. Next base: position 1,126,645,719 of record NC_090941.1, read on the forward strand.
TCTACGACGTTACTTTCGGTGATGACATCATTTGAAGATATAGATACGTCAGCAAGTGACCACAAACTTCTTTCTACGACTTGGCCAACAAAAGCGCCTTTAAAAAGCTAACTCGGATTTCCGTTTGAGCATTAACAATCAGCGCTCAAGATTGAACTTGTCTGCTTCAGCTATAAGTGATCTCATGTCTAAGTACCATGCACAGGCCCAAGTTGAACCAGTCAAAAAGATTGACTACTTGCCACTCTTGACGACATACAAACATCAAATCCACAGAAAGGGCTACCAGGGTACCAAAATCCATGTGTATGACATAAGGCTGGTTACAAAAAGAAAGGACATGAGAAAACTGAAACGACGAGCAAAACTGTTGGGGACTCCATCAGTAATCAGAGCTGCAACTGAAGGTTGTTGTGCGTATAAAGCCTGGGTCCATAACTATCAATTGACCTTATACCAACATGATGCAGAGAACATACTAATAACGATAATGTCCAACAACAGTCGTGAGTTTTGGTCACTCTTAAAATCAGCTACCTCAAACACAGAGCCAGCTTTCATCTCAAACATTGGAGAAACTACATAGGACAAATTTGTTTCAATCCTTATTCCAGACGAATCTAAACTCGTGCAAAAAATCCGTCGTTGCGGAATCTACAAACTGGAGATGCCTGGATGAAGAAGAAATAACAAGCCAAATAATGAAATTGAAAAACTCCAGAGCGCCAAGCCCAGATGGTAAGGTCTTCCCGTCAGAGTGGGCGAGGTTTCTGAGTAAAATCTTCCAAGATGTGAAATGCTAAAATCAATCCCACCGTCTTGGAAATCTGCCATCATGGTACCTGTCTACAAAAAAGGAAATAAGGCAGACCCGAAAAACTATAGGCCGATCGCCTTACTCGATTGTATTGGGAAGGTGTTTGGGTCCCTGTGTCCTCGAGAATTCAATGAATGGGCAAAAACGTCTCCTTGTAAGGACTATTTACAAGCTGGCTTTAAGAAAAACCTGGGTACATCTGCAAACATCCTGATGATAAGTGCCTTAAAAAGCAGAGTGCTGGAAGGTGGTCCAAGACTCTTCATCACTTTCATTGACCTTACACAGGCCTTTGACAGAGTTGACCGCACATTACTGTGTGTGAAACTTGAGGCCTGGAAATGCCCACAACTGCTTCTGGGTCCAATCATGGCTCTCTACACAGGAACCAGTATGAGAGTTAGACTAAACCAGCAAGGGCTACTCTCAGAGGCTATACCGCCGGCTAGAGGAGTTAAGCAGGGGTGCCCCTTTGCCCCCGCCCTTTTCTTGGCATTCATTGGAGACCTGCAAGAAATGAGTACAACTGTCCGATGTTTTCCTCACAAAATGGGTAAGACCCATGTAAACAGACTACTGTACGCCGACGACCTAATACTACGGGACCACACTCTTATAGGTTTGCAGCGCAAACTGAGCAACCTCCAGGAGTATATGGCAAAAAACAACTTAGAGATAAATGAAGGTAAAACAAAATTCAGGATCATCTCTGCATCAACTAAAAAAAAAGAAAAAGTCATCTTACATCTGACCGGTCAACCGGTGGAAAATGTGAAAGAATTTATATACCTTGGAGTGATCTTAGACAGCTCTAGACACGAAACGGCTATGCAAGAACACCTGAAATTAATGACCAAAAAGTTGACTCCTGTCGTGGACTTCTATTAAAAAAAAGTGGTGCCTACACTGACGTATGCCGCGGACGCCATGCCAAACTTACCTGCCATACTTTGGCCGAAATTGGAAGCGCTGTTCTGGAGATCCATGCTAGGCCTCCCAAATTTCACTTCAGTGGCGGTAATGAGACAAGAACTCAGCTTGCTGTCCCTGGGAGGAACAGTGAAAATCAACACTCTTATGTTATTTCGGAAATGTAGAATGTCAAACGAGCTGTCGATCTACAATTTCATACTCAGAGAAAGCTGTAGTACTAACAACAAGATGCTGAACACCTGGTCTACACTAAACCTAGATACACTAACTTCGGTGCAATGTGACGAAGAGACATTGTTTACAAACCCCACTAAAATCCAGACAAACTAAAAGAGCTGGACTGGATAAGGACCAAAGAAGCAGCTTCAAACAACAAACTGATACATCAACTTCCTTCTAACATCAGGAAATTAAATTAACCTCAGCCTTACATCAAAAAGTTTCCATCCAGGCCAACACGAGACCTCCTAATGAGAGCAAGATTAAACCTCTTGCAAACAAATGAAATACTGGCAATTAGAGGTCTATCAATGACAAAGGAGTGTCGCATTTGCAGTCAACCTACTGTAACAGAGTCAATCCGTCACTTTCTTCTCTCATGCCCCAGCACTCGTGGAATAAGATCTACTTGCCTGAAAGACATTTTATCTGACTACGCATTAAGCGATCAAGACAATTGTTGGGCCAGGCTGATAGGGGGCGACAGAACCCTGTGGCAGCTGGCAACATTTAACATTTTAAAACATGTAAACACTGTTCTACTTCTACAACACATAGCTGCATTAACACCAATGAACGGCTAGGTACTTTATTCCTTTGAGTGTTCTTTTATACACGTCTGGATTTTGTAAAAATCGAAATGATTAAATACAAATAAAAAAAATAAAAATAAAAAATACATTTTTAGTGTTTGATCTTTGTGTAACAAATGAAAAGATTCAGCAGTACTACACATATACAAAAAAGTCAGTGACCAGCACACAAAACTAAAGGTTTCCTTGGTCCTCACAGACAAAACAGAGAATCAGTTTTAATCTTTGTGTGTCTCTTTCAAAGAAGCAAGGCCATTTTCAGAAACAAAACGGTGTGTACATGTGGCAAAGGAGCTATTAAAAAATTGAACATTGTTTAATTTCACTAATCCCATAAAATGCCTCTTTTAAAAATATTAGAATGTCAGTATTTAATTGTCACTTCCAGTGTATATTGCAGTCCTAACAAGAACATTACACTTGCCTCATCTGAATACATAAATAATGCTCTTGGCGAAAGGTATCATTACAGGGTGGCGTGACTGGCACACGCCTACTGTACTGTTTTCTCGTGCACCCATGATAAAGGAGAAGGGACACATGGCAAGGATGAGGATTCCTACCTGCTTTGCACAGCATCAGAGTGAATGTTTAGGAGTACGGGGAAGACCACATGTCTTTATATGTGGCCAGTATGTCTGTGCTAAAAGGGCCATATGCTTGAATTACTAAGTGCACTGTACACGCAAGGCCTAGTGCTCATTTCACTTTCTACAAAATGCACCATAGGATTAAAAAATGTGTTATCATGAAACATAGAAATTCATTCTGACAGGTTCTGGATTTGGATGTGTGCATAAAATGCCAGTGACAGCTGTCACTCAATCAGGATCCAAAGGCTGTATATCTGTATGTCATGGGTGTGCCCAGGCCACATTGCACATACAGCCATCATCATAATAATGTATATACAGGATGGTTCAGGACACATCACAAAGCATAAATGCTACTGTATTGTTATGTGGCAGGACATCTCTCCAAGCAGCAAATATGGTGTATTTACTTTCACCGACACCTTTGGGACTGCAATGTTCAGCACCACCCGGGGATATTGGTTATCGCCAAGGGCCCGTCTCATGCTTTCCACGAAGCTAAGCAGTGGATCACAAGAAAGTCCCTTGAGCGGGTCAGGTTCCTCAGAAAATAAGCCTCTCAGATTTAGCAGCATCTAGACATGGCCATAAAAATGCAAAACGATGCATCTAGTTATACAAAAGCAAAGAAGAAACTCACAAGGTGCAGGTCATAAACTAAATCCCCAGGGCACAAAGAGGCGCATGACAAGCTAAATAGATGCACAAAGAACAACACCCATGGTTGTATAAGTTCCTTTGAATGAGGATTCTTTTAAATCACCAACAAAAATAGCAGAAAAGTTTTTTGTCAAATACATTCTTTGTGCATTCGAATTGCCCTGTCTGGCTTTGCTCGTTTTGTAAAAATGTTTTTGGTTTGTTTGTATTTAATAATAAAAAAGGCTCAAATCAGCAGTAACAAATCCTAAGAAAAATGGCAGAAACGATAAATACAGACTAAATGAAAAACCCAGTTAAGCAAAATCGCCTTAAGTTTCACATGGGAGCTGTTGGAGGAATATGGCTTTGTTAAGGCTCATGTCAGATATTATATGTATAAGTCTGGCTGGTTGAGGATTTCCTGATGCAGATTGTAAACGAGCTGTTGAGATTTCTCCCTTTAGGTGTAAGTAGCCCATGCGTTTGGATATCAGTGTCAGGTTTACATTACACTTTGCAACACACTCCTTAATCATGCCTTTTGTGAACAAAGTACTGTCAGAATATTGATTTTGAATCATATATTTGCTCACCGGTCAGCAAACAATTTTAGCTTGAAAAAGGTGGCGTTTGTGGCACAGTATTTCTCAGTGCCATCACCACAATATGGGTAAGCTATAGAGGACCCAGTAACATCATCATGTGTTGCCTTTCACTTTGATACAGTGTGGCAGCCTTTGCTCCTCATTCATTTGCTTTGGTCATATGATTTATTACAACCTTTCAACATGTGTGTTTTAGTGACATTCCCTCACTGAAGTGACTATTGTACTCCTCTTTCCTAGTCCCCATTCCTCATCCCTATGTGTTGACCCGCTCATGGGAATGAAACTGTTCTTTAAAGCAATAAATAGTGCCCCTTTCATACTGCTCTCAAGGGGCCTCGCCCACCACTGCATCTCCATGCGAGCAGGCTGTAACTGACTGACGCCTAGTTTAAGCAGGCAAGGTGGGAGGGAGTATGGTGGAAAGGAGACAATGGACGAGGAGTACAGTAGTCACTACGGCAAGTAATTGTCAGTTACTCCTATGTCCTTTTCCCTTCCCAAACACCAGTGGGAGATTATCTCACTATAAAATCCAGATGAGTGTCGGCCCCATACTGCTCGAGATGAAGAAATTCTGCAGTAGTTCCTTGCCAAAGGCCGTGCAGGTAGTCATGCTTATAGAAAGCAGAGGGAGTAGCCTAGTTCTCAGCCTGGCAATGGCTGCTTAGGGGAATAGGCTTTTAGGGGGCAATGTGGAGGTCTGTTTGGGAAGCCTTGTTCGGGCACCAATAGCTCTCTGAGATGCAGGAGGCAATCCATCTGGCTGGGGCCGCATTAGAAGTCAGTTGGCAGTGAGACGATCCTCCTCATGGATCGAGAAGCCGCTCCGATGTGTTCTGATGTGAATGCAGGGGCATGTTAAGCTTTTTTTTTTATTTCCTTCACCTTGGTGCATTAGAGCAGTTAGGGGCCAGACAATGGCATAAGGTTTCATTGGGAGTTTCGGGGGCTGGTTACCCGCAAACGTGATCATAGACTATTCACAGGTCTCACAACTATTGGCTCTGTGACATGCAAGTGTTTGTGATTCCATTTTCGGACAGTTTTGGGGAGGTTCAAACAGCCTTGGTTTTTATTTTTTATTTTGAATAATTATAGTTGTTATGTTCAAAATATGTCCTTTTTGGAGAGAACAAAAACAACTTTAAAACTTGTTTTTATTCATAACAATATACATTGTGCTCATTATTTTAAATATGTGTTGCATTAGTAACAAAATCTATTGAAATCATCATCATTTAACCCTCTGCAATTACTAATACAGAATATTAAAACGAAATATGTAGATTACATTCAAATATTTTGAGATATGTAGACACATATTTTCTTCTGAGAAGGGCCTTTTAAGAGATTGCACCATTGTTTAAATGAGGGAGGTTTTTATTGTGTCCACTGCCCAATACAAACAGTGCAGATTGTTGTTGGTTTGTATGTTTCTTTTGCTCATTTTAAATGAAGCCACACCCGCTGGAGTCTTGCAGCACGGATACCTATAATAGCTAATTCCACATATTTGTCTGCTACATTTCAAGACCAGATGGATCCTTCCCTCGGGAGTAATAGTACTTGTAAGGGGCCGTGCACACTTCACTCAAATTGGTACATGCAAGCTTATCTCACACTCTACAAAAGGTACGGCATGTGCAAGGCCAGTGCAGGGTTCCCTCCTAAACTTGTACAAGTGCAGTATGGTCAGAGCCAGGACAAGCTCCTTCAAGAGACAACTGGCAAGTATAGACTGTGACCGTGCATGTTTCTCTTGCACAGCACTGGTACAGCATGCAGAATTGTCAGGGCCAGGACAAGATCCCTCATTGGTACAGTATGACATTGAGATGCATGCAGACTGTTAGTTCCATGCATGTGGAGAGATCTTCTTTCATATGACCCTCCAAGCCAATCAGCAGCTCTTACCAGTTACCACGTACTGGCTGGGGAGTGGAACCGGTACTGGGGATGCACTGTGTAAACGTGCCTGCTTTCTGCACTCTGTCTCATCAATAGCTAATTACTAGACTTACATGTGGGTGGAAGGGCCAGGGGAAGAAGCTTTTTTGCACAGCTGTTGCGCCTTGCACAAGACACAGACACACACAGACACACACACACACACACACACACATACACACACATACACACTTGCAGAAAGTCCACACTCCCAACTCTGCCCAGTATGCCGAGTAGCCAATCACAGGGCGTCAAGGAGGTGGGAGAGGAGAGCCATAGAGCAAGCCCTAAAACTGCAGCGCAGTGTAGCTTGTCTGGAACATATGCGACCTTTTGAATTAGAAGTCCACTGCAGGCAAAGTGAAATGACCATCCTCTATGTTCAATAGCACCCCAAGGTGATTATTAGTTACAGCAGTCAGGTTTTAAGTGACATTAATTTGGAGGGTCTGACCTTTGTTCTCTATTATCAAATTACTATCATGGACTTTGTTGAATTTGTTTAATACAGGTCACTGTAAGTTTAATTTTCTCCCAGAATTTTAACATCAAACGTCCCTCATAAAACCTTGACAGGTTGAGTGCAAGGCATTTTCCCTCAACATGCACATAGTCTCAGCCAGCTTGATTAGCTTGGTTTTTTAGTCTGCACTGGATAGAAATATACTGGCAAAGACAGGAAGGTTTGACCAGTGTTGTTAAGTGTTGCTTTAATAGTTAGCACAGACAATTGCACATTGATTGGACGTCTTTGCTAAATTTCCCAGAAATGCTAGATAATGCTGGAAGCTGTGAATTCAACCAGGTGCACAAGATTTCAACATTCAAATAACATGTGTGCACAAACTAAAGTCTATTCATTTGTGGTAAAAATGCAAGCTCGGCACAGTAAAGAAGCACAGATAATATGCACTAGGCTGGAGAATGCCCCTATCACTTTTGTTTTAAGCTAACAACATAAAGTCAATAGAGTTAAGTTACAGGTAAGTATATGAGGCTTAACATTAAAACGAGCCGCAGTGAACAGTCCTCGAAGCATGCTTGTTTAGAAACATGTTCAGATTTCATTAACTTGCTTAGTAGCGGCAGAGGCTGGCAGCACATTGCAAATTACACATTCCCAGGATAGCACGGTAGGAAGCGAACATCCTTTGTTACTTTCGAGGTCAGGAAGCAGAGCTTTTGGGTCCCATTGAAAAACAATGAATGCACAACCATTTTATAATTCGGCATCTTTGTTTCTGATGCTGGTCTACTGACGGTTTCAAAATGCCCATAGTGGTCTCAAAGGGCCACTTCCCACATCCAAGCCTGGGAAGAAGTTTGACGAGTTCCTGAAATGCAACATCAAAGCAGTAACTTGCTGGTGGTTCAAGGTTCTGAGGGTGCCATGATCTAATACCTTCCTGTGAGAAGGCAGATGGGGATGATCTGAAGCAGTTAAATAAAGATCCGTTGGTCATCGCAAATGTTTCAATACATTGGCACAACCAATGTGGGAATTGGGGACTGGATTATGATGTCACAAGGGTGGACTAGGGTGGTGTGGTAAGGTCTGCGAGACCCAATTATTTTGAGATAATGTGTGCCTCTCAATAGGGAATTGACACAATCCCACCAATCAATCGCACATTGAGGATTGTCCTAATGTTGCAATGTCTTTTTAATGCTAATTAGTTTCTGATATTATAAAAGCTTTTGGTTTAGAGGCATATTTTTGACAACGCTTTTCATGCAGTTCTGTACCGCATTTTGCTTTACCAGCTGTGGCTGGACCCAGAATAAATTGTGTTACTTCTTGCCCAGTGTACACTCCTTTTTAGACTGCTTTTTTTAAATTATATTTTTTTATTATTTTAAAGTGCGTTATGGAGGCGTGTCTTGCTGATTCTGTAGTTTTTCCACCGAGCATGCATAAACTTTTATGACATAGAATGCCTCTCCGTGCTCCAGTGTTTTCTAACACTTTGATTGTTTGAAGTCTGACTGTCAACATGAACCTCGTCATTGCAGGGTAGCGTTTCTTTGTCAAGTAAGATTTAGGGCTACTTTTGTCAAATGATTGCCTGGCATATTCCCCAAACTTTTTAGCGCACCAAGGTGTACCAAGGCTATTTCTATATCCTGAGCCCTTGCTTTTTCAGGAATCTTAGCCAGATTGAACTCCATCCATGTCTTTGGGATTTGTGTGATTCCGATATGAACCATATACTTTTTCACTCCGGTGTCTAAGTCGCTAAAGCATTTACTTGTCTCATATCTGCTCACATGTTGGAGCGTGAGCGAGATTACGCTGTCAGGGCCAGCCAGTTTGTAGTTTATTTTTGACCATACCATGCCCACAGAGACTAGCCCCAGTTCTAGTCTAATCACCTGCACAGGGGTACCAGGGGGTAAGCTTATCATGGATCGATGAATCTTTCCCTCTAGTTTACTAACAGCTTCTACCCATTTCCAGGGGAAGACCTCCAAAGCATACATAATCGTAAGAACAATTGATACTTTGTATGCTAGTGGTTTTGCTTTGAGGCATCTCCCCCCTTGGGCGTCAAACGTCTTCCTTAGCGCTGACCATTTCCCCCAGACTTTTTGAGTTACTTCATCTAAGGTAGCTGCTGCTGAAAACATTGCCCTTAACGTAATTCCCAGGTAACGGTAACTATTGGTGGTTTCCACTCTCTCTCCTCGAACCACCAATGAGGATGTTTCTTACTAGAGGTCGTTCCACCAAAGACCATGATTTTAGTTTTATTGATATTAGGCTTCAGTGCCAACTCTGCTGAAAAGGTGGACAATGCAGAAAGTGAGCTTTGCAGGCCCACTCTAGTCCTATCTAGATCACAACATACGCATACCAAGCCCTTACTCCCATATTGTGGGGGGGTGTTGGGTACCTCTCCCACTCTTCTTGCTAACAAGGCGAGGTAGATGTTAAAAAACAAGGGGGCTAAAGAGCACCCTTGCTTCAAACCCCTCCAAGTAGGGATAGTATCTGAGATGGCCCCATCCTGTGATAACCTGCTTTTGTAATTTTTACTGGTGAGTTCCGAAGCAAACCGCTGAACACATTCATGAAGTAGTTTTAAAATTGCATGAATAACTATGCATGACTTCCACTTGCGAGAAAACACTGCAATAAATCAATAGTGGGGTCAGTACTTGGAATCAGCCCTTCAAGCATTGCTTAAGAAGTTATGTCCATCATGCTAATTAAAATGTTTCACTATAAATATGCTGCAAGCACATCAGACTCTGACCTATTCTGAGATCATGTTTATAAGACCCTTTAGCCTCTTGTTGCTTAACTTGCATGGGGCCCCTACACCCACCCCATCGCCCTGATCTCCTCTCTTATCTGTGAGGTGTTCTTTGCCTGCCCCATGCTCTGATGCCAGAAGTTCCAGGAGGCTTCTATCATGAGTCTTGACTCACGTGTGGGAGTGCATTAGTTCTGCCCACCTTGCTTTATTAACATTTCTTTCTAATAGGCCGTTATACTTTTATGTGACCCAGGCCATGTATTGTTCTCCTCAAACACATGTTTCTCCTGTCAATAGGCGAGAGCCCTGCTTCCACTACCACGTTAGAGACCCCTAGCAATATCACCACTGTGATTTGCAGGATGGAAACCCCTAATTACAGGAGGACTTATTGCAGGTACAAATGTGCCTAGTGCGTGCATAGAACATGGGAACACAGAGAAGGGGGCAGACACAAGTGTGAAGAGAAAACAGAGGGAGCAGACAACATAGGGAACATAAAGGTGGGCACAGACAACGACAATTATCAAGAGAAATATGAGTGACGTGAACACCCAGAGAGACATAATGGTTAAACCAATCAGAGAGAAACAAAGAATGGGCGTGGGAAGAGGAACATACAATGATGAAGAGACAAAGAAGGCAATCGGTAGGATGGAGGAGGAGAAAAAACGAACTTATTGAAATTACACTTAAAGAACGTGGGCCGTATTCTTGTGATGCAGTGAGGGAAAGCCAAGGAAGGTGAATGAGAGACGGGACAGAACTGAGTGGGTAATGGGGAGGCGAGGGCAAGGAGAGAATGGAGGGAAATGGCAAGATACTGAGGAAAAGACACAGGGGTGACAAACAGTGTTAACATGTAGTGGTAGAGGAGAAAGGAAAGGTATAGGGTGAGAGAGAGTGGAGTGAGAAGCTAAGATATTAGCTTGAGAGGGCACACGTAGGAGTGCCAGTCTAGAGGAAAGGTTTAGAGAGAAGGGCTAATCTGGACAAGAAAGGTGACCAGGCAGAGGGCAAACGAGGAAAGCTAGAAGGATGGGCCAGAATTATGATATAGAAATAAAATGCTGTGAGAGTAAAAAGGTGGAGACAGGGGGGGAGGAGAGAGATTGAAAAAATGAGATTAAAGAATGAAATATAAGAGACAGCATGCATGTTTGTGAGACAGGTTGGAGAGAGGTGTGTGAACATTGACATGGGGTTTGCAGGAGAATTATCTAAAGCTTTGCTTAAAGTTAGGAACATCAGCCGTTCCAATTTTATTGGGTCAGTGATGGAAATGCAAGAATGCACATTTAAGGGAAGAAACAAACATGATCCAATATACATATCTTCCATAAACAATTATAAGAAACACAGCATGTGATGTCACCATTGAGGGTTCCTCTCTGCAACTGATTAACAGGGAACATCAGGCAAGCCAGACACTTTGGGAAAATCTTGTGACACATCAGCAGTGGAAACATGCTCTAGACTTGATGATTTAGTGAAATGCTCACCAGGCCCGGGAACAGGCGCTTCCCGGGTGGGCATCCCTGGCTGCAGATAACTGGAGCAGGAGAAGTGGTGGAGCCATTTAGGGTGTGAATCCTAAAACAGAACACATTACAACATCTGCTACTAACCTCTGCCAGTGGATAAGAAAGTGAAAAAGCTTGATATGTACAGCACACACGCAGGTCTAACTTTCATTGTAGAGAATTTAACATTTTGGAAATGAAATAACGTGTAAATTAATAGAATCCATACCTTGCCAGAGATTGTGGGAAGTAGTTCCCAAGCTCAAGGCCCCGAGGCCTTCGGCATGTGGAGTGCTACAAGTATTAAATAATAATAATAATAATAATAATAATAATAATAATAATAATAATAATAATAATAATAATATATGTTGACACAGATCCCCATTGATTTTTGCAATACTTTTCTTACTTGCTGCAAAACCTCAATTTATAAATGGCGAAATATGTGTAGGTTGGTTAGTTGGGGTTTGAGTACTGACCAATAAGGTAAGGTTCAATTCTGCCAAAGAGCACAAAAAGGGGTGATCTTATACTGTTAGAATTATTCAGTGGTGGGTAATTTGTGGTGCACTTGATTCCGTGCTTATGATGATTGTTGCGTGCTGGTCTTCAGGAGGAACCTATCTTCATATTTGATTAGTTAGGTTTACTAGGTACTTCTTTAGAGCAGGGATGGTGTCAATTCATGCTTCTAGCGAGGAGGGTGAGTGCTGCAGATAAAGCAGCTTGCAGGGGTATCTGTGCTCTGATCCTCCTGGAGGAGGTGTGGTATTTGCGTATGGTGGCTGGGGATGATTTGAAGAGACAAAAGTACAGCAACATTAAGTCTCACTGAGCGGCTCACTTTAGAAATAAAAAGTCATGTATTGATAGTTTTTAAAGTATTGTGAATATATTAGAGAAAATAATGAGTTAATCATATTACAAGATGGAATGCCAAACAAATCATCCGATGTATCTGCAGGTTTAACACATTGATCCAAGGACACAGGTCACCAGCCAAAGTGTTAGTGGTTCAACAAAATGAAAATAAATCCAGAGCGCACACGGAGCCAGTCTGGTAAGACTGGAATTTCAGAAATAAATCTATGACAAATATGTTTTGAAGTGACTGATGTGATTGAGACTGAATTTGAGCACACTCTTGATTGTGACGATATGTATATATGACTCTTCCGAACATAGGTGAGACTGATGAGATTGAGTGCACTGTTGTCTGCGGCATTTTTGCTTCAGTGGGTCTTCAATTCCCAAGAGCATGATGGTTAATCTGTTAAAGAAACACAAATGGTCCAGCTGTGGAAGATGCATGTCCATATCAACAGTAATGTGTCTGCTGTGGTTTTGAGAGATGTTCTGAAGGCCATGTGGTTGTCACCTGCATGGAGTTGTCTGAGCATGGTGTTGCAAACTTTGCTTGCCAAGAATGAGACAAAGCATCCTCTTTGACGTTTCCGTTTATAGTTAAAGTTTTTTACAAAGCACGCTCCTGGAAGAATTCTGGCTTGCATGTAGTAAATAATTTCATCTTAGTGGATTCTGGGCTGTTGCTTTTTCCGAGCATATTGTATTGGATTGACAGGTTGCTAGTAAAATATTTGGAGGGCTTTCACAATTCATGGGATCATGGCACGTCTGACCAATATGCAACATTCCCCCTAGTGGAGGCAGAAAGCGGGACCTCACAGGGAGAGACTCCCCTCATGGGGACAAGGACTCATGTTCCATGATGGAGCTCCCTAACCCTCTTGAATCTCTGAAATCTATCAAGCTTGCTGAGAAACCATCTGAAAGCGCTTCTATTTGTTATGGTAATACTTCTTCCATTCTTCCTGTAATCATTGATACCACCAAGATAAGGAAGACTAAATGGATATACAGTCTGCACTCACATCATCTTCAAGGAGCACTGTGAAGAGGGAGATTGATGGAGTTATACAAACTGGTATTGGAAAGAGGCAGACTCAAGGAGGTGTGAAGAATACACAATGGACACAGATAAGGACTGTGATACTCCACTGGGGAGCTACCAGATAAAGAAAATAAAAGAGAAGAAAGGGCCCAATGAAAAGGGAAGTAGCTGGTGTAGCAGGTGAAGCAGGCGTGAAGCCTGGCAGGCCTGCGAAGTTCAATCCTGGGAGCAAAAAGCAATGTCGGGGAAGCATTCCTCTAGTCGGGAGGATGCTGAGAGCAGACTGCAGAAGTCTTTTTGAGGCCAACCCCAAGCAGGCCTGACTGGAAGCTGGAAACCGACCACTGGCATGACTGATCAGTCCAATAACAGTGCTGTCTGGGGACCCATGGAGCACAAGCATGGCCGCAGGGAGCAGAAAGAAAAGCAGAGAGAATGTACCTTGGGAACGCAACACCCTGACACCCCAGGAAGAACCAGTGACCTGGCTCCAACAACAAGATGATAACAGGTGTCACCGGAGACCTGGTAGGGGATTGGAAAAGGCAGCTGAAGCTAAAGAAGACCCTGGGAGTAATCTGCCATGGCTCAGTCACCATACTAAAAGTACTGAATGCAAGAAGAAAGCCTCTGGAGTAATCTCCCTCATCTCAGTAATTGCATCAAGAGTAATGAAAGAAGAGAAACCATCGGGAGAAATCACCCTCGTTTTAATAACTATAGCAAGGGTATTAAAAAGAAAGAAGACATTAGGAATAATCTCCCTCATGTTAGTAATCTCATCAGGAGAATTGAAAAGAAAGAAGACATCAGGAGTAATCTCCCAAATCTCCATAATTGCAAAAGTATTGAAAATAAAGAAGACATTGGGAGTAATCTCCCTCGTCTCAGTTATTGCATCAAGAGTATGGAAATGAAAGAAGACATCAGGAGTAATCTCCCTAATCTCCATAATTGCAAAAGTATTGAAAATAAAGAAGACATTGGGAGTAATCTCCCTCGTCTCAGTTATTGCATCAAGAGTATGGAAATGAAAGAAGACATCAGGAGTAATCTCATGCATCTCAGAAATTGCATCAAAAGTGTTGAGAGAAAAGAAAGCATTGAGGGAAATCTCCATCGTCTCAGTAGTCTCATCAGAAGTACCGAATGGGAAGAAGACATCGGAATTTCAGTAATTGTATCATGAGTAATGAAAGAAGAGAAACCATCGGGAGAAATCTCCCTCGTCACAGTACTTGGACTAGAAGTAGCAAATTTCAATAAAGCCTCTAGAGTAATCTCCCTCCTCCCAGCAAGAATATTAAAAGGAAAGAAAGCCTCTAGAGTAATCTCCCTCCTCCCAGCAAGAATATTAAAAGGAAAGAAAGCCTCAGGAGTAATCTCCCTCATCTCAGTACTTGCCCCAGAAGTACCAAATATAAAGGAAGCCTCTGGAGTAATCTCCCTCCTCTCAGCAAGAATATTAAAAGGAAAGAAAGCCTCAGGAGTAATCTCCCTCATCTCAGTACTTGCCCCAGAAGTACCAAATATAAAGGAAGCCTCAGGAGTAATCTCCCTCCTCTCAGCAAGAATATTAAAAGGAAAGAAAGCCTCAGGAGTAATCTCCCTCATCTCAGTACTTGCCCCAGAAGTACCAAATATAAAGGAAGCCTCTGGAGTAATCTCCCTTGTCTACAGAGTCGGGACAGAAGTACCAAGTGGGAAGATTACTTCACTAGTAATCTTCCTCCCGTCAGTTGTGTTAAAGAGACTGAATGAGAAGACCATATTGGGAGTGCTCTCCCTCAACACTTTATCAGCAAAAGAGACAGTCATACTAGAAAGTGCCATGAGAATAATCTTCTTTGTCAGAGTGTCAGAAGAAGTCAAGGACACTACGGGACCAGGACCCCTTGTTTCCAACCACGAGAGGAGGGCAAAGAATGAAGAGAAATAACTCTGTGTTGGAAACAACAGGAGCGTTTGACTTTTAAACAAGCCATACGAGAACCCTGGAAAGAAGTGCAAAGGTTGATAAAAAATGGCTGCCGGAAATTGTCCAAAGTTAACCAATGGCTGAACCATCTGAACCAGGGAAAGGGAGTCATTCTCTCGGTTCTTTCACCTAAATTGTTGAATCAGAAACTAAGGCAAAGTTTAATAAACAGCTGTTTGGAAACTGGTGAAGTCGACCAGTAGGAGATAGCAGTTGCTGAACTGTGGGACCAGGAGAAGGGAGTCATTCTCCTGGTATGTTCTACAATTTCAGAACTTGAACTATTATCAGAGACTAGAATGAATATGCTTATAGGGGTGATCCCATTGCATCAGGAGGAGGGAGTCATTCTCCTGGTATTTTCTACATGTGCAGAACTTGAACTATTATCAGAGACTAGAAGAAATATACTCCTTGGGGTGATCCCATTGCATCAGGAGGAGGGAGTCATTCTCCTGGTATTTTCTACATGTGCAGAACTTGAACTATTATCAGAGACTAGAATGAATATGCTCCTAAGGGTGATCCCATTGCATCAGGAGGAGGGAGTCATTCTCCTGGTATTTTCTACATGTGCAGAACTTGAACTATTATCAGAGACTAGAAGGAATATGCCCCTAGGGGTGATCCAATTGCATCAGAAGGAGGGAGTCATTCTCCTGGTATTTTCTACATGTGCAGAACTTGAACTATTATCAGAGACTAGAAGAAATATACTCCTTGGGGTGATCCCATTGCATCAGGAGGAGGGAGTCATTCTCCTGGTATTTTCTACATGTGCAGAACTTGAACTATTATCAGAGACTAGAATGAATATGCTCCTAAGGGTGATCCCATTGCATCAGGAGGAGGGAGTCATTCTCCTGGTATTTTCTACATGTGCAGAACTTGAACTACTATCAGAGACTAGAAGGAATATGCTCCTTGGGGTGATCCCATTGCATCAGGAGGAGGGAGTCATTCTCCTGGAGCTGCTTATGTTAATGTCTTTTGTTAGTGGTAGGGCTAGAGTAGGTTAGTTTGGACAGAGGACAGTAATTTTGAGTTTGACAACCACTCTGACGACAAACACCCAAGTTCTTCTTTAGTTAGGTAGGGAAACCCTTTACAGATAGGGGACGATAGGCCTTTTTCATTAATATTTAAATAAGTTTTGTTGTAAACATGCCACCCCTTTGCTGAATCCCAGCACGCCACAGGGCTAGAAGTTTGTGCTTCTATCTTTCCAGTCTTCCGAGGAGCGTAACCTCTTCATTGCCTTGAGGATAGCTCAGGTGCAACTGGTTTGTCTTGGAAGCAAGACAATGCAAAAGCAACAAAGGTTCGAACACCGGTCTGGGCTTAGAGACTGGTCTCTGTTGTTCAGTATGTTATAAAAAGATAATTAATTGTTTAATCTTTGTTGGTGGTTCAGCAAATATTATGGAATCCTGAAATAAAGGCAGTTGGCATAATCCAGCCTTGGGATTCCTATGGCCATTGCTGCTATTGTGATGGCATTATGGGAGAACACTGTTTTTATTGGATGCTGTTTCTGAGGGCACATTCTCATTTCTTCAGCATAAGGAACTCTTGTGTGTATTAGAGTGTTGTTCACGACACACAATACATTCTGTTTCTGATGGGTTGAGTTGTTGTTGTTTTGTATATTTCAATGGCTCTATATGAAAGAGGAAATGGCACAATCTTAGTCACAGTGTCCCTCTCTCTGGTCTGTTTCACTATCAAATCATCTTTTTCCCCCTACTTTTGTCCCTCCATATAATGATAATGATGTGCTATTTATATAGCGCCTTTATCCAAAGCAGTATTATAGAGCACATACTTACATACAATATCACCCAACCGAAATTGGTACTCATTTATCGACCTGGGAAGGATGAAAGGCTGAGTTGGCCATGCTGGGATTCTAACCTGCGACCTGCAGATCACGCTCAGATCGCAGCAGCGAGCGCTCAACCCGCTGAGCTATCTTACCAGCATATGCACCTCTTTCTATCCTTATTTCTTGCCTTCTATCTCTATCTCTGCCTTTTCCTTACACTGGTGTCTGATGCCTGGCAGGGTGGAAAAGGTGCAAAAGAAGCGTAAGAAAGAATTAAAGGTGCCATGGATTGTTTGTAAGGGGCTTGTCGTTCAAAGCATAACATGTGTTTTAATGTATGAGATTTCACTTTGTTATTCCAACTCCCATTCCCCCCATGCCTGCATGTGGATCTTCTTGTGGTATTTCTACATTCTGCAGCAAAGAGCCTTCCTTGGCTGCTGTGTTCAAGGTATGGATTCCATTTGAGGACTGTTAGTGGTCGGACCTTTCCTCTTCTCTCCTGGTCTCAACCACTCAACTCCTCCTTCTTGGAGACTTCAATATCCACCTGGATGCTTCCCGCCCTTCCTGGGACTCTTTCCCGACCTTTGGGACTCTCTCTCACTCTCAATTCTCCCCTCTGGCCTGACTCACTCTGTAGGGCATACTCTGGATGTTCTGATCTCCTCAGATCTTCCCCTTTGTATCCCTCTCACCACTCCTCTCTCCTGGGGTGATCACTTTCTCCTTTCCTCCCAGCTCACCCTCCCCACCCCGCAGGCCAAGCCACCTCCAACTCTGCCACCCACCTTCTCGGTCATCCGTCCCATGAAGCATATGTCAGTTGATGCTTTCGCCACCACTTTCGCTGTCCCCTACCCCCGTTGGCTGACTCACACCCTGACACAGCGCTTTCCATGCTCCACTCTGTTATATCAGACACTCTCAATGTTCTTGCCCCTGTCATGAGGAACTGCCTGAAGCCGAAAGACAAGTGCAACTCCTGGTACGACTCAGACCTCGTCACCCTTAAACGTAAGTGCAGGGTGGCTGAGAGGAAATGGCTTGCTTTGTGTACATCCTCTGACAAACTGGTCTGCCGCCTGCTCCAAAGGCAATACCGGCTCTCTGTTCGCACTAAGAAGAGAGCTCACATCGAAGCCTGCATCTCTGTGGCAACCAACAACCCGGCTGAACTCTTTAAAATCTACACGGGACTGGCCAATCCTGCCACAGTCTCTACCTCTCCTGTCCCTTACCAGGCCCTCTGTACGCCACTGGCTTCTCATTTCATCTCCAAAACTCAGGACATCATGTCCTCTCTCTCTCTCTCCCTCTCCCCCTTCTCCCTCTACTCTCTGCTGCTCCTCTGGCCCTTCTTCGGCCACCTCTCCTCCCTCCTTCTCTGCCTTTCCCCTGTTCTTCACAGATGAGGTTTCTAGACAATTCTGATCTATGAAAGTCTCCTCAAAACAGGTTCTTCCCTGTTCCTCCAAAACCATCAAGGACCACATTGACTCCCTGGCTCCTGCCCTGGCTGATTTCTGCAACCACTCCTTCACTACTGGAGTCTCCCCTCCATACTGAATCACTCCCTTGTGCACCCTCTTCTTAAGAAACCCTTTGCCGACCCTTCCTGCCCGGCTAACCATCGCCTAATCTCCTTCACTCCTTTTGTGGGCAAACTCCTGGAAAAGCTGGCCATCTCCTAGCTTAATCTTCACACCGAATCTGTTGGTTGTCTCCATGACCATCAGTCTGACTTCAGAGCGCCACAAGCACAGAAACTGCTCTCCTGAACATCCATGAAGACCTGCTCTCCAACCTTGATTCCAATACCCCCTGTGTGCTCATCTTACTTGATCTCTCTTGATCGGTCAACCATGCCATCCTGCTCAACCGTTTCCTTGATAACCTGGGGATCACCGGTCAGGCCATGGCGTGGCTGACTTCTTTTCTCTCTGATATACCCTCCCAGGTTCAACTCGGGTCCTTCCTCTCCTCCATCTCCATCTCTACCTGTGGTGTTCCCCAGGGGTCTAACCTCTCTCCCTGGCTGTTCAACCAATACCTACTTGGCACTTATTGTCCACTGCATTGCCGCGCTCTGCCCCAACTTCCAGTGCTATGCAGATGACACTCAGCTCATTTTCAGGCTACCCTCAGCCACCTCTTCTCCCTCTCTCATCTCTGACTGTCAGTCCGCCTTCCGGGAGTGGTGTTGTCATGTGCGCTACTCCCGAGGGGCCAGGACTGACCCAGCGCCCTCGGAAGCAGACCCGTCTTCCACTACTCCGGACCCAGCAGACCCCTACAGGGGACCTTTGGACCGTGTCCTGGCGCCTTTGGCGCCAGGCTCATGAAGGTTTTCAGTCCCGGCGCCATAGGCACCGAGCTCATATTGATAAACAGTGTAATAATGCTTGAGTGGATTTACCTGAGGCATACCATGCTGCATATTTACCCAGAACAATCCAGTCTGGTTGAAGTCCCCAGCCATCAGGGCTGGGAGGAACTATTCCCTCCATTCAGGAACTCTTTTCTTACCTGGGTGGAACCGGTGGAAGAACACACACTGGAAGCACTTCTCTGCTATTTAAACCACGCCCGATGGAAAACACGTGCTTCGCGTTATTCTGCAGCAGCAGCAGGTCGGCTCCTGCATTCCAGGTCCAGAGTCATCTTCACCTTCCGCGCAGCAACCTGTGGATGAAGAAAGACACAGAACAATACTTACCAGATCCCGGAATCCAGTCGCCGCATAACCTGCAAAGAATAAACATAAGGTTAGAAAAGTGCAACTCGCTCGCAGCTGCACCCGCTTACCTGATCCATCCGTGATTGCAACGGAGCTAACCGCGGCCTTCTCTTCGGCAGCTTCTCTGCACCTGAAAGGCAAAGGACATAATTAAAAAGGGGTTCAGGTGAAGGCAGTCGCATTCATCTTAACTTACCAGTTTTTGCACGCGCAGTAGCGGCTGCATCAACCTCAGCATCCCGGCACCTGAAAAACAGGAAAAAGACATTATTTGAGGTGCCATTAAAAGCGGCCAACGATCATTATACTTACGTGCATCGGCACGTGCAGTGGCAACGGATATAAAGCCCGCAGCTTCCCGGCACCTGAAAACTAGAAAAAGGACATTATTAGAGGTGCCATTAAAAGCGGCCAACGAACATTATACTTACGTGCATCGGCACGTGCAGCGGCAACGGAAAACTACGCCCACAGCATCCCGAGGCCTGAAACAAAGGAAAAGGGACATTATTGAGGTGCCCATCTTTTAAAGCCTAAAGACTACAGTATACTTACAGGCATCCGCTCGTGCAGTAACGGCGGCATCGCTCTTCGGCATCCCAGCACCAGTGCCACAACTAAGGCCGCAAAAGACTTGAGCCTCAACACTGAACTCATCCAGTGACGTAACTGGAATCCATGCACCCCTGCACCAGACGCAGGATGGAGAGCTCAGCATTTATACGCCTATGGTGCGAGCTCGCCAAGACAAGTAGAAAGCTAGGCTGTGGGAGAAACTGGCGATTGGTGGGAGAAGAAATCCCATCAAACGGTGATTAACCCTTTTTCTTCCACCTGCAGAAATCTTACCCTGCAAGTCAGACATTCGATAAGAGGAAGCCCAGTCCTGAGAGTCATCCGAGCTCTACGCTTCTCAATTGAAGAAACGATAGCAGCCCAGCCGCGATCAGCGCCTCCGTGGGAATCAGGTGAGCGTTACAGAACGCGAAGCCACCAATAACCTCCTACCCAAGCGCTATGGAAACTTCTGACACAGACCAACTGACCCAGTTATTAGGGGAATTAAGAGCTGAAGTTCATGCTGCCCGCCAGGAAATGAATGCCCTTAGGAGGGAATTGATAACATCAAAAGAACGAACTGATGATCTCGCCAGACAGTTATTACAGACACAAGCGGGGCAAACCCCGCTACCTAATTCAGGAGAGAGCTATATCCCAGCGGCTTCAGCCAATCCTGTTCAAATCAACCTACCCGGAAATGTGCCATTGGCACCGCCTGAACGCTTCTCTGGTGACCCTAAAAGGTTTGCAGTGTTTATAAATCAATGCCGATTGCACTTTCTTTGTAGACCTGCAGCCTTTCCGACTGACCAGACTAAGGTAGCCTTTGTGCTTTCGTATCTTAGCGGCAGTGCCGCTGATTGGTCGATCCCTCTGGTTACACAGGATGACCCGATCCTTCGTGATTTCCCGACCTTCCAGGCAAATATGGAAAGACTTTTTGCAAGGCATTCCCAGGGGCAGACCCTGGACAACGAACTCCTTTCCCTACGACAGGGCAATCAAGATCTTTTGGCCTACATTGCATCATTCAATAGGCTAATCGTGGAAACCAGATGGCCTGAGGACAAAAGAATCACGCTTTTTCACAGGGGTTTGCGTGGCGAACTCAAAGACGTCCTTGCCCAGGTAGTGAATCCTCCTCAGGATTGTTCAGAGTACATTGATTTGGTGGTCCAATTGGATCACAGACTACAAAACAGAAAGGCGGATCGATCCAGGTTTGAAACACGAGTGTTCCCTAAGCCTCAAAGTCACACCAAAGGAGTTGAAGCCGTCGAACCTATGCAAATTGGGGTTGTAAAGGGTCCCCTAACCCAGAAAGAACACGACAGGAGACGACAAATGCAACTATGTCTCTATTGTGGAAATTCAGGACATTTCCTTCGAGATTGCCCGGTGAAACCACCTAAGAAGACAGTGGGAGCTTCTGATAAGAGTTCTGAAAAGCCTGAGCCGGGAAACGACCTCGCCCGACAAGTGTAGAGGTCCGCTTGCCGAGCGTAAAAACCAGTTCTTTGACCTCGCACTTCATAATGCCAATGGTCCTCGTAAACCCAGAGCAACCGGATCGTTTGCATGCAATTAAGGCATACATTGATAGCGGAGCAGTTGGAAATTATGTGGACCGCGAATTGGCTTCCAGGATGAACTTACCTCTTTGTCCAAAGGTGGTTAAAGACGTCATTACCACGGTGGATGGGACGGAAATCGCCTCCGGACCAGTGACCCATACCACTATTGAAGTGATGATACTAGGCCAAGACGGGCATCAAGAGGTAATTGTGTTCGACGTGATCAAGGCTCCTCAATTCCAAGTAATTCTAGGGATTCCTTGGTTGGAGAAACACAATCCTCAGATTGATTGGCGAGCAAAGACGATAAAGTTCCCAGAGTGCACACCAACTTGTTATCCACGACCCAACATTGGCCTAGCGTCAGTAACGGCTGACGGTCCACAATTACCTCTAGAGTATCGAGAGTTCCAAGATGTTTTTCAAAAGGAACAGGCTAACACCTTGCCACCCCACAGATCATACGATTGTCAGATAGATTTGCTATCCGGTGCAACTCCACCTTGCAGTAGGATTTATGCCCTTACCGAGCCTGAGAACCTTCATCTGTGACAGTATTTAGACCAGTACCTGGCCAATGGCTTTATCCGTCCGTCGAAGTCCCCTGCATCCTCGGCTCTGTTCTTCGTACCAAAAAAAGAAGGTGACCTCAGAACCTGTATAGATGATCGTGCTCTGAACCAGATAACAGTAGAAAAACGGTAGCCCTTACCTCTGATCCCGGAACTCCTTGACCAGGTAAAAAACGCCTGTATTTATACTAAGCTTGATCTCCGGGGAGCTTATCACTTGGTACGGGTCAAGGAAGGAGATGAATGGAAGACGGCCTTTCACACTAAGTATGGGCTATTTGAATACCAAGTGATGCCCTTTGGACTATGCAATGCACCGGCCGCCTTCCAATATTTTATGAATGATGTCCTCAGAGAGCTCATTGATGTCTGCGTTGTCGTCTACATAGATGACATTCTTGTGTACTCATCTTCAGAAGCTGACCATCGAAATCATGTTAGGGCGGTCCTTGAAAAACTTCGGCAACATAAACTTTTTGCCAAGCTCGAAAAATGTGTTTTTCATGTCACTGAGGTCGAATTTTTGGGATTTATTCTGACACCCAAAGGAGTCCACATGGACTCGAGAAAAGTAGACGCTATCCTCAAATGGCCGTCTCCTACTTCCGTGAAAGGCGTTCAAAGCATGCTAGGCTTTGCCAATTTTTACCGTAGATTTATTCCAGAGTTTTCACGAGTGGTACAACCCATCACCGCCCTCTTAAGAAAAAATAAACGCTTTGAATGGTCCGCAGAAGCAGAACAAGCCTTCCAAGAGCTAAAGGCTAAATTCACCTCGGCGCCAATACTGAAACACCCACGCCCGGACCTCCCTTACATCGTTGAAACCGACGCCTCCATCTTAGCAATGGGAGCAGTCCTATCACAAAGAGATCCAGAGACTAACCAACTGCATCCTGTGGCATTCTGGTCTCAGAAGTTCTCGGCGCCTGAGATCAACTACACCATCACAGACAAAGAGCTTCTAGCGATTAAATCAGCCTTTAAGGCATGGCGGCATTATCTCCTCAGGGCCAGACACACCGTCACAGTGATCACCGATCATCGAAATCTGCAGTATCTGAAAACCGCCAAGGCTCAATCCTCCAGACAGCTTCGCTGGGCTCTATTCTTTTCTGAATTTGACTTTGTGATCACTTATCGCCCCGGCAACAAGAACGGCAAAGCTGATGCTCTTTCCCGAATTGGAATGGGAGATAACGTTGCCAATCCAGAACCTGTACCAATAATTCCTGAACAAAGGATCGTGGGTCTGATTTCTTCACAATCCATTGAGGATATTGAAGAAAAAACTAAACAACTTGTAACCTCACCAGACTTACTGAACTGGTTACAAAAAGGAAAAGATTTCACCGTAAGCAATGACTTGCCTTATTTCCAAGGACGATTGTTCCTACCAAACGCCGATTTACAAAGACAGGTAATCTCCTGCTATCATGATTCATTAATTGAGGGTCACCCTGGCATTGCCAAAACCACAGAAAAGGTGAAGAGACACTTCTGGTGGCCTTTGTGGAGAAAAGACATAAAGGAATTTGTGATGTCCTGCGGTGTGTGCGCTCAAAACAAGGGTCAGAAGAAGAGGCCGGCTGGTCTTCTGCAACCATTAGACATCCCACCGTGTCCCTAGCATACCCTTTCCATGGACTTCATCACAGACTTACCCTCCTGTTCCGGGTACAACACCATTCTTGTTATTGTGGACCTGTTTTCTAAAATGGTCCACTTCATTCCGCTAAAAGGCTTACCTTCAGCATCAGTCTCAGCCAAACTATTTCTTAAAAACATCGTCCGGCTACACAGCTTCCCATCAGTACTAATCTCAGATAGGGGGAGCCAGTTTCTTTCCCACTTTTGGCGTAGCTGTTGTCGATTAGCTCAAATCGATGTAAGACTTTCGACCAGCCATCATCCGAAGACCGACGGGCAAACCGAGAGAACAAACCAGACTCTCGAGCAATATTTACGATGCATGCTACAACAGTCGGAGAGTAACTGGAAGGACATCCTTTGGATAGCTGAATATGCTTACAACAATTCAGTTCATTCGGGTACCGGGAAGAGTCCCTTCTACATCTTGTATGGGATTCATCCTCGAACCTCCAACCTTGATCCACCTCAAGATCTTGGAACACCCACCGTGGATCAATTGCACACCGTTATTACCCAAGCTTTTAAGGAAGCGACTGCACATCTACAACAAGCTAAAGAGAGGTACAAAAAAGGAGCAGATCAACACACGAAGCAATGCCCCTCAATACCAGGTTGGGGATCAAGTCTGGCTGTCCACCAAACATTTATTGCTTAAAGGGCCTTGCACCTTCAACCCCAAATACCTGGGACCATATCCAATTACGGCCATAATTAATCCAGTGGCCGTTAAATTACAATTGCCAACCCATATGAGAATACATCCTGTATTTCATGTATCTCTTTTGAAACCCATGCAACCTGGAACCAGATTGACCAATCCTCCAGAACCCATTCAAGTGAATGGGGAGCCCGAATTTGAAGTAAAAGACATTTTGGACTCTAAAATCATCAGATCGAAGCTATTCTACCTAATCAACTGGAAAGGCTACGGACCTCAGGAAAGGTCATGGGAACCCTATGACCACGTCCATGCTCCTCGTCTAGTCCAGAAATTTCACCGAACCTTTCCCGATAAACCAAAACCCCCGGGGACGACAAGTTTGGGAGGGGCCTTGAGGGGGGGTGCTGTCATGGGCGCTACTCCCGAGGGGCCAGGACTGGCCCAGCGCCCTCGGAAGCAGACCCGTCTTCCACTACTCCGGACCCAGCAGACCCCTACAGGGGCCCTCATGAAGGGTTTCAGTCCCGGCGCCATAGGCGCCGGGCTCATATTGATAAACAGTGTAATAATGCTTGGGTAGACTTACCTGAGGCAGACCATGCTGCATATTTACCCAGAACAATCCAGTCTGGTTGAAGTCCCCAGCCATCAGGGCTGGGAGGAACTATTCCCTCCATTCAGGAACTCTTTTCTTACCTGGGTGGAACCGGTGGAAGAACACACACTGGAAGCACTTCTCTGCTATTTAAACCACGCCCGATGGAAAACATGTGCTTCGCGTTATTCTGCAGCAGCAACAGGACGCTCACCGAGTCGGCTCCTGCATTCCAGGTCCAGAGTCATCTTCACCTTCCGCGCAGCAACCTGTGGATGAAGAAAGACACAGAACAATACTTACCAGATCCCGTAATCCAGTCACCGGCAAAACCTGCAAAGAATAAACATAAGGTTAGAAAAGTGCAACTCGCTCGCAGCTGCGCCCGCTTACCTGATCCATCCGTGATTGCAACGGAGCTAACCGCGGCCTTCTCTTCGGCAGCTTCTCTCCACCTGAAAGGCAAAGGACATAATTAAAAAGGGGTTTGGGTGAAGGCAGTCGCATTCATCTTAACTTACCAGTTTTTGCACGCGCAGTAGCGGCCGCATCAACCTCAGCATCCCGGCACCTGAAAAACAGGAAAAAGACATTATTTGAGGTGCCATTAAAAGCGGCCAACGATCATTATACTTACGTGCATCGGCACGTGCAGTGGCAACGGATATAAAGCCCGCAGCTTCCCAGCACCTGAAAACTAGAAAAAGGACATTATTAGAGGTGCCATTAAAAGCGGCCAACGAACATTATACTTACGTGCATCGGCACGTGCAGCAGCAACGGAAAACTACACCCACAGCATCCCGAGGCCTGAAACAAAATGAAAAGGGACATTATTGAGGTGCCCATCTTTTAAAGCCTAAAGACTACAGTATACTTACAGGCATCCGCTCGTGCAGTAACGGCGGCATCGCTCTTCGGCATCCCAGCACCAGTGCCACAACTAAGGCCGCAAAAGACTTGAGCCTCAACACTGAACTCATCCAGTGACGTAACTGGAATCCACGCACCCCTGCACCAGACGCAGGATGGAGAGCTCAGCATTTATACGCCTAAGGTGAGAGCTCGACGAGACAAGTAGAAAGCTAGGCTGTGGGAGAAACTGGCGATTGGTGGGAGAAGAAATCCCATCAAACAGTGATTAGCACTTTTCTTCCACCAGCAAAAATCTTACCCTGCAAGTCAGACATTCGATAAGAGGAAGCCCAGTCCTGAGAGTCGTCCGAGCTCTACGCTTCTCAATTGAAGAAACGATAGCAGCCCAGCTGGGATCAGCGCCTCCGTGGGAATCAGGTGAGCGTTACTGGTGTGCCGCCAAAGATCTCTGCCTTAATGCCAGTAAGACCGAGATTCTCCACATCGGCACACCCACACCCTCCTTTCCTGTCACTCTCTGGCCGGCCTCTCGTGGCCCTCTCTCTGCTCCCACTTGTGAGGCAAAAAACAGTGGGGTCATCTTCGACTCCACACTCTCCTTCTCTCCTCCACCTCCAACGTCTCTAAGAAGTCACACTACCAGCTGCACCTCCTCAGAGGTATTCTTCCTTTCCTCTCCTTCCCCCAGAAGCTCACTGTCTCCAGAGCTGTGGTTCTCTCTATGCTGGACTATTGAAACAGCCTCTTTCTAAATCTGCCTGTTTCTACTCTCCGCCCTCTGCAACTTATCCAGAACCAGACTGCAAGACTTGTCCTTGGCCTCAAGCCCAGGGATTGTATCCCTCCAGAACTGAAATCTCTGCACTGGCTCCCAGTAGCTGCGAGGATTATGTTCAAAACCCTGCATTGTCCACAAGGCTTATGGGGCCTGCGGCCTCAATACCTTCAACACTCTCTTCCTAAATATCTTCCTTCTCGATCTATTCGCTCATCCGCCTCCAACTCCCTCAAGGACATTCGCTTCTCCAAGCAGTAAGTTGGTGGTAGATCACTTTCTTCGGCTGAGGCCTCCCTCTGGAACAGCCTCCCTGCCCCCTGAAACTTGAGGAGTACCATCTCCGGTTCCGGAAGCACTTGAAAACCTTTCTCTTTGCTTCTGCTTTTTCTCCTCCTCTCCCCTGCTGAGTTCCTGGCTGATACTGAAACTGCACTGGTTTACCTGGCCACCCTCTGATCTCGGGCCCAGGTCCCCTCCTCTGCCAGTCAAACACCTGCACTGCCCTCCTGGCAACCCCTGCACTTGGGCACTGTTTTCTGTATCCCTACAGTCCCACTACCAGCACTTGACACCTGATGCCTGCACTTACCTTTACCCTTGCACTTGCCACCTGCTAGCCGTACTTTACTATTGTTATTTATTCTATTATCCCATGTACTGCACTGTCCCCTCCCCCTTTTCCCTCTGCACTTTCCCCCCTTCCGATGTACTTGAACGATCTGAATGACACCTGGCCTAGTAGGATTGTTCTGTCTTCCCTCTCTTCCCCCTCCCTTGCCTCGTCTCGCCTCGAAACACTTGTTTATAGGCGCGTTATAAATGGCATATCATTAAGTGTGAAACCTGATGGCAGGGCTTCAGTCCGATCTATGAAAGTCTCGTCAAAACAGGTCCACCCCTGTTCCTCCAAAACTATCAAGGACCACATTGACTCCTTGGCTCCTGCCCTTGCTGACTTCTGCAATCACTCCTTCGCCTCTGGAGTCTTCCCATCCCCTCTCAAGCACTCTCCTGTGCATCCCCTTCTTAAGAAACCCTCTTCGGACCCCTCCTGCCCAGCTAAATATCGCCCAATCTCTATCACTCCCTTCCTGGGAAAGCTCCTGGAGAAACTCGCCATCTCCCAGCTTAATCTCCATGCTGAAGCTGTTGGTAGTCTTCATGACCATCAGTCTGGCCTCAGAGCTGCCAGAAGCACGGAAACTGCTCTCCTGAACATCCGTGAGGACCTGCTCTCGAGCCTTGACACTAACACTCCATGTGCTCTCATTTTGCTTGATCTCTCTTCTGCCTTTGATACTGTCAACCATACCATCCTACTCATCCATCTCCGTGATAGCCTGGGTATCACTGGTCAGGCTCTGGCATGGCTGAGCTCTTTCCTCTCCAACCGACCCTCCCAGGTCCAACTGGGGTCTTTCCTCTCTGACATCTTTTTCTCTACCTGTGGTGTCCCCCAGGGATCTAACCTCTCTCCCTGGCTTTTCAACCAGTATCTGGCACTTCTCGGCCACCGCATCACTGCTCTCTGCCCCAACTTTCAGTGCTATGCGGATGATACCCAGCTCATTTTCAGGCTACCCTCGGCCTCCTCTTCTCCTTCCCTCATCTCTGACTGTCTTTCTGCTATCCAGGAATGGTGTGCCGCCAACGACCTCTGCCTTAATGCCAGTAAGACTAGGATCCTACTCATCGGCACACCCACTTCCTCCTTCCCTGCAGCTCTCTGGCCGGCCTCTCTTGGCCCTCTTCCTGCGCCTACCTGCAAGGCAAAAAACCTCAGGGTCATCTTCGACTCCACACTCTCCTTCTCTCCTCACATATCCGACGTCTCTAAGAAGTCACACTACCAGCTACACCTCCTCAGAAGTATCCTTCCTTTCTTCTCCTTCCCCCGGAAGCTCACTGTCTCTAGAGCCCCGGTTCTCTCAAAGCTGGACTACTGTAACAGCCTCTATCTAAATCTGCCTGCCTCTACTCTCCGCCCTTTGCAACTCATTCAGAACAGGACTGCAAGACTTGTCCTTGGCCTCAAGCCCAGGGACCATATCTCTCCAGGACTGAAATCACTACACTGGCTCCCAGTGATTGCGAGGATCAAGTTCAAAACCATCTGCATTGTCCACAAGGCCTTCTGGGGCCTTGGGCCAAAATACCTTCAACTCTCTCTTCCTAAATATCTTCCTTCTCAAGCTCTTTGTTCATCCGCCTCCAACTCCCTCAGGGTCAGCCGCTTTTCCAAACAACGAGTTGGGGGCAGATCTCTCTCCGCTGCAGAGGCCTCCCTCTGGAACAGCCTTCCTTCCTCCCTGAAACTTGAGGAGAATCATCTCCGGTTCCAGAAGCACCTCAAAACCTTCCTCTTTGCCTCTGCTTTCCCTCCGCTCTCCGCTGCTAAACTTACTGAAACTGCACTGAATCTGCAACGGGGCCACTCACCGTTCTCGGTCATTGGCCCAGCCACTCTCCCCTGCACTGCCTCCCTGGCTACCCCCTGCACTGCAGGACTGTGTCTGTATCCCTACAGCTTCCCTTCCCAGCACTTGTCTGCACTTACCTCGCACTTGCCACTAGCTGGCCCTTGTTATTTATCCAGAATGCTATTAACTCTGTACTGCACTTTCCACTCTCCCTTTCCCCCTTGCACTTATCCCTTCCCCTCTACCCTTGCACTTGAGTGATCTGAATGACACCTGGCCTAGTAGGATCGTTGTCTGTCTCCCCTTGTTTCCCCTCCCCTGCCTCGTCGCGCCTTGAAACACTTGTGTATAGGTGCGTTACAAATGCCATATCATGTCATATCAATATCCAGTTGTTTTGGGGAAGAAAGTTGATTACATTCAAAAACGATTTGAGTGGTTTTATCAGGTGGTGTCTGCTTTGCTGATGAGTTCTGATAGGGGTTTTGTCGATAACGACATGTAACTTGAGAAAATGTGCTCCAGCTAAACTGCAGAAATGGACTCCCACGTTAAAATGAATGAGGTGAACAGGCACTCAGCCAAATGCTAAATTGAAAAAGTCTGCTTTACACACGACTTCACTTTTGAATTTGTACAACATTTCTGCACTTTACTTCTGAAGACCATACTGGAGGTTTTCGGAGAAACTGTACAAAAGAGAGTAGTGTAACCTACCCAACACAAAGCCCAATGTACAGTAATCCTCATGGGAATCGTAAACGTGCTTGCGTCACTTACATTCAGATCTCCATGATAGATTTCTGATCACATGCTTTATACTGAGAAGCTTCCAAATAATATCAGTAAAGTGAAGAAGACTTTGATCAAATCAGGCTAAGTAGGATTCACAAACGTCAGAGAGTGACCCTATAATATGTGGTGTCATCTTTATTCATAATGCATTTATTTTAAAAGAATATATGCTGTCTCAGCAATATGCGGTGATGAAGAGGAAGCAGCATTTTACAAGGATTGTCCGTGCATTCTCTTTGCAATGCGATCCAATGATAGCTTCCATCCTAAGTATGGCTTATATTTTTACGTTTATTTATCTGGTATTTTATATAACCACAGAAGTATACAAGGTATTTCAGAGAGCCGAGGTGGAAAATGGGGTGTAAGAAAGGGGAGAAGGGGGATCATAAGGGATAGACAAAGCACAGAGATGTATGTTACATGAAAAATAAAAAACGTCAAACACCTTAAATGAACTATAGAACAGCCGATTCCAATCTAAATAATGGAAAAAACAACATTAGTGTGTAAAATTGACAGATTCAACTCCAGTGAATAGTTAGCTATCCTTCCGTAAAGAATGTAATTGTAAATTAGCTATCCTTCCGTAAAATCGTGAATTAGCTATCCTTCTGTAAAGAATTTTCAACAAGAGGGATTTAAGGGCTTTTCTGAACTTAAGGTGGTTGAGCTCCACTCTTAGTTCCAGGGGTAGGGCATTCCAGAGGGTGGACCTGTGACAGCAACTCTTTTCTTCCCTAATGTGGTCCTGTTGTAATTTGCAGGAGTAAGAAAGTTAGCAGGCCTGGCTCCTACGGTTCTGTTGACAGCACATTTGACGAGCTGGAAATGTATTTTGGTCCAATATTCAGCTTCTCATTTCTGTTAACGAAAAGGAGCTTAAAGTCTACTGTGAATTACATGCATAGCCATGTAGGTTTTTCAACACTGCAAAGACATGGCACATGCTCTTGAGGGCAAACACTGGCCGAACACCCCCCTTCTGTATATACTGTGCTCACACCACTTCCTTCCTATTTAGGGCAAGAAGTGGACTGTTTCAGTAGGTCAGCTTGGACAAGGCTAGCGCCAGTACCACTTGGACTTTCTAGGTCACCCCACTGGATGGAAAGAGCTTGAGATGCAGGCTCAGTATTGATGGGTGTAAACATTAAACAGCCATGGGGAGAGTTTACATTCAAAAGTATGAGATGTGAACTTTCCCCATCTGATTGTGCCTGGATGCTCATTCAGGCCTATATCCCTAACACCCATGTATTTTTGAAAGCTACAGGTCAATACGGTCAATGGTGCCAAGTAATGCAGGGAGCCCCAATAGGATTATGGCCATTGGTTGTTTAGCATTAGGATTCTGTAGAATGTCTTCACTGATAGAGATCAAGGAGATCTCTGCACTACCTCATCATCTGAAACTAAACTGTCTTATATGGAAAATGCCTTGGTTTTTACTCTAACTTATATAGTTTTGTGATCACCCTTTCCATAATGTTACTTTCAAGAAGAAGGATTGATATCAATCAGCGTTTTGCTAACACATATAGGTAAAAAAATTGCCCTTTTTGAGAAGATGGTTTATCACTTCTTTCTTTAGGGAGTTGAATGAGATCTTCATATCTAGTGATATGTCGGAAAATGGGAAAAGGGGAGACGGCAAATAAGAGGATAGAGATTGTTTCACGTGTACTGCACATGGGCACACCAACCATTTTTTGTGTCATTGCCAATTGAGATATCGTCAACACCAGCAGTTTTTACTAACACTCCTATTGGAAAGTGGGACATACATATCATGTTTAAATTAATTTTTAATTCCCAAACGTCTCAGTTGGAATGTATAGCACATGCACTGGTTCATTATGTCAACCCCTGACCTGCAAATACACCAACTTCTTGCTTTCCTCCCATTCCCTTTCTCACCCCCACATATCAGACTACGTCATCTCCTTTACAAGTCTAAAGAGTAGCAAATTCCATACTCTGTACATATGTCAAGTGGCCTATGTTTTGGCACCAAGCGAGCTGCCTATATTATCACCCATCTGGTGTACATATAGCATTGTATTTCTTATCGAACTCTTGATTACTAATGAAGATACCTCCTTGTCTTATTAGAGGGCTCCTGCCAGGGTGGGTGCCACCAATCAATTCACCAGCCACTGGTATATTGTACTACCCAAGTATTCTAATATAAGGTGCTGGATGCATGGCCTTCAAGAGGGGGTTGCAGTATGCACCCGGCATTGCAGGGAGTCGGGATTTGTTGGCCTACAATTGTCATAATTTCTTCCCACGGCTTCCAATTTCTTTGGTTGATTTCTTTCATTGCTGAAGATCCTCCTGTCATCCTCAGCTTGTGAACATCAGACTTGGAATCACAGCACAATTCACGAGAGTGGAACTGCAAACGTTAACAGCTGTCCCCAGCCTTACAGCTTGGGACCTCCGGTTTCCCCAGTAGTACTCTCATTTTATTCTCAAATGTATCAGGTGACCATGTGTATATCTCTGCCAAAGCATGTCTTGTTCCATAAAGAATTACCCATTTTCAAATCTTTCAAATCTTTATTCTACTTTGTCGAAAAACACAAATACATTTCTAATGTTTTATTCCACTAATTTTAATGGATTTCCTTTGCAAAACATGTATTCTCTGCTTTGCTTATTTTATCAAACATGCTTCTATAACCTCTGATGCATTGTCAGGTTATTATATAAGCCCTGCTTATTTCACAAACACATCAAACCAATGATAGGATAGAGAACTTGATGTGTGGGAGTGAATGCTTGTGGGACGAGTCTCCAAAAGAAATGTTGTCACTTGTCTCTGACTTAAACAATGAATGTTCTGCCAATCATTTATTGCAAATGCACAATGAATATTTGTGTGGACATCTTGATACATTTGCTTTATGTGATCATTTATATCTGTGTTGAACAGGTGTAGGCACAGGCGTCTTGTTATAACCTGGAGAGCTGGATTCTCCACATTAGCCACAATGTGGGATCTGGACACATCACCTCATCTCTCTATGCCTCAGTCCACTGATGCGGCTGAAACTGTCTTCTTTAGTCTAAAATGATCATTTTCATTTGGAAATGTCTTCACCATCATCAGCATCATCATAGATTATTTCAGAAAACATGTCCATAAAACTTTGCATTAAAAAGAACACATAAGTCGTACATGAAAACATGAGTATCCAATATTTACAGAATATTACAGGTTATAAAAGTCAACTCTCAAATCAAATATCTCTGTCCTCTATTTCATGATCTAATTGAGAACCCTACAACATTCATTCTGAGTAGATTAATACTGGTCTAGCGCTTCAATTAAAGTGGGATTTTTAAAGTGCTTAAACATTGGGATCAGACAATTTCGTTGAAGATTGTTCAAACAGGGACACCAAAATATAAAGTGATTCACATCCTCAACAGGGTGCAGGCACATCAGACAGGCTCTAGTATTTGAATTCTTCCAATTACTTGCGTAGATCTTTACAGGCAAAATTCCCAATCAGAATTTAACTTATATATTTCTCTCTGGTAAAATGACGAGCCTGTTAAAGTGGTCTTTGTTACCTAAGCATGTTTGTGTCCCCATTTATTGGTTTGCAAGTTGTCGCGTGTATGCCCTATTCATTTGGTCCACTAGCACATAGTACCAATATGCTTCTTTTGCAGCATTTATATCGAAATTTCCTCTTGTCTCGGGTCTATCCCATAGGTGGCCCATCTGAATCCTTCTTAGAATACTTCTTTTGTGGGTAAACCACACCCAGGGTTTAACACTATTACCTTTGATAACATCCAACATTCCTCTCTATAGACATCCAGTTTTTCACAAATCCACAGTTTTAACCATAACAATACAATCGTAATATTAATGGCACAAGAAATGCCCATCAGCCCTAATTTGAAGTTGAGTGGTATATTTGGAGCACCTGATGGTAAAGAAAGCAACTTCCCAAAAAATGTTAGTTGTCAAACTATCAATATTGAAATAATCCCATAATTCTGAGCCATACATGGTTGATGGCTTCACCTCGGCCTTTTATACCTCTTGTGTGGAGACTATTACTCTTCCCTCGAGCCTGTTAGAGAAACTAAATGTTGCTCCTGAACTCCTCTTCATCTGAAAATCGTATTTCTACAATGACCTTTACAGTTAATACGTACTCCCAGGTAATCAAAGTGATGGAGTTGTTCTATCTGGGCTCCATTTAATTCTAATCCAATTTCTCTATGCCTCAGTCCACTTAGGTGGCTGAAACAATTTTTCCATGGCTTGTTTAGTCTGATATGATCATTTTCATTTGGAAATGTTACTCTCAACGGAGGATGCCAACCACATCAGAGAGCTAATCCTGCAGACAGGAGGATGCCACTGGCAGGAATATGCCAATAACAGTGGGTAACCATCCTTTCTATGCTGAAGAAGCATACTCAAGTATTCTAAAAGACAAAACCTGGTGTGCTAATACCCAAGAGGCCCTCTTAGAAAAGCGGCTACACTTCAGGAACAAAATTGCACTCAAATAAAATGCCCACATGCCCATCCTGCCTCAGCGTGTTCACTTAAACCAAGATACTTTCCACCTCCGACAGGTATTGTAAAACAAAATGGGTTCAATTCTCAAAAGCCTAAAACCTTCAAGATGTAAAGGAGACATCTGCCCTGCCTCTGTCATCAAAGAGTGTGATGAAATGCTCATCACTTTCATCACTACTTTCATTAATGCCTTTCTTCTCAAGTACAGTTCCCACTTCACTGAAGGAAGCTTGGGTGCTCCCCCTCTTAACAAAAACCTTGCTTGACCCAGCTTTGCCAAATAACTACCGACCCATCTCAACAGTCACCCTCTGCTTAAGATCTTAGACAGGGCTGCATATCTTCAAATCCAGCAGTATCTTGAAAGTGGAGAAATGGGTCCTAAATGCAGTGTGTAAGCCGTTCACAATTCACGTTAACACTTCTGGACATATTGTCATTTTATTGATTACTGGAGCCAGTCCCATCTATGCAGATAAGGTGGCTTGCAGAGGGAGTGCCTTGTGGGAATGAGAGTTCTTGTCCCCTAGGGAGGAGTGACTCCCAGTGCGATCCCACTTGCCCTGACCCCTAGGGAGGGTCTGCAGAGGGGGCTCACCACCCTAACCTGAAAGAGTGTGGCTCCGCCTGGGGAGAAGGGGTGAATACTCTTGATTCATCACAGATCAAAAGACAAGGCTTCAATGTCTTCTGTTGCATTTCTTATTTTTTAACTTTTTGTTAGTTTTTAGTTAAAATTATAGTAACGCAAGGACTTTGGGACTGTAATGTTCAGCACCACCTGGGGATATTGGTTATTGCTTTGGGCATTTCTCATGCTTTTGATGGAACTAAGTGGCGGATCACAAAAAAGCCCATGAGTGAGTCAGGTTGCTAATAAAATAAGCCTCTCAGATTTAGCAGCATCTAGACATGTGCATAAAAATGCAAAACAATGCATCTTATTAGACAAAAGCAAAGAAGAAACTCACAAGGTGCAGGGTCATAAACTAAATCACCAGAGCACAAAGAGGCGCATGACAAACTAAATAGAGGCACAAAGAACAACACCCATTTTGCATATGTTGCTTTCAATGAGGATTTTTTTTTTAAATAGCAGAAAGTGTTCTTTTGTGAACAAAGTATTGTCGAATATTTATATTCAATCATATTTTTACTCACCGGTCAGCAAGCCATTTTAGTTTGAAAAAAAGTTACATTTGTGGCACAGTATTTCTCAGTGCCATAAACATTGATCTTGTCAGAGATGAGGATTTGGAATTCATTGATCCAAGAGGCCACAACACAATATGGGTAAGCTATAGAAGACCCAGGCACATTTATGTGTTGTCTTACACTTTGATACAGTGTGGTAGTCTTTGCTCCTCATTCATTTCCTTTGGTCATATGTTTTATTACAGCCTTTGTAAATGTGTTTTTTAGTGAAATTCCCTCACTGTAGTGACTATTGTACTCCTGCTACATTGTCCCCATTCCTCCACACCTATGTGTTGACCGGGAATGAGGCTGTTCTTTAAAGCAATAACTAGTGCCCCTTTCATACTGCTCTCCAGGGGCCTCGCCCCACCACTGCATCTCCATGTGCGCAGGCCGTAACTCAGTGACGCCTCACTTTAGCTGGCAACGTGGGAGGGTGTATGGAGGAAAGGAGACAATGGACAAGGAGTACAGTAGTCACTACGGCAAGTAATTGTCAGTTACTCCTATGTCCTATTCCCTTCCTCAACACCAGTGGGAGATTATCACACAATAAGGTCCAGAAAAGTGTAGGTCATATGCTGGTCGAGCTGAAGAAAGTCTGCAATACTCCCTTGCCAAAGGCCGTCTAGGTAGTAATGCTTACAGAAAGCAGAGGGAGTGGCCTATTTAACAGCCCTGGCAATGGCTGCTTAGGGGAATATGCCTTTAGAGGGCAAAAACAAATTAGCCAATTCGCCCACCACAGAGACCCACACACTCTCGGCCCCACGGCCTGGATGGAAAGCAGACTGTGAAGAGTGAAAGAACAAAGATTCTTCAAGATAAGAACTGAGAAGTGGACAGAGCAGGGATTCCAGAAGCTTCATTAGAAATGACAGAAAGATATAGGCTGAATATTTGCGGGAATAAGAGTATCCAGAGATGGTTTCCTCAGTAGAGTGATCATTTTGGCATGTTTAAGAGGCATAGGGATCAGACCGACCTTAAAATAATTACTAATAGCTACTGATAACAAAGGACAATGTGCGGCAGAATATCTTTAAGGACGCCCAGGGGAATGGGGTCTCTAGGAGATGCCAAATTCAGCATGGAGACAGCCATTGTGATATCTTCCACTATAAAGATGGAATAGCAACCAGGATATGGCAGTGGGGGAAGTCGAAGCTGAGGCCGATGGAGATAATGCACTGAGACCCGAGAAGTAGATGCTGACGCAAATGTTATGTTATGTTATGTTAATGCTTCTTATACCGCGCACTGCTGCCACATGCACTTTTTCTTGGTGCTCTGGTGGATGTGTAAAGTGAGGGCGGAGGGGGAAGTTAGTAGGACTAAGCGGGAGAAAGAGCAAGAAAGCTGTGATGCAGTGTTGGCAGCTTTAGTTCGGTTGACACTGTTCGCTGAGCGTAGATGTCTTTTTCGGTTGGTAGCCACCTTGTGCTGTAGGGCGGGGCTATGTGTGGTTCGTTTTGTTGTTGCAGTGGAGTGAAGTGCGTGTGGTTTGTTGTGCTGTAGAGGTATGGTTGTGTTTAGTTCAGAATTGTAGAGGTGTGTGCAGAAGGGTGACTTTTTAGTAGGGTGGTTAGTGGTTGTGCCCTTTCCTACCCTCTGTTGTCAATTTTTCCCACAAAGTATAGAGCCAGAGAATCACAAAAGTCCACAGAGGAGGGGATAGGGTTAGAGGGAGCAGCAGACAGAGAGCATACAACCATAAACAATTATTTCGGATGGTTAATGGAAGCCTCAATGAACGCTGCGCTCGAGAAGCTTTCAAAAATATACTCTCAGGAAAATGATATAATAAAATGGACTGACTAGGTGAGCAGGAGGGCTGAAAACACTGATACATTGGTGGTGGGAGCCAATATAAGATTTCATGGATTCCCTAGTTAATGGGTGGAATACTTGACCGGCTGAGGGAATGGTAATTCATTCATAGCCGCAATGAGACTCCGAATTTTAGCATCCATGAGATTGTTAACCTTGAGATTGAAGTTGCCAAAAATCACCAGGCGAGAATACCGAAGATGGAGATCAGTCCACAGATCAAGAAAGGCGTCATCAAATGCTGAGTCATAACCAGGGGGACAGTAAGTGGATTATAAGGTTAGAGGCTAGTATGAAGCGGGCAAGCAATGCTTCCGTCTGAATATGATGGTTCAATGTCAGCAATTTGGGTGGGTGATCCCAATGAAGTCAATGGAAATAGAGAAGGTGTTAGAACGGTGATGATTGTGTGCTGCAAGTGTCTTCCCCTTGAAGTCCATAGATGGCATGGCCTTGAGTAGGGGGTGGTCGAAACGGCCGATAATTTGCTCAGCAGAAAAAATGCAGAATTCTGGGCAAATTCTACCACTTCGCCTGCTCTGCCCACAGAGAGAAATTGCCAATTTCAGGCTTTTTCTCCCTGAAATTCTGTTTTTTACGGGAAATTTTGTTTTTTGGTGGCCACAAAAAGTGTCAGACTGAAAACAGATAGTTTGTGAAAAAAACACCATTTCAGATGGTTTTCCAGAAGACATTTATTTTTTTCCATGAAATTTTGTTTTAGCGGTAAAAAACATGATATTGCGGGGGAAAAAACACATTTCAGGAAGCAAAATCTGCATAGAAAATTGGCACAACAGCTTAAAGAAAGTCCCTGCAGGCAGAACAGAACTGGAGGCGAATTTAGGCAACATCGTTCCACCAGCAGTGATGGTAACTTTGCCCACCCCTAGCCTTGACTAGGGGACTGAAAATTAATCTACAGGGACTGGCCACAAAGTCCAAATGAGGGTGGTGTGTCGGGAGCTATGCTTTTTCATTTCTTATTGGTGTTTCTGTTTTCACACCGTACCCTACCTGTTTTCACTGCAGTTTCTGGGCCCTATTTTTCACATCTTCTGTTTTTGAGCCCAGTCACAGGCCTCAGAGAAGGCCAGTGCACCTTGAGGCCTGAAGGCTTCCTCCACCAGTAGCAGGGCCCCAGAGCTTCTGACAGCAGCAGAGGCCCTGTGAGGAGGGGCCTCCATCGAGCAGGCGGGCTCCAGCGAGCCACGTCCTCTGGCCTGGGTTCTGTTCCTGGGGCTCCCAGCTCTGTCTGCCTTCCTTGACCGCTCCATGCCCCCTGCTCCAGGGCTCACCTGCTGCTGTTGCCGTGCCAACGGAACCCTCAGGCTGGGCAGGGCATTGTGAAATGACAGCCTCCCCTCCCACGGTGGGGCCTGGGCCCAGGGCTGGGAGCTTGCAAGGCAAAGACACACTTCAGCTCAGCTTCTGCTGAGCTGCTCCAGAGCTCGACCACCCCCCAGGGCCCCAGGGCTGGTGCTGAGAGCAGGAAAGTGTGTTTTATTGGAATGTCCTTTCCTTCTTGATGACTCCTACAAACCATTTTAAGCTCTGTACATATACAAAAGCAACATGTGTCATGCCATTTGGGACATGCTGTTCACATGTCTAGCTCCACTAAAACCCTCCTTAGCATATTTCCGAGCCATCAAGGATGAACCAAGAAAAGTGCAGGGCCCTGACAAATCTGCTTCACTGTCACAGCTTTAACAGACATCTGAGTGTCACACTACATGACCGGTCTGGCCATGGCAACAGCAAGGGAGGCTTCACTCACACAGTGTTAGAGCATGGGCTTCCCTCCTAGTGAACGGGTGCAGCAGGACAAACTCCTGTCACAGAGAATGGGCACAACCACACTGCAAGGTTCACTCACACATGGTCTGGCTAAAGACAGCAAATCAAGCCTCCTACATTGGGCACACTGCACTGTAAAGGGTTAGGCTTTGGACAGCAGAGCTATCCCTCTGCATCACACATACTGGACACCCTGAAGGGCCTCCTCCAGATTGAATTGTTACTGGATCGCCGTCCTATCCCCCTGCCCCAAACCTCTCCCATTGACTGTCAGCATGCTTCTCCTTACCTTCCTGCAGATACAGCACCCCTCTAGGCCTAACGGATGGCACACCAAGCTTCATGGGGCACTTTAAGGTATCCAGGCTCCACCTTTTATCTGTCCTGCTCCTCATTTCACCACAAAGAACCACTGGCAGTATTTCAACATCATTTTGAAACTGAAGTTATGGAACAGCTACAAAACCAGGGGAATGGTGGCAGGGGGCTTTCATTCCATTTCATTCTGTCCATTGGCTGTGTGCGCAGTGTCAGAAGAGTTTGAGGACTGCGGCAGACACTGGAACAGACTTTTGGGCGAAAGCGTCAGAAATTCTGGCCCTTGCCCCTGCCCCCTTTACGAACACCATACAAACGCCTGGCGGGCTTTGCCCTGGCGGGAAAATGCCCCGGGTGGACACTGAGTGCAGTACCTGAGGATATTAGAGTGCGTTTTGACTCAGGGCTCAGCCTGCCAACCTACGTA
Source organism: Ambystoma mexicanum (assembly GCF_040938575.1). Lineage (NCBI taxonomy): Eukaryota > Metazoa > Chordata > Amphibia > Caudata > Ambystomatidae > Ambystoma > Ambystoma mexicanum. Next base: position 1,126,685,924 of record NC_090941.1, read on the forward strand.
CTATGGCAGTTGAATGGGGGCATGGGTTCCTCATGTCTCAGGGATCTGCTTCTCTTGTCCAAAACATCTTGCCTCCCATCATCCTTAGCACCTGTTGTATCCGCCCTGCGTCCCGCAACGCGGTGACGCAGGGCGTCTTAATAAAAGCCCAGCAGTTCCGAGCCGAGACATGAACCAGGTGTGGCCTGAGTTATTTCACTCACGCCGGAGCTGCGCCACTGCGGCCTGCGTCTGAGGCCTTCAGCATTCTATCTCCTCCAGCGCCACAGCGCGGAGTGATAACACAACACTGGCGACGAAGGGAACGGATCCTAACACATGCGTTTGACGCCCTGCCAGCTGGTTATAAGAGCAGCGACACGCTAAATTTTTGGACACCCGGTGGTGGGGGCACACAAACCCCTCACCCCAAAAAAAACACACATTTAAAACATTTTTTTCCCACCATCTATCAGACTGTTCTCCACACAAGCCCCAGTTGTTGGAGGAGCAACAGTCTCTGTTTGTGGCCACAAGGAGCTGCAACATCCACCCATTGGCATCCAGGGGTCCTGTGCACCACGACACAACGTGGAAAAATATCACACTCGCGGCATGCACGTGGGATCACGGCAACAGAACGGTGTGAGTACTTCGATCGAGGCAGCTAACCCATCCGCCGCAGCTCGAGACTTCGGACTTTGAGGGGACCACAAGCGCCTGAAGCCACGCACCAAGGTGAGGCGAACAAACCCCATCAAGGGACATTGAGGCCCTGCTATGGCGACCGGCACGTCCACCCCCAGGCCTGGTATACCTTCCAGGCTTACGGCGAATTTGTCAATGTCGTCACCGCAAACTCGCCCACAAGGGGGCTCCTCTGTAGTGATCCAGCCATTTGACCCATTCACGGATCCGTCGTCGGTTGGCCCCCAGTGGCAGCTATGGATCCAAAAATTCGAAATGGCAATGGAATGTAAGGACATAACTACTGCCAGAAAAATGAGATCACACCTGTTGTTAAATGTGGGGGACGAAGTACTACGCATTTTCAACTCGCTAACCATTGGTGATGGCCAGGACATTTACCAGCAAGCGAAAGATGCTCTGACGGCTCACTTTCTCACACAACTCAACCCTGATTATGAAACCTTTATATTCTGCACCACAATACAAGCAGAAGAAGAGACTTTAGATGCGTACCACACCCGACTTAGGAAGCTGGCGATATCGTGCGAGTTCACGGACGTTGAGAAAGAAATCCGGAGACAGCTCATCAACGGCATCCAATCTGAGAAACTAAGAAGGATGGTACTGAGCGAAAAGGGCATCTCTCTAACACGCATTCTAGAATTGGGTGGTAAAAGAGAACTGGCACATGCTAGGGCCGCTAACACGGGCGCTACTCTTCAAAAACTCTAGCCTGCCCTCATGACAGCCATGCTAGCCCAAGTCACCAATAGACAGTCGACAAGGGATGAGACTGGCGGAAATTGCACCCATGCCAGATGGCAGCCACGAATCCCGGGACCCATGGGGTGCGGATGGTGTGGTGGACCGCGACATGGACGGCGGAACTGCCCGGCACAAGGGACAACATCCGTGCATGTGGCGGGAAGGACCACTATGCCAAGGTGTGCCGGTCATCGAGTACCCCGCAACCGCCACTACAAAATCCTCAAGAGAAGAGTGCGACCAAGAAAAAGAAGCAAGCAAGCGCACGGCGAGTGGAAACGACAAACTCTTCGACTGAGGAAGAAGGGGCCGACATGACCGGGACCCAACAGGAACCTGGCAGGGAACAGTGGAAGAAAGAGAGAAAGGTCTACCTGGTGTCAGCCCTGAATCATGGACATGCCACGCCGAAAAAAGGGCTCAGGAGGCGCAAATGCCAGGTCACAATCCAAATCCAACAGGTCTGGATGACCATAGACACGGGAGCATCCGTAAATGTGATGCCCATAAGCACTTTTCAAACACTGCACCCACGACCGGACCTGAAGGACACTGATACCTTGCTGTTTGCATATGGCTGCAGGAAACCCTTACCGGTGGTTGGCAGTTTCTGCACTACCCTCAGCCATGGTGAAAACATGCTACCGTCAAAAATCTATGTGGTAAATGCGGGCATCGAATGCCTCCTAAGTGGTGATGCGGCTGAAGACCTAGGGCTAGTAAAGTTCATCTGTCAAGTAAAGGAGGCACAAGAAGTCGAGAAGATCATGGCACAGTATCCCAACCTGCAAAAAGGAATGGGGTGCTTAAAAGGAAAGGCAATCAAACTCCACATTGACGAGTCGGTCCAGCCAAAGGCTGTAAAACACAGGAGGACCTCATTCTACATGCGCGAACAAGTGGAAAAAGAACTTAAAGCGTTGGAAGAAGCCGGCATAATAGAAGAGGTAACGGGACCCACATCATGGGTTTCCCCAATGGTAGTCACAAAAAAACCCAAACAGCCTGGAAAGGTCCGTATTTGTATAGAAACGCGTCTCCCGAACGCTGCCATCAAACGGGAGAGCCACATCACGCCTACTCTGGACGAAATTGTGGCTGATCTCACGGGGTCTAGAGTTTTCTCCAAGGCTGATCTGAAAGCAGGATACCACCAGCTGAAGCTGCACAGGGAATCCCGATATATAACCACTTTTTCGACACACATGGGTTTGCGAAGATATAAGCGTTTGAGTTTTGGGATCTCTTCAGCTGCTGAAGTTTTTCAACAGATAATTCAGGACGTCATCCGGGGCATACCAGGTGTCCTAAAGGTGAGTGACGATATCCTGATCCATGCTCTAGAAAGAGAAGAACATTTGAAAAGACTACAGATGCTCCTGGGTAGACTGGAAGGTGCTGGACTAACCATCCACAAAGAAAAATGTGAATTCTTTAAAACTGACATATCGTTCTTTGGCTACAAGTTCAGCAGCACTGGCATCTCCCCGGACCCAAAGAAAGTTGCAGACATACAAGCTGCGAGTCCACCCATGACATCCATTGAAGTGCGCAGTTTCCTGGGGATGGCCACATACTGTGGGAGATTCATCCGGAATTTGGCCACACTCTCGGAATCCCTTTGAGAACTTACCAAGCTCAACACAAAGTGGGAATGGGGGCAAGCGTGTCAGGAGGCTTTTGAAAACATCAAAGAGTCTCTGTCGGCGGACACGAAAATGGCGTACTATGACACCTCGCTCCCAACGGAGCTATATGTGGATGCCAGCCCCGTAGGCCTAGGGGCCTTTCTCATGCAGGTCACCAAAGAGGGTGTGAAGAGGCCAATTTGCCTACGCGTCAAGAGCTCTCACAATGACGGAGCAATGATACTCCCACATCGAGAAGGAGGCAATTGCCGTACTCTGGGGGTTTTGTCATTTCCACCTCTATCTGTATGGCAGAAGGTTCACAACATTTACTGATCATAAACCCCAGTTGCCAATCTTCATGGGCACATCCTCCCACCCGCCGGCCAGAATAGTACAACTTTGAGCTAGCCTATCAGCCTGGAAGTGGAAACCCAGCAGACTTCCTCTCAAGAGCGGCGACTCCACAGGAAGTTCAAGTGGCTGAAGAGACTGAGGAACATATCTGCCAGGTGGTGCGTGCCATGAGACCAAAGGCTGTCAGCATCAATGACATTGCAGAGGAAACACACAAAGACCCGTGTTGTGACCTGGTAAAGGACACCATTATCTCAGGGGACTGGAAGTCTTTTATGAAGAACATCGACAACAGGACCGCGGAAGCGAAGGTGTTTCTCATGGGGATGTTCACCATACGGCAGGACCTGTCGATCACGGAACAGGGTTACTACCCAGGGGAAATCGCATCATCATCCCACCGAGCCTTCAGGACAGAAAAGTGGTGCTAGCCCACGAAGGCCACCAAGGAATGGCTAGGACGAAAGCTTGTATCCGGCACCAAGTGTGGTTTCCGCAGATAGATGGGAAGGTCGAAAGGCTAATCAACACCTGTCTACCATGCCAGATAACCGGAGCTCCACCTGAACCTGAACCAATCCAGTAAGCAGAACGGGGTCTTGGCAGATGGGACGTAATAAGCATCGACTTTTGTAAACTGCAAGAAGGTCTGTACCTCCTGGTGGACATTGACGACCACTCCCGATATCCCGAAGTCGAGATTGTTGATTCCACGGCAGCCGAAGTGGTCATCCCCGCCATGAAAAAGATGTTTGCAACGCATGGACTGCCCACACGAATCAAGAGTGACAATGACCCACCATTCCAAGGGGAGGGATTCAAACAATACCTGCAAGAACTAAACATATGTTACCATCACATCATGCCAAGGTGGTCCCAGGCGAATGGGGATGTGGAACGGTTTATGAGGACACTCAACAAAGTGCTGAGGTTATCAAGAGAAAATGCCAGTCTGTGGAAAGTCGACCTCTATCATTTTCTGTGAAACTACAGGGTCACCCCACACAGCACGACTGGTGTCCCGCCAGCCGACCTCATGTTTGGCACAGTCATAAAGTCCATTCCACATCACCCCAGCAGAGGCCCGGACAGATTCGACAATGAGCGCACCAAAAGAAGGAGAACTGGAGCAAATGCCCACATGAGTGCCAGGAGGAGGTCGAAACCATCCAACCACCAGGTGGGCGACCAGGTGGTCATGCTGCGGAAACCGACAAAGTCCAAGCTGGACTCCCGCTATGAATCTCTCCCATGGACTGTCAGTGAGAAACAGGGGACCATGATAACGGTGCAAAGAGGACACTGACAAGTGACGCGCAATGCGTCGTGGTTCAAGGCGGTACCACGCAACCTATGGACTGACGGCGAATGTCCCCAAGAAGATGAAGAACCCCAGCCGAATGAAGAAGAACCTACTCATTTACATGTGGAAGAAGAAGTGAGGGACAGAACGTGGGAGCAGTGGAGTGAACCTGGCATGGGTGAGCCGGACAGGGAAGGTGAGACACCCAATGTGACAGTGGGGCCCAGCTCCAGGGGTGGAGGATATGGTTTGAGAACCGCAACAAGCAGCCAGCTCGGCTCCAAGACTATGTGTGGTAGTCTGCCCCACAAGAACTATGAGAAGGGGAGGCACCCGGGTGTTTGCAGCTCAAGTATTTGCAGATATGTATGACATGGTTTGTTTGATGTTAAGTTAAGTTAAAATAAAGGAGGAATGATGTATCCGCCCTGCGTCTCGCAAAGCGGTGTCGCAGGGCGTCTTAATAAAAGCCCCGTTCCCGAGTATGGGACGCAGTTCCGGGCGGAGACAAGAACCAGGTGTGGCGTGAGTTATTTCGCTCCCGCCGGAGCTGCGTCACTGCGGCCTACGTCTGAGGCCTTCAGCATTCTATCTCCTCCGTCGCCGCAGCGCGGAGTGAGAACACAACAGCACCTAGCATATGGTAATGAGTGGAGTCTCTACACTTCCCCAGTTACACATTTGTCAATTCCCAGAGCTGTGTCGCAGACAGGGTAAATGTATCTATGGGAGAGAGAGAGGGAGCCAGAGAGAGTGAGTGAGAGAGGGGGAGCAGGCTCTGACAGTCACAATGAGAGAAAAGTGAAGTTGCATCTCCCCCCAGGCCCGGCTCCAGCAGGAGTCCAGGGGGTCCAAGCCCCCCCAGAGCCGGCCGCTTTCCCCCCCTAGAAAGGAGGCCATGTCAGAGGTGGTATACACCACTGGTAACTGAGGGAGAGGGGGTGGATGTCACTGTAAACATTCTGCAGCAACCTCAGAGACATCATTCTGAGAGGCTGAATTGCAGGAGGTCTGGCCAGGATTTGGTTTCTTGCCCTAGAAAATGATTTATGCCACACAGTCATAAAAGTACAAATGACCAGGGAGCTGGGGGACCATTCACACCTCCTTGTGAGGTAGCACTTATTCAAGCATGCTGCCTTCAACTATTTTATCAAATCTAAAATCACAATTCTGGTTTCTGTCATTTAAACTATGTTTATTTTTTGTGGGAATCTAGTGGTTTTTCACATAATGCTTAATAAAATGGTTAACTATATCAAACAACAAATGACAGGTAACGTTGCTTAAACACAGGTTTCTTCAGAAGGTGCGTCAACTGACTGGGGGCTCTTACAAATTACATTCAAAGTATATCTTCTGCTACATTAACTACTTGAGTATAAGTGAAAAGATACGGTTGGTGTTAACAAAAATGTAATGCTGGCGGGGAGATTGTAGTAAAAATCAAAAAGTGATAAATGCAAGGCTTTGAATTAAACATTACCACTACCGTTGCTCTGTGCAAAATTCCATGCCATCATTCTGTAGTATGTCTGTGCGATTAGAGAAGGGGCCAAGCTATTAGCTAATGACATTTGGTGCTGCCACCAAAAGGTGTAGTTCATTCTCAATTGCTAGGCCGTGTTCCATCTGTACTGGAACACAAGCAAAAATATGAATGTTTAGGCCCTGGGATCTAGCAGTTTGGGAAGGGCTTCTGACATTAGTGACAGGGCCAAGGTTGATATGCAAACAATGGTATGGAAGGCTGGCCAGAGCAATGACGGTGGTTCTAATTGATTCAGAGTCCTTTTACCTATTAGGTACAAACAGAACGCATGCTGTAGAACACAGATAGGATGGCAATAAAATGTGAAGAGAAACACACATCCAATGGGTGTGTCTGGTCATTTACCCACCTAACGACTAGCCATGGCTAGGTCAATGCCTCACCACCAAAGCCTAACCTTTCTAGAATTCTTTGAGCAAGCTCTATGCCAAAGTAACACCAAACGTGTTGCTGTATAGGGCCTGCCAGTGTTATATATAGCATTCTTTTGAGTGTTTAACTACTTAATTGCCTCTGTAAATGAACTCCTAGTGTAGTACACTTCTCTTAATGTGTGTCTTCAGCCAGTTTATTATGTAAGCAATATATTTGTCAACGCCTCTGTGACTTGCACTGAAGTCCTGTCTTAAACAAGCAATCACAAAGCCAGCAGTTTTGGATTGTGTATCGGTATTAGCAGACATTTGAAAGGCAATGCCATCATATGCCAAGTTACTGGCACCATTTTCCAGCTGTTCCCATCTTATGGCCAGCTGGTACCCTTATGGCAGTGCCTTGCAAATGCCTATCCATGCCTAATGAAAAGCCCAAGCTATTAGCTTTGCCAATGCATGTTGGCTTCCATTTGTCTCCCTAAGTGAATGTGTATGTGCCCAGATGTGGGTATCTTGCTTGCTACTCCTAGGGAATCAAGCTGCACCTCACTGAGCTGGTCCAAGAAGGCCCTACCTGAAAATGATAAGGCTAGGTTGGCAAGCATTGACCAGTTGCAGATCTTCTCATGCATACTTACCAGTGGGGCTCCCACCTAAATAGAATGTATCTTTGTTTGGAAGCCTCGTCTACTCTGACAGAATGTTTCATGATTCAAACTGATAAGTACTGACTTGATAACCTCATTCTGTTTGAGTAACTTTACAGAGTTTGCATGCAAACAGAATATGTCATGTGTGTTGTGGGATTTGTTTGAAAAGTATAATGTAAATCATGGGTGCTGGGTGTTTAGGCAGTGCTGGAAATAAAACATGAACACCCGTAAAATAATAAACCTCGCCATGCACGTATCATGCACCTGCGCGTTCTCAATGTCACTTGGCCTTGTAAGATAGTTTTTGTTCTCCCTTGTTCTCCTCCATTGCCTTGTAACGCTCTGAAACACTTGTGTACGGGTGAGATACAAATAAAATATCAATATGAATATAAATGCATTTCATTTCACTTTGTGTCTGTATGAGATGTTTTGTAAGTGCTCATTAATTGCTATGCTGGAGCTTGTAGGCTTCCATTCAGGATGGGGAAAATAAAGCTATAGTCATAGGGGTTCATTTCCCAGGTCAAGCGGAGTGAAATAAGTGGCGCTAAATGCACGTAAATCCACTTTTTATGAGCTGCAGGATTTTGTATGATTTGACAGGTGAAGTTGGTCCCCCTGCTAAATGCGATTGGTATTCCACCAGCATGTATTTTTACGTTGGCGGAAAACTAATAGATTCCCATGGGACTTGCCTGACTTTTACACCTGGAAAAAGCGGGCAGAGTCCAAAGGAATCCATTTTGGATGGCTCCCACTAATGTTAGTTGTGGATGTGATTTACACTTTTCCAGACAGGTAGTGGTAAAGTAAAGAGCAAAGGTGATTTTCGCCTGTGTTTTACTCTTTACTTTTCAAGTACTTCGTGGACACAATTAAAATGAATGAATGGCTCCTTTTGCAAAAAAGTGCAAACAGGAGAATTCCGATCTGTGCAATTTAGGATTCAAAACAAAATGCCCCCCTTAATCTTTTCATCAACATATTTCTACAATGATGACTAAATTGTCGGGTTGGGTTATCATGTGACTTGTGCATTTTCTAAAGTAATCTGCATAAAATGTAGTATTATTTTAGGTATTCAAGGCCAAAGTTCAACATATACTTGTACCAACTTGAGCTCGTGAGATGTGTGGTCCAGTATATACATTTCAGGCTAGGCTCAAATGATGGCTTTGCCACTTGACCAAAGTGTGTGATCCTGGCATATTTCTTAACTTCACTATGCCTTAACTGTTAAAATTAGGTGCACCTAGAAGTGATTCAGTTTGCATTATAAGCTATTCCAAAAAGCCTCACTCTTGGTTTAATAGATGGACAGCACAGGGATTAGGACACACACACATCTAACTTTAAAAATATCCAGGCCACATGTATTGAACACAATTGTGTCATTCAATAGCAAATCCAAGTAAACACATCAAACAAAGAGTCATCATGGACAATTGCATAGTTCAACCAGTATGTAAACAGCATGCACCAGACAATGATGTACAGGGGCACGCCCCACCAGGAGCAATACCAGGAGGCCTCAAACCCCTCAACCAGCCCTGTCTGCCTCCTGATGCAGCACGTTCAGCCCTAGCACTCCCTTGCACTCTCAACTCAATTAAAATTTGCTTCAAAAATGCAACAAAAAATAACTTTTTGTGTTTAAAATGTAATTTTGGACATGAACCATTGATGGGAGACATTCAGAATGGGACTACTGTGGGGGTTCATTTGGAAGGGAGGGATGGGGAGGCAGTGGAATGGGTGGGTGAAGGGAGGATTATATACATGTGTATGTTATTGGAGGATATGTTGTTGTGCTCGAAATATTGTTAAGATCAACAAGACTACCTGTATTGATTGGACATGGTATGTACTGTTCTTGAAATTTAAAGAAGCTTGAAAAAAATGTAATTCGGTATGAAACAAAATCTCCTATTCCTTGCTTCTGTATTCTGGGTGGGGGGGGGTCTATCTTTCACAATAAGATGGAGGGAGCACAAGCATCTGCTGGAAGTAGCTACAGGGCTCAGGAAGGTATTTTTGGCCCGACGCCATCTGAGATGGTACAAAGACTGGGGTCCTCTCTGCTCAGCCCTCTCAGAGGAGGAGACATCACCCTCAATTCTCCCAAGCCAGTCCAGGAAAGGCATGCTGGGTTCTGGGGTGAATAGGTGGCAGGGGAGGTACATGGCAATGGTGGTTAGGGCAGCTGAAGGAAGGTGACTGGACGGTGAAGGGTGAAGGAGGATCAGATATAACAGAAAGGGGAGAGCAAATGGGAAGGGAAGATCGGTAGATTGATGTTAGATAGACATGTCTGTTCTTAAAGTTTGATCATCAAAGTTATGTCATCATTTGAATACAAATTGGCACTATTGTTTACCTATTGTTCTATTTTATTTGAGAAATCAACACAGCCCACATGAGATTGTGACAATGTGTAGGCTACACTCAGCGCTCTCACCTGTACGCATAGCATCAGATGCACATAAATCAGTAGAGATTCTTGGTGAGGAGTTTAGGGAATACCTTAGAGCTTTAACCAAAAGTGTCAGACTTATATCTTCACAGGTTGTATCTTCTCATCATCAGTCTACAGGAGAAAGCGGAAAATAATCCAATGATCTACACCCGCCGCACTTGCTCCCCGTGGATCTGGTGTACATTTGCACCTTTATGCGATAATGATATGAGCAGTGTTTCCGCAGGTCGCACTGTGTGATTTTCTCAACTCTGTTTGCTGTGAAGATGGAGGGCAGCAAGAGCTGGGTCCACCTCAGTGATGTACAAAGGGATACTGGCACCCCTCCACCGGCACAGGAACAGGCTCAAAGTTAAGTATGCCCTAAGGATTCGCTGTTCATTCCAGTAGAAAAGTGGGGAGCAAACGAAGACCAGTGATTCTTATTTTCTAAGGATAAAGGGAACATTTGGGTTTAAATTGAATATTAGGATGGTTGATTATATGTTTTTCTCATCCTCCTTGTTATTCTGTTCAGGTTTTGTTGACAGTATGGATGTTAATGTCTTTAACTTGTCTAGTATTGTAGGAGTTGACAAAATACTATGCAAATCACAAAGAAGTGTTGACTTCATGAGCAACAATGATGATGTAAATTCAGAACCGAAAGTAGATGTGTATGGTTTTGCAGCAGATAATGTATCGTACAGCCACATGAGCAAAGTGTGGAGAGAGCGATATGTAGGATTTTGCTACATCTGCTCCCGTATTCACCATGCTTCTGGTGTCCCTAAGATATTTATTCCAGACGAAATAGAAGTTTCAAGGGAAGTCAGCCACAGCATCTATTTTACCTGTTGATGAAGAATGTTCAGTTACATATCATAAGGAGCAGAAGAATTAGTGTTGTATGCAAACATTCCAGTTACATTTAAAACGGTCCATCATAACGAACAACCAATGGGAGCAAGGGGTGAAGAGTTTCAGAGCCAGAGGTATGAGGGAATTCTCAGAAGAAGGGGTGCAACAAGTAAATCAAGAGTGTGGAAATGTATGGAAGAAATATCTGAAGTATTTGACATGGCTCAAGGAGCCAGAGAAACCTTTTAAGCTTCAGCAAATTACACATTTTTCTCCTTGTTTTAAGGGTGATGGCACAGTGCCTGTTGGCACAAATGAGAACTGCAGCCCCATGCTTCGTATGACTGATCTGGATGGAGGTTCAGCTGAGCTTCTTGATGTGTTTTGGTCTTTCAGAGAATTCAGTTACAGAAAATTGCCTCCCGCCTGGCGAGGTGTGTGCAGTCTCACTACACTACATGCGTATGTCCTTGTTATTCCTGAGAAACATTTAGTACTTGCCTGCTCAATGCCCAAAGACACATCTGTTCCCCCTTTGTCCCCTATGGCCATTGCGTCCCCTGTGTCATCATGCATGGACAACGCAATGACTTTGCCTGATCATAAAGAAGAGGAACCATTACAATAGACCAAGCGGTCCAACTATATTTCGGCAACATCTTAAAAAGCTCTGATGGACATTCCTGAGCAGTATCGTCTGTTCAGCCGGACAGAAAGGTTTTCCTCGCTCCTTGCCCCTTGTGTCCAAGCTATTGCAAGTGCAAAGTGGCTCCAGGTGACTCACTACGAACATTTGTTGTTTATAAATTCCTTTGAGTCAGATTTTAATGCAATTAAAGTAGAACTACATCCCCAAGGCTCTTCGCCTTGCAGAATAGATACATCCTCAACCTCCCAACAGCTATGGAGGGGGGGTGTGACAGAAGATTGGGAGTTCTTGCTGTACATTTGAGATCTCCAAATGATTCGGAGAATGATGCACTTGAGATCAGATAGATTGCGCCAATTATGTAGTGTTATTCTTTTGAGTGAATATTTTTTATGATTTTTGAATTGTTTTGAGGTTTTTACCACTCAGCGTTCAAATCGGACATTTTCATAATGATGTATCTTAACACAGTCCATTCATGTTGTCTTTAGCACTTACACTCTGATTACTCTTCAACAATAAATGGGCTACCTCGCCCGAATTTTCAAAAGTTCTGTAATTTCTCTTTTGCAAGCTCTTGTGAGTGGTGTAATTGTTGGTCATCAAATCAAATCATAGTTTTTTATGCTTAAATTCAGCATTGTTGCCCTCTATTGGTTTATCATAGAGGTATGTGCATCCAATGCTAATGTAATCAGAGTCAACAAGATGATTTAAGCACCTCTATTGTATACCATAGAGGGCTGTTTGATAACAATAGAAAATTGTCCTCGACACGTGTTTCCCCGCTGAGTGGGACAAATGATTCAGAGAATGGAAATCTAACTCAGACAATTGCTGCTTTGCATTCGCTTAGGGTGGTCATGGAGAATGAAGCAGGAATGACAAATGACCTTGTTTGGACTCTCTTTTTCTTGGGTGCCATCTTGGATGAGCCCAGCTATCAACATTTCTATGCCAAATTTGGCCTTTTTCCTTATTATGCTTGCTCCTGTCAAATGCTCTTATGATGTTGTTCTTCCCACATACCGAAAGCAGCTGCCATGATGACTGTGACCCTGCCCAAAGCTAGACCCACTAACATTTCATATAACATGGGTACTCAGACTGAAGCTTTCTTGTGTCCTCCACAAAAGTGGGATGATTGTGAGAGCAGCGGGTTGCTTGCGAAAGTGGTGGGGGGATGAATTGGATTTGTTCAGCGGAGCAGTATGCCCATATTGTGACCGATGTAAGGTTTTATTTCCCTGAGAAGATTGTTTAAAGGAACAAGAAATGTGTGTACTAGTCAAAGTATTAACTAAAGTTAGGAATGTTGGGATGGTAAATAAAGGTTCCAATGAGAAAGAGGGGTTCACGTGGCTCGTGCCATATTGGAGACTTGAGGGTTGGGGATATTGATGTGATGCTGCCATTTTATATGTATCTAGTGTGGTTAATCAGAAAGGGATATGTGTTACTTTTAAGGGTTAATTTGTATTTAAGTTGATACATTTTAGAATCCCACATGCGCAGCAACATAAATGTCAAAACTGCTGATGCAACATAAATGCAATGTAGATATGGAGTGCCACGTAGTGCTTGAGAGTTGGGCAACAAGGAGCTTTATATGCACACGCGAGAAAAGAGATTTGCCATGAAAGAAACCACTGTGAAGTGACGAGGTAGTCAAAGTCCAAATTCTGAACAGCCGTAGTGTGAAAACCGCGGGGCAGATTTGGACCAAATGAGAAACAATTTTGGAAAAAAACCTTTATATATATTGGTGTTGGTGCTTTACAGCAGAGAGGCTTAGAGGTTTTTCAGAAATGAAAAGTCACCTTTTTTTGTTGTTGCTCAATTTGAGTGATTCCCGCGATATTACTGAGAGAAGCTGCAAAAAAAAAGAACTCAAACTGTTTAGAGGAGGAAAAAGGATGCCATCACTCTTTGAATAGTCTAATAGCGTTCTTGACTTCAGAAAGAGACTCAAAACTCTTCTGTTTATGTAGTCACTCCTGTAGAGAAGGAGCCAAGTACCACCATCTCAAGCTGCGCCCCCATGCTGCCCATATGTTGGGAATCAGAAATTGAGACATGTGGAATGCCAGGGAAAATGCCTGTACCTCAAAGATTCCTAGAAGCAAGGTATTCACTAAGGAAACCATATATGCATTCACGAAAATATGATGGCCATGAATGAAATCCCAGAGGAATTGTGAAAACAAGTGAAAAGAAGACTGGTGACGTCATGCGAAACAAGACTGATGCACCCAGAAAAGATGCAGAGGCGAAAAGACATAAACATTCTATGAGAAATGAGGAGGAGGTGTTAAAGATGAGCAACATTTCGGGCTCGAGATGAAGATGCTCATGCTATAGAAATACTGAAGATAATGTAAAGTCATTTTACAATTGTACAGATGCAGTAACGCAAGCAGACAAAGTGATCATAAGGCTGGCTATGTAGTGAATAGACTGCGGCGATGCACTAACGTATATACACAGGAATGTATGGAATATGGATGTTCCACAACGCACTTTGGCAGAGCTTGGATCCCGTGGATAGAAATGCTTTTCAGTGTGGCGCAGTTCGAAAACAGCTAATGGCGGAGGAAGAATTCAAGAAAGGCTTGGCTGGCCCAGCACCAAGAAGTCGAGGACACTGTGAGTCTGGTTGTTCATTCAGTAGTTGCAAACATGAGAAAAGAACAAGCCCCTGTCTGAGGTGGGGTGGAAGAACACTGAAGACGTCAGAGGTTCATCATTTAAGAGAATTAAATGCAGCAAAAAGCTCAGAAACTTGCTCTCCAGTCACATGGTCAGATGAAAATAGACATTGGGTCGAGCTACACCTAAACCAAGAGACAAAGTATATCTATACTCCCTTTTATTCTCAGGCACGGAGAACATTTACAAGGTCATGTTCAAAGACTAATTGACTGGTAGACGGCAAGAGGATGGATGTCAAACTAATTGGGTGGGAAGCTATGGTCAAGTCCAATTGATTGTAGTGTAATTTATGACGACATAGATGACATTAAGGCTTAGTTGCCCACCTGATGTTAGAGACCCAATCACTTCCCCTGTCAAGTAAGGAACATATACTTAGATGTACCCTTTAAGCCTAGACGTTCCCAAGTAGGTTTTTGTAGTTTGCCACGTAGGATGACGTCATTGATGATCAGTTTTTACTACTTGCACTGTGTTTTTTATGCAACGATCAGAGCGAAAGCGAGCGTACGTCCTGTGATGTCCGTTGAAACTCCCTGTTTCAGACAATTGCAAACAAAACATATTAACTTTTGCCAACTTCCTGAGGCGGTTAGATTATTGATGTTTAAGCAACTTCTGCATTCCATTCTATCTCAAAGTATTGCCAACTCACCTTAAAGGGTGCTGTGGGTACACAGGTTCACTCCTAAGGGAACACTGATTGTTTTGAACGACAGTGCTTACATGGGCTGGCCGTAGGCCTATATAAAAACCAATAGCAATCACATCAGGCTAGAGTTTGGGAGTGGAAAAGAAACCCCATGTGAAGATTGGATTTGGGGGTGGGTTGGGGAGCAAGTTACAGGTAGAAAATGTTTGGTTTATCATTGGAAGACTGTGGGAATCTCACGAGATTACAGAGGCAAAGCTGCAAGACACACTCAGGATTGGTTTTGCATCACACAAATCGGTGAGTGATAAGGGGTAATGGGAGAGGATTAGTTAGGGAAAAAACATATTGCCTTGAGTGAGGGACCTGTAAAAAAGAAGGGGAGCACATGTTGAGTGCATATAAGGTTGTGGAAGACCTTTTAATTCACACATTTTTTGTTAGCAAAATATCAGCTAAATCCGTCCTGCAAGTCAAATGTTATTAGGTATTAATTTTTCCAGTTTCCTATGGCACTAGATACACACCTTAACCATAGAGTGGAGTCTGCTGCACAATAATATATATTTGTGGCTTGTTAATGTTATCAGAAACTGTAAGTGCCCCCACCCTCCTAAATACAAATTCTGGACACACCACTGATCATGCCAGCACCATCCCATCTGGTGGCCATGAACCACATGAGAAATACCTACAAAACAACACCACTGGCCAAGTCCCTTAGCGAAAGCTGGATAAGGCAAGGACCCCAAAAATGGCAACGTAAAAGAAATATGCTTTATATTAAACACTCCACTTGGTGCAAAATGAGTGCTGAAATGTTCACAAACATAATTGAAAACATCATGACATGCAGTTATTGCGTGATCACATATTGGGATTAGTTTTATTATAGTTTGTCTTTTAAGGGCAATATGAGTTATAGATCAAAAGCAAACCCTTTGCAATGCTTTAAATCACCTTCTAAAAAATCAATATATAAATATCTGCAATCAAACAATCAGTGATGAGTAACAATCCTGAAGCGATATGGACATGGCGACATGTGAGTAACAATCCTGACGCGATATGGACATGGCGACATGTGAGTAACAATCCTGACGCGATATGGACATGGCGACATGTGAGTAACAATCCTGAAGCGATATGGACATGGCGACATGTGAGTAACAATCCTGACGCGATATGGACATGGCGACATGTGAGTAGCAATCCAGAAGCGATATGGACATGGCGACATGTGAGTAACAATCCTGACGCGATATGGACATGGCGACATGTGAGTAACAATCCTGAAGCGATATGGACATGGCGACATGTGAGTAACAATCCAGAAGCGATATGGACATGGCGACATGTGAGTAACAATCCTGAAGCGATATGGACATGGCAGCATGAACAGAGAACACTGAGGAATCAACATGCAGGTGTTACAACTTGTCTTTTACATGGCCAAAGTATGTGGTTATTGCACATTCGTTTCTTTACATGCAACAAGGCAGAATACACTATCATAATCTATGACAGAATATTTGGTTTGATTAACTCTCTTAATATCTTTTGATTCTTTAATCACACAGCCTGCGTCGCTCACAGCTGCTATCACACATTCCTTGTCTAGGCATAAGACAGGCAACTTGAATGTGCCGCACATCCAGAACGTGCATCCCAGGGCTAGCACCAAGACAAGGTGTCCACCTATTTTCAAGAGCGATGACATATCTTTCACAACCTTGCAGAAGCCGTCCACGTCTGTGCACACAAGTTCCAGAAATGATGTTGAGAACACACAGTCAACTTGAGCCGGAAGCTTCGGAGCAACTGGATGATCTTCATTGGCTTCACATTTTATAAACTTTGTAATCTTCCCTCTCAGGCTTTCTTCTTTCTCAATCCCTATTTCTCTGTGGAAACAAATGCAACATATAGGTTGGCCGATATGTAGACAAGTCAATGTTTACTTAACATGCAGTAAAATCAGCTTCTACCAAGAATGGGGTTTCCCTTCTTCTCATCATACAAGTAGAGCTCTCTGTGATGCATCTGCATTAGTAATGACTTTGCATATCACTTTCCAGTCAATGTGAAATATCATTATGACTTTGCTGGTGCAGTAATAACATGCCGGTAATTTCACTTACCGACACGTTACTGCACCAGCAAAGTGCAAGTTTGCCAGTGGGGCAAAAATAGTCAGTATTACTAGGACAGGTACTACCAGTGCCGACAATACCGGCAAATCATGGAATGGGGATTTACAACTGTTGCCGGCACTAGTAATCCAGCGGTAACACCGCCGGAACATGTGACTATAACAGTAATACAGTTTGGTGGCATCTGAGCAGATTTACCACCCAGATAGCACCAATTTCGTAATAGGCGATTAACAATATACTGTGTTTGCCCAACTTCTTTGTGTATGATATGCCAGAACACTGTTTCGCTTGTGTATGCATTTTTAGATGTTTTTTGTTGAGAGAACAGATGTTTTGTTCAGGGATCAGCAGTAAAAGTAACCAAAGTCTTTGGAGAAATCCTGCAGCATGTGCCTTGCAATAGAGGGAATCATAATGCCTGACTATTTGATGGGCCACAAAAGATACATTGGGCCTAATTACTCGCTTGCCGGTGCCATTGTACCTGGACCGGCAAACTCTGAGTTGTGCTGGCGGGTGCCTTTCATTCCACCAGTTCGACATATGCATGGTCTATACACCAGCACACATTAATGTGCACATTTATTAGACACAGGCTTACGAGTTGCGCAGTGCAGTAAAAATGCAATGGTAATACCGTTACCACGGCATTACCTCACAGCCCAACTACAGGTTTGGGAGTAAGGTGGAGGAAAAACCTCCAGCAAGAAGCTGGAGGTAATTCTACCACCTTACTGCCCAAAATCGGCAAATTAGGCAGTACTATCGCCGGCGGTTATACAGCCGACATTCCCCATGGAGTCCTAAGGACTCCAATTAATGGGGACTAATACCGTTGATTAAGTGTTGGTATTGGTAATACCGTTTGGTGGTATCACTGCAGATTTACCGCAGAGATACCCCCACATTTATAATAAGACACATTTAGGTCTAAATACCACCTTTCTATTGCAGTGACTTGAACGCAAACTGCCATATTGAGCCGCAGTTTATGCAAGCAGGAGAACCTGTGGGCAAGCCATTACTCGAAGTTCTGGTGTTTGGAGGAAGCACCAGTAGCTCCATCATTTTGCTGTTGGGAGGCTTCCTCTGATACCCACAGGCTCCCAAAACCTGACGCAGGACTCACAGACCTCTCCTTCGTCATACCCAGTTGAGGTAGCACAGGACATCAGCTAAAAGCAGGGGTGCAATCTGTGAGCTACCCCCCTTCACTCTAAGTGGCACAGCCAGCAGAGAGGTCATGTTTCCTCATCATATTCCCAGTTACTCAACCCACCTCCCTTCATTGGCCAGTCCCTCGCCCCCTTCCTCGTTCCAATTCCTATTGCTCTTTCTCATCACATTCCCTTTTCAATTTCCTCTTTTCATTGCCACATTCTCACCCCTCTCCCTCATTTATTTCCTCATCCATATCCCTCTTCTCAGTCCTTGTCTTTATCACAGTCCCCCTTCCTCTTCCTTGTCCCATTCTGTCTTCCTCATACTTGTCTCTCTGCCTCTTCCAGCTTCCTTTTTCCTCCACCAGGTTCCTCTCCCTCTTCTCCTTCCCTCTTCATTGGTCCAGTCATTCCTCAAACCCCCCCCAGTTCCCTCTTGCTGCTCTGCAGACTTGCCCCCTTTTCCCAATCCCTGTTTCTTGTCCCAGTCCCTCTTCTTCTTCCTCACCCTTGTCCCTCTTCCTTGTCCTAGTCCATCTTTTGCTCGTCCCAGTACAAACTCCTCCTTCCTCCTTTTCATCACAGTCCATGTTTTTCCTCCTCATCTCAATCTTCTATCTAATCTTGGGACCAGTCTCTCTTCATCTTTGTTATCCAGGTCTCTCTTGCATGTGCAAGTCCCTCTTCCTTCTTCCCCACTTTCACTTCCCAGTCTCTCTCCTTTTTCCTCAAACCCATCCCTTCTCCTCATCTATGACCCTCCTTCTCATCTATGTCCTCATTCATCTTCCCCATCCCAGTCCCCCTTCCTTGTCCCAGTCATCTATGCTTATGATTGCCCTAGTCCTACTTCCACTTTTTTAAAAAAAAATTTTATTACTTGTATATAATCAAAAATCAGATTTTTACAAGAACTGGTTCCACTCGAAGCGAATACCCTTTGCATAGCGGATAGTTTTACAGTAGTATGAATCACAGTCTCAAGTTTCTATAAGTGAGGAATCGACGTCCGTGCTAATTTTTATCTTTTCGATTGCAAATTCCAGAAGTCTTTTCGCCGTTGATAATGCGGTTCCACCAGATGTCTTCATTACCCGCAAATGAGGTGGCTGTCAGAGAACTGAAGTAAGCGATTCTGGGTTGGTGCAAAGCAGGGCAGCACATCAGTAGATGCCTTACCGATTCAGTCTGTTCAGAATTTTGTCAAAGTCTGCAGGTTTTTTCCTTTGATCCCGTTCTGATCGCTAGAATTTCTTGCGTCGGTAACACGTTCAAACGGGCTTTCAAAAAGGTTCTCATAAGAGATTTACTGGGGTATCTTTTGCAGTAAGCCATTGGTTCTTTCAGCTTATTTGTATTCATTGGCAGGTGGACTAGAAGTTTGTTAGAAGTCGCTTTGTCAATGGTGGTGATCCAGTCCCAACAATCCAGTTTGGTTTTAATCCTGGTTGGGTTGTTCATCAGTTCTTCTTCCGTACAGGCAATGAAGTGGAGTTTTTGTTTTTGTTCCATGGCCCACTTATTCTTAAAGCGGTTATTGCCTTTTCCAATTTCTTCAGCTATCATGTGATAGATTTTCAGGCTATCTGGATGGATGACTTTCCTGTATAGCTGTAGACTACTGTGGTCCACCACTGCTTTCAGGGATATGAGGCCAAGTTCTCGTCTGATCTGCGCTACCGGTGTAGAATTAGGTAGTCCCAGAACTGCTCTCCAAATTAAACCTTCAAGTCTTAACCAGAGATGTGAGGGAATTGACGGTGTGGCATCTATGCCATACGTCAGAGAAGGAATGATTTTTGCCTTGTAGAAACTGATCGCTGGTTGAAGTGAAAATTTGCCATATTTTCGATCAACTGCTCTTAGTTGGGCGGCTAGGTTTTTTGCCTTGGCCCAAAGAGTAGCTTGCATGTTCCGGGATTTCTTTGTGGTATCGAGTTGGACTCCTAGGTATTTAAATGAGTCAACCACTTCGATTTTTGTCTCGTTGAGGTGCCATCGAAAATGATCTTTCTTTTTGCTCCCTGGTTTTTGCAAGATCATTATTTTTGTTTTGGATTTATTGATCTCGAGGTTATTGTCAATGATGTAAATTGAGAGATTATTAAGTTGATGTTGCAGACCGACCTGGGTTAGATCAAGTAGGATCAGGTCGTCCGCGTACAGAAGTCTGGGAACCCTTGTAGAGCCTATTTTTGGAGGAAAAGACCTTATCTGTTCCTGGCTGTCTTTGAAGTCTCCGAGGAAGGATATAAACAGGGCGGGGGCTAAGGGGCAACCTTGCTTCACTCCTCGAGAGGTCGGTATAGACTTCGAAATAAGGCCTTGATTGTTTAGCGGACCTTTATGCTGGTATTCGTGTGAAGACTGATTATAGGTTCCAAAATGCTTTCTGGGCAATGCCATGTCCTCAGTTTCGACCACAATTTTGACCTGTCCACTCTGTCAAAAGCTTGGGACAGGTCGACGAATGCTAGAAAAATCCGAGGTGCTCCTGTCAAAACTCTTTCCTTCAGTACATTCAAACACATTATGTTGACACTGGTGCTCGCATTTTTTTGAAATCCTGTTTGCAGGGGATCGAAGCACATAGAGGCAGAAGCCCATTTCTGGAAATGTAACAGAAGGATTGAGGCGAACACCTTCCCGATGACGTCGAGAAGGGCTATTGGCCGATAGTTCAGGGGGTCCTCTCTTGCTCCTTTCTTAAAGATCGGGATGATCACAGCATTCGTCCATGAGTCCGGAATCGTTCTTCTTTCTTTGCAGAGTTTGAAAATTGAGCTGATGAGGATCGACCACTCGTCCGGATGTTGTTTTAAATCACAGTTCCCGAGGCCATCGGGCCCGGGCGCTCTTGATGACTTCAATTTCAAGATTATAGACTTGATGTCGTTAATGTCAGTCTGGTCCACCCAGGTTGAGACCTCTGTATGCTTTGTTTCTTCGTCGTAACGTTCTGCTGAATGAAATAAGTTCAAGAAATGGGCGACCCATTTTTCTTCCGGTACTGGATTTATCATGTGCGAGTTTGAGAATTTATTCGATTTATAGATAAGTGACTAGAAGTCGCAGGATTTTTTGTTTGAGAGGGCCTTCAGCATCTCTTCGGCGTCCAATTGATATAAGAGACTTCTTTCGTTTCTCAGCCATTGCTTGAAGTTTCTTGTTTCTACTTTGAGGGCTTCCCAATCTATTGGTAGGTTCGAAGATACTGCCACTCTTTTCAATTTTCTTAGGAGTTTCCGTTTAGCAACCAAGGTTGCGTTATACTTATGGGTGTGTTGTATACTTTGGGTATTGGTAGTCTTCCCAGGTTTTTTGAAAGCCAGCAGAAGTGGAATATAGCTCGATCTGGCCACTCCGTTTTGTAGTGCGGGATCTGATGTTAGGCTGACAAATTGTTCTGTTAGCTTATGAATATCTGGAGCGATCATTCGAAGACGGGTTTGTTGCGAATTCGTCTCGATTTGAGTTTCGTAAGTTTGCAAAATGGTCCCTTTAGTTCTGCAGGTCAGATTCAGTAGATTATGATCACTGTACTTCGTTTTAATGACATTAAATGAGACTAGGTTGGAGTACACAGGATCAGAAACAAAGATGTAATCCAGGGTGGCTGATGACGTGCCACGTTCCCAAGTTGGTATCAAGGCTTCTGAATCTGTTATAGTAGCTGAGTTGAGGAGATTTCGGGATTTCATAGTGGCGCTCCATGCGAAACCCCTATCTAAAGCAGAGCAATTGATGAGGTCTTGTCTTTCTGGAGCGTTAACTATAAAGCAGTTCGCGTTGAGGTCACCGCAGATCACAATTTTAGAGGATTTGTATTTGATAGTGATTTCGTCAATTATAGTAGACACTTTCTCACACATGTTCACAGTAGAGGTCTTTTGGGGGTTCCAGTAGACGTTAATAATTGCTACCGAATCCTGTATTCTGGGCTTAGTTGACAGAGTTTTAGAGTTCCATGTGGTCAGAATAGCCAGGATTTCATAGCAACGGGTAATGACTTTTGTGATGGTTATACCGGAACCAATGCGGGTAGCTGTTAATAGTCCCGACGAAGGATGACCCAATGGTCCTTTAGAAGCTGGAGATATTTCTATGCAATAACTATCAAGGGCCGGTTTTTCACATAACCACGTTTCTTGAAGGCATATAGTATCATAGGGACTCAGATCCTGACTGTCAGACTTGATGAGATGAACGTGGCCTCTAGTGTTCCATGAAGCTATGTTTATGGTTTTTCTCAAGGGTAGTTGCTGAGATGATTTGGATGTAAATGACGTCACCTTTACATCCCCCGGTGGTTGCTATCTCTTTACCCCTGGAGTCAGGACACTGCGGAACCAATTCCATTTGTTTTTCTTGGCTGTTATTTCGGGCTCAATCGGGGTCTGCCTTGTGATTTTACTTGAGATTCTCACGTTCGGCAAAACCTCTTTGCTGTCTTGATTTCTCAACCGTAAGGTTGGGGAATGTCCATGGTACCTTTCGGAATTGTATTTTTGTCTGCGGTCTTCTCTGTGCTCTACTCTCTCAACTCTCCTTGGAGTTAGTCTTCGGCGTGCTGTTGCAAAGCGTCCTTCTGCTGGTGATCTGTTATTTGTGGAGCACTTTTTAGATGGTGATGTTGGACTTCTGCCCCTTCTCACTGATCTATAGAGGTCTTCTGTGCGTGACTTAAATCTATAGTTTTTT
The DNA here is from genome assembly GCF_040938575.1 of Ambystoma mexicanum. Taxonomy (NCBI): domain Eukaryota; kingdom Metazoa; phylum Chordata; class Amphibia; order Caudata; family Ambystomatidae; genus Ambystoma; species Ambystoma mexicanum. Next base: position 1,126,708,574 of record NC_090941.1, read on the forward strand.
TTCAGAGATGCTCTGTAGCTGTCTTTTGACAGTTCTTTAAAGTTCGAGGAGGGCATCTCGTAAAGGTTAAAGCCCAATAGGGCTAGTTCAGCAAATATGTCATGTTGTAATTCATCCAAAGCAGATTTTTTAATATGTAGATAGGCCTTCGCTTGGTTCTTTCTGTGGTATGGTTCGATCAGAATAAAATCGGCCGATTGTAGGTTCTGTAGAGTTTTTACCTTTTTGAGTGTTCTCAAAACCGTATTTCAATTTAAAATCATGTAACGGTCATTGGAGGTTTTTTGTTCGATTTTAAACAGACGGGTCGGAGGTAGAGACTCCCTGCTTAAATTGACTTGATTCTCCAGTCCGCGTCTCGATGCACTCGGATTCAGGTTGGTTTGGCTTAATACAGGTAATGATGCTGTTTATTGATTTGGGGTCATTGTGACCAAAGAGGATTTGGTAAGCTTATGGTCGGTTGGAATTGGTGTAGTAGATGGAATAATTTCAATTCTAGTGGCTTGGTTGGGTGATGGACCTTCAGTTAGGTCCAGATGTTGAGTTATGTTCATCAGCGAACTCTGAGCCAAGAATTCGTCGGTAGATTTTGGGGAGGAAGAGATGCAGATAACCGAGTTGTTTGAGCTTAGTTTTTGCTGTGGTGTGGTTGATTTTTCTTTTGATGACTCTTTTTGTTTTGTTCTCACTGCCATCAGAGGGTCAAGAGCCGACACTATTTGTGCATCGTTGGTGGTCATCTCATTAGCCGTGGAGATTTTCAGCAGTGGTTTACTATTAGTGCTCTGTGTTGTCTTTTGTTGATTTTCCACTGATCTCTGATGTTTAGCCACTACTCGATTTGATTGTTTGGGCTTTTCCGTTTGGCTTTTAAAAATCGGGGCTGGGACAGAAGAACATGCCACAACTTCTGTTTGAGTCTCTTTATCCAGTGCTGCTGGTGAAGTTGCTTTGAGACAATTTGAGAGCTCTTCTAGTCTGCTCAGCTTTAAGTCCCACGTCGCACTCTGCTCTCTGTTTCTTTGTTCCAGGGCTGTAATGAAACCTTCAGCAAATATCATTTTGCTATGTATTATTGCAGTAAGAACATTGCTGTCTTTCAGTGAGTCATTGATAGCTTCATGCAGCTTTCCGAATGGGGCTAAAGCTATTGTGATTGCGGACATGATTATTGGCAAATCAGGTTTTTTCGAGGGCGATGACTTGTTTTCCAAAGTTGTGATTTCACTCAATCTTCTATTTTTTGGCGGAGATCTGGGCCGTGGCGTGTAATGGGGCGATGGATCTGATGATTGTAAATGTTCATCTATTTGAGACGAAACCTCATCTGGAATGAGGTGATCAACCAGAGGCCGAATTGGACAGAACGTCAGCGATGTACTGTCTCCCGATTTACACACTCGTATGGGAGTAGAGGAAATGTGATTGTCATATGATAGTCCAGGATCTTTGGGGCGTCAAGACTTGCTTGCGTCAGGGGTGCTGGTTTCCAAAGCTGAGGTGTTGTGGGTACCCCTTGAATTCATGCCCTTTGGATCGGAAATCACTCCCTGTAGTTCAGAGTCTTTATTCACGGGGTCGCCCGAGGGCACTTCATTAATGCAGTTTGCTGCTTTCCTTTGCGGGTCGGGAGTCACTCTCTGTGGTTCAAGATCTACGTTCACTGCTTTACACCGGAGCACTTCGTTATTTAGATTTGCCGAAACCTTTTTCGGTGCCACTTCAGATCTAGGCGGACTAAAAGGCTCTCTCAATCCCATTAATTGGTTTTGAATTGGTGATTGGGTCCAGGCGTGAATCGGAGTCCCCAACATTAATTTTCTTGCTTTGCTCGTTGGCGGGAGGTCCTGGATAGCCTCCAAAATGTCAGCATTTGAGAGTTATTTCGTCTGGTCCAATTTTCTTTTATATTGCTTGTTTATGAAGTCTTTCAGGGCACTGGACAGACGAGGGGCTGGTAAAGTTGACTTCCCTGCTTTCTTTACTTTACTTATTTTTTTCCTTGTATTTGTTTTGGACTTTTTGTTTCTTTTATTGATTTGTTTAAAAGCCTTTTTAGGGTCAAGGGTTTTTGAATCAGACATAGGGTCAGCCTCTAAAAGAGTGTTGAACTGATCTGACCACTTTTCCGTAGAGAAAGGGATGGAAGTGTTCCCCGATTTCAAAAGGGGGGACTTGAGGGTAACGTACTGCGCTGCGTCTACTGTTTCAGCATTATTTTGTATGGGGATATAATCCCAGTCAGATGGTGGAGGGGCCCGAGGGGCCATGTGAGAGGCGCTGTTACTTTGCACTTGGTTATGAGGCATGGACTTGTGCCTCCACTGCAATTGCCGTTGGGTTCGTAGCTAAAACTACGTCCATTGGAGAGACCTTCGTAGGACCCTCCGAATCAGACAGCACAGTTGGAACGGCGGTTTGGGTTGAGTGTGCATGTGAAACCTGCACCATACTGATGCTCGGGCACAGCTTTGCAAGCGCCTGTATCGAAGAGCAGCCCCGCTCGCTGGATGGCCCCGCTTTTACCGGGATCGGCTCGCTCCTGGAGAAGCAAGCCCCATAGCCCTCGCCGCAGGCAGGCAGCACAGGAGCCTGGGCCGGCTGTCCTCCGACAGCCGAGACCGAGGCGTCCCTCATCTCGTTGATGAAACGGGGAGGCAACGCCTGCCAGGCGGGGGATGGGCTGCAGACCGGACTGGAGCGATCCGCCGGGACAATGGAGAAAGAAATCTGGCGGGCCCCCGTTTGCTGAAACGCGGCATCAGATGGCACCAGACCATAAGTCCTTGGTACTGGGGAAAGCGCGGGAAGGGTGGGGGCTGATAGTTCATCCGCGTTAGTAGTCGTTGTTATTTTCGTCAGCCCAGGCTTATACACATCGTTGACTGAGGTGTGTGTAGATACATCGAGAGTGTTTGAAACAATTGCGGACTAATTGGATGACTGAAGCGAAGCACTAGGCACTGGGCACATGGCGTCAGAGGGGTCCGCAAAGTTTCTGTTCATAGGCACTGTTGGTCGGCTCGGTAAAGGCACAGTGCTAACAGTGTTCGTTGTGGGCATAGTACACGAGGAGATGGTAATGGTTGCCTTCAAGGGGAGTCGATGCTCCTTTAGTTTTTTTGAACATTGCGTTGGTTTGGTGCTCTTACTGTCAAATGTTTTTGAGGAGCTCCGTAGTACTCGCAAAGAGGCCTCTGAGATGGAATCTGTTTTGGACTGAGCAGAAAGAGTTTCACACGTGTCAGGGGGCTCCATGGCTCCTGCAGCAGACTGCAGACGACTGCTCACCCTCTGCTCACGCTCCGCTCACCGCTCCACGGTGGTGTAGATAGTTTTAAACACTTCCAATAGAAAACAGGGTGGAAAGACTGCAGGCACAGACGACTGCTCACCCTCTGCTCACGCTTCCACTTTTTCAATCCTGTCCCTCTTCCTTAGTCCATTCCCTCTACCTCTTGCTCATCTCAGTTGTCTTCTGCCCCAACTCCCTTACTTCTTCCTCATCCCTGTCCCTCTTTACCTTTCTAGTCCATCTTCATCACCCAGCTCTCTCACCCTCTTTCATGACCCTCTTTCTTGTCCAAGTGCATCTTCCTCACCACAGTTCCTCATCTTCTTTTTCTCTCTTCCAAACATTAAGTCAATTTTCTTTTCCATACACTAGAACCTCCCTGTCCTCTGCATACCTTCATTTTCTCAATTCATCTTCCTTGTCCCTCTTACTCATCCCAATCCCTCTTCTTTTCTTTGCCTACGTCCTCTTTCACACCCTAATCCCTCACATTGATTGTAGCATCTGGGTTCTGGGTATGAAGAGATGACACTGGAGGCATATATATGTATATAAAAGGAAAGTAGTCTTTATTTATGTTTCAGGGCTAGCTAGGAAAGGGAGGTAGGAGCTAATCAGTATGCATCCTCTGTTCAGATCTCCCATCCTGAGTCCCAGCTGACAGTCCTGGAACCTTGATGAGCCATGAGGTTCCAGGCTACCTCCTCGCATTCCACTGCCTGCATCAGCGCACATGACACAGGCCAGATACTACATTCATCTCCCTGTAACGTAACCAGTATGTCTGCCTCCTACACCTTCCTTCTCTCACACTCTATTTATGTTACTCATCACAGTCCCACTTTCTCTTCCTTGACCTAGACCCTCTTTCTCATCCCAGTCCCTCTTCTTGCTCATCCCAGTCCCTCTTCTGTGCCAATGACCCCTTCCTCTTCCTCAGATGTCCCTCCCTTCATCACTGTCCCTCTTCTTTTCCCTCTTCCCCATGCCCCCGCCTTCTCTCTGACCCTCTTCGATTTCCCATCCCTCTCCCTGAAACCAAGTCTATGTCTCTCTTCATAGTCCCAGTCCCTCTTCTTCTTTGCCCAGTCCATTCTCCTCATCCTATTCCATATTACTTATCTTGTCATTGTCAGCCCCTCTATGTTTTTTCCTCTTCCACATTCTACTGCCTATTCCTTATCTGCTGCACAATCCCTTTTCTTCTTTCTGTTCCAAGTCCTTCTTTCTCATCCCATTTTTCATCCTCTTCCGAATCCAACTCTTTTCAGTTACTCTTTTAATTCCAGGCCCCATTCCTCATTCTAGGTGTTCTTCCCTCTTCCTTCTCCCAGTCCCTCTTCCTAAATACCCACGCCTCTCCCTCTTCCCCTTCCTCATCATACTTCTGGTGCTGTGCTGGGACATGTTACAGCACAAACATTTCATCTTTCTGCAAACAATTACACATGCTCTGCTGTCTGCATTATTGTTTGGAGTAGGGCTGTCATACCTGTAACATATGGATAATTGTGATTTACCTCATTCTTTTGGACAAAGTTATGGACCTTGGTAACTGAGGCTTTAAGCTGTTTTTTTAAACATAATTGATGATTAGAAGTCAGATCGGAAAGAGGACCTTCACCACAGGCTCTGTAATCTTTTGGGTTTGTGCCTCAATCACCAGTGCTTTAATTAGTCAACCAGCAGAGTGTAACAGCTGCTGTAACCAATAGCCATGTGATGACCTGAGCAGTATCTTGCATGATCTTTGATCTGGACCTGTTCATTATGGGGCCAACACAAAGGCACGCCTATGAATTCAAAATGCAATGAAAAACTGGAAAATGTCCAAACTAGTTTTTGTTTAAATTGTATCAGTTAATTTTAATTACTCTACAAAGTGAATACGGAATTTCATTGGTAAACATTTTAATAATTAACACTTTTTCCAGATTCCACATTGTGTTTTGTACAAGCATACAGTCTTTGGGACTCATTACGAGATTGCCAGTATGCAGTAAAAGTGCTGGTAATTCTGGTTAAAGACTACTGTAGATGAGGCCATCCTCTACATACCCTCCGCAAACATACACAGTGTACACACCGTGGTATTGTCCAAATGTTATTTCCTGTGCCTCCTGGGTATGGGGCTCTTCTCTGGCTTCTTTCCAGTTAGGAGGCGCTCAGAGTAGTGCCCTGGGGTTCCAGACAGTGAGCCCTCTGTGGGGGTCACAGAGATGGAGTGCTCTGATCCCTGGGCCTGCATGTGCTGCAGGGTCAGCAGTATTGCCTGGTAGATCACCTCAGCAGTGGCTGAGGAGGAGTCGGTGTGCTCCTGCACCCACCGGGCGAGAATGACCATGGCGGCAGTGGCATGGCCAAGAGATTGGGCCATCCTATGGCTGCACCCCTACACACACTCATGCATTGCACCCATTTCCTGGAGCTGATGTTCGCCATGACAGACTGGCGCACCTCATTGGCACACAGGGGTGCCTTCATGGATGAGAAAGTGGACACAGACAGAGGTAGACGGCTGTGCAGTGACCAGGGCTGTAGCAGCCAAATGTAAATGAGACATCATCATCAATCCTCCTTGTTAAGATGGATTGCTGAACTCGGACCTGGAGGGGCAGAGGTTCAGAAGGCCAACCGAGTTTCTTGGAACAGGGTAACCTCTGGACAAGCCAGACCAATCAGGGTAGCAATGGCGGCGGTCAAGACTAAGTCTCGGGAGGGGTGAGGGTGACTGAAAGACCTCAATGAGCACACAAAGCAAGGACACTTACAATTACTCCAGACAGGTGTTATATTAAAAATATAGACACATTTATTACAAGGCCTTTGTAACATCGACCATAGAATCAAAGAATCACAATAATACTAAAGTAAACCAACACATCAATATCAATACAATATATATACAAGACCGAGGGGTCTAAGGAGTTATGAGCACGTAATATGTAGACCACCTAGATGGGGAGGAAAACAGACAGTGCAAGTAATCATTAGACCCAGTTCGACATCAGAAATACACCTAACTAGGAGCAAGTCCGAGCCCTACGAAGAGAGGAGCCTTATGCTCAAAAGTACCTGCACGCGCTGGTGCCAATGGATAAAGTAGGGTCTCTTCAAGGGTCTCAGGCAGTTCAGGAAGGTGAATGAAGCGATGCAGAACAAGTCCCCACTACTCAAGCAAGGCCTTCACTTGTGGGCAGAGGCAGGGTGAGAGTGCGGGATAGAGTCGCTATTTTGAAACAGCGGTAGAAAAGAAACGGGCTCCTGCGCGAGGGGCCACCGGTTGGGGTATGGACTACACACCGGTCCCCGACGCAGGCAGACCCAGACTTCTCCAGTTCAGTTAACGTTGCTGGCAGGTTCAGCTGCAATGATCAGGATGTCTCGACACTGTGTAGATTCTGTGTAGCAGGATGCAGGGTCGAGGGTGTCCCAAATGCAGCGGACGTGCACAGGTTGTTACCGCAGCAGGGCAACACGGCAACTGCGTTTACTCTGGTCGGGGCTCACTCGTCTCACTTCAGACCTGGGAATGCCAAGTGTACGAAATTTGGTGTGAGGGTGCCGTGGACCCAGAGCAAGCAGTAGACCAAGTTTCGATGGCTTCCCCGAAACGGCGGCGGTGACAGAGCAAAGCGTCCTGCGTAAACTGGTCAGCCCACTGGTTGGCATAGGGACACTTCCGAAGAGGCTTACTTGCAGGGTTTGATGAAGGTGCCGGGAATAGTTGATCCCACTATTCCAATGGGTCGAAGCGCCTTCGTAGACCTTTTAGGACGATCAGATGCAGATGGGTCTCGCAGGACGACAGCAGTTCAGGGTGCCAAACCTTCAGCGGGTCACCAGCGGTTCCTCGACTCAGCTTCTTGTTGCAGGATACTTGGCTCCTTATCCCTTGTTCGGTGTGAACTCAGGAGATCGACATGGTAGTGGTGTTTTCAGCCTCCTCTTATCCAAAGTTCCCTTCGCGCCAAAACGGAGAGGACCCAATGGGAGATCTGCTTACAAACACTCACACCATACATGGACCTATCACGGACCACGGTGGTCCCAGGCATTCAGGACACTCCAGACTCTCTGGCACCCAGGATGTGTATTGGGAACAGACATCCCAGCCCACATTCTGGAGGCACACACACAAGGCATGCAGAAGCCCGCGAAAGCTTTGGGTTTCGCGGGAAAGTGCATGACCAAATACGGACTGACCCGGGTCGGCTCGACCTGGGGAAGGTGAAGGGGCAATACGGTCAGCGGAGAGGACAAAGAACCTCGTGGCATGGCCATTTTGGGAGCCAGGCCACCTATTTGTGCCAAACGCGGTAAGCGCGGATAACATGGCAAAAAAGGGTTCAAAACACAAGAGAAACAATAGCTGCCACCAGTCCTGTCCATGGCACACTTGCACAGTTCATAATAAGTCCAGTGAGAGTTTCTAGGGCCTTTTGAATGACTAGAGACCCAGGAGCGGGGTAAAGTAAGTTACAGTGCACTCTTGTTTCATGTTGCACAAAAGCTGCAACATGAGGAAAGGACTAAGGGAAACAAAGTCTCCCAGTACTGACTGTCTTAAGGGCATGTCAGTTTCCCCATAGGAATTGAGCGAAAGCCCAGAGGAGTGCGGCGGAAGGCTGCGCTTCTCTGGCAAAGTCTAGATGAGGGTGTAAAACAGCAGCAAAAGATTTGGGGGTTGCCACATGGAGGGAAAATTACATACAATTATGAAATCTTTCCTAACCCTCCTTATCAGTTTATTTATTTATTTTATTTCTATTTAATTTCTTATAAGGCACAACAGGCCCGTAGGCCTCAGAGCGCTCCAAGAGAAGAGGAATGAAGGAAGGAAAGAGCAGAAGCTGAGGAAAAGGATAGATTTCTATTTGGGTAGATTAAACAGTAATTTACATTTTTATTAAACATAATAACCGATTGAGATGTTTTAATATTCAAGGGAAAGACATTCCATTCAAGTGGAGCATTGAATTAGAATCTGCAATTGCCAATGTTTTTGAGGCGAAATCGCGGCTGACTGAGCTGACGAGTGTCAGAGGAGCGTAACACTCTGCTGGATGATTTTCTCACTAATCGTTTGGTTAGATAGTGTGGCGCATCTGAATTCTGGCATTTATATTTGAGTCTAATTCTCTGCTTCACCGGAAGCCAGTGTAATCTCCTCCTGAAGGCGGTGATGTGGTCCCATCTGGCTAAGCCAAATACAGCCCTAACGGCTCCATTCTGAGCAGTTTTAAGCCGATTTAGGTTGCCTTCAGACGTGCTGATTAGTAATCTATTACAGTAGTCTAATCATGAATTTATTAATGAAGATGCCAAGAGTGATCTGTTTTTAAATGAGAGGTATGGCCTAATCTGGTGCAACAATTCAGTTACATGTCCACATGCAAATCTGAGAAACCTGTTTTTTCATTGAGAGATTGGCATCCAACATCACTCCCAAGGTTTTCACTGATTTGCTCACAGGGAGTATGTTACCAGCCCCCTCAAAAGAATCATATTGATGGGTGAGTTTCTTTAATCGAGGACCAAGGCCAAGATAAGCAGCTCAGTTTTTGAGTCGTTAAGTGCTAATGAATTGTGTGCCATCCAGGCTTTGATTTCAAGATAAACAAGAATCACGGTTGATACATCCTCCTGATAGTTGCCAGACAGCTCGAACAGGATATGTGTCAGGAATCGGTGGGTAAGCTGAGGACGGCGCTTGGTACTTGTAAGGAGGAGATACTACAATTCCCAATAGGCTTTTGGATTTTGGTAGTTTTCTCTAACGCGCGCTTCACCAGCTGGTCATTAGCAGCAACGGTTAAAACCAGTCGCCGCATGTGCCTCGGTGCAGGTAATTACTGATTATCGGCATGGGCGGCGGCAGCATCGGAGCAGACCTGTAGGAAAACGTTGGACGCCGAAGGACTTGTCGAACTTCTCCCTGTCTCGGCCTCGACGACAACGTTGAAGAACACCAGAAGGCCTGTCATGGGCTGCGGCGGTGTAGCGGTTCTCTCTACACCGGATTTGACATCGCTCTTCAGGGTCCGGATGTCCTCGTGAGGCATCCGGGCCATCAGTTAAGTAGATTTGGCTCTCAGTGTTCATATTGTACGATCATGATATGTGGGTGTTCCCGCATTGATTTAGCATCCAGTAATACAGGGAGTGTGTGAGGTAACACGCTCTAAGACCCGTTTATTCACGCCCTTCTGAGAGGAAATCTATAAGAACTATGAACTGATGACTATTGGTTCACGCAACACTCTGTCTTGTGGGTTCATGGCGCCCATCGGGCCTTATGTCTTGTATGTTCACGAAAAAGAACCATCCTAGGGTGGTCATGTGGCTTGTAAATCCTCTAATGTATTGTTGTGAGATTACTGTCCCCAGTAACAGGTTAAGGTCAATGTTTGTGTTATGTTATGTTTTGTGATGTTCAAAGTGAAGACTCGAAAAGTCCCCAAGGTTATGTTCACTCCATGATTATGAGATTAGGCTAGGTGATCAGGAATTAGAGTTACAGGAACAGGAGTTTTGTTGTTATACGTATTGGTATGTTATGTTTCCCTCCTTTCCTTTGTCTCTCCATCCCCTTTCCCTAACTCCATCTTCCCCCCATTGGCTGCCACGTGGTTTCCTGTGAAATACGTTCAGGCGCCCGTGCCAACCACGGTGGGAGGGGTCAATCTATTTGGCTTCTGTGGTTCGGAGGAGAGGATCGAGGTCCCCTACTTCCTTTAGACTTGACAGAATTACCTGCCCCCGATTTCGGGGTAATTGAACCACCCAGGCCAAATGGATACGAATCCTCCCTCGTTAGCAGATGTGCTAAAAGCAATACAGGATATACAAGTAGAATTGGTACAGACCAGACAGGAGTCGAGTATATTGAAGGCTCAGGTACAGGGTTTAGTCGCACAAGGTACCCCGCTTGACGGGGCTGGAACCTCCACTGGAGGACAAACGGGTAGAAACACCCCTACCGTGATTGTACAACCCTCTTGTAGTGTGCCATTGGCCACACCTGAAAGATTCACAGGAGATCCTAAGAAATATATGACCTTTTTAACACAGTGCCGACTTCATTTTTTGTGTAAACCAAAGGCTTTTGAGACAGTACAAGCTAGAACGGCATTTGTTATTTCCTATTTAACGGGAGATGCAGCAGCATGGGCAATGCCTTTGGTGCAAAAGGATGATCCTTTATTATATGATTGGGAAGGTTTTCTAGTAGAATTTGGAAGATTATTTGATCGCCGGGAGATTTCCTTGGCTCAAGACAAAGAATTGTTAGCTTTAAGGCAAGGAACACGTGACCTGATTGCGTATGTTACACAATTTAACAGGTTGGTGATTGAGACAGATTGGCCAGAAAAGAAACAGACTGTATTGTTTTATCAAGGGCTCAAAGAGGAGTTGAAGGATGCTATCGCTCAAGTAGAACCCCAACCCATGACATGTACCGCCATGATTGATTTAGCGCTTAGATTGGATCATCGTATAGGAGAGCGTAGGGGTGAGAAGAAGAGACCGGAAGTGTTGCCCTTTGCTAGATTGGATAGGAGTAAAGGAAACAGGAGTACAGAAGGGGAACCCATGCAAATTGGTGGACTAAGCGGCCCCCTGTCTGTTACAGAGAAAGAACAACGTAGGGCTAATAACTTGTGCCTCTACTGTGGACAACCAGGACATTTTATTAGAACTTGCCCGAATACTCCCAAGAAAGGGGCAGGGGTAGATAGAAACAAGGTTGAGTCGGGAAAAGGATTGGGCCGGCCTTAGGGGGAACTCAGGCGACGGGCCCAGACACAAATAGGTTCCCCAATTGGAGTGCAAATACGACAGGGAAAAGAAATTCACATTTGTACATTCTTGTGACTTTACTGTTTGCATGTACGAAGCAATTAGTGTCTGCAATGGTGGATTCAGGCGCTACTGGTAATTTCATTGACATTGGTTTGGCAAAAAGATTGTGTTTACCATTGAAGGAAAAATCACAGGTCGAGGGGGTACAATCAGTGGATGGTTCACCTTTGATTTCAGGACCCATTTGTCAACAAACGGAGCCGCTTATAATGAGGTGTGAGTCCGGGCATTCAGAAGAAATTGTTTTTGATTTGATTGCGGCGCCCCAGTTTGGGCTCATTTTGGGCATGCCTTGGTTGCTTAAGCACAATCCAAGGATTGATTGGATTAAGCGGGAGGTGGTTTGTGCAGGAGTAGAATGTGAGGGTCATATGGAGGAAGAGGTGAGACCCGCATTGTATTTGGCGGATCAAGTGGCAGAACCACAAAGGGTGGGCGCAATGGCTGTGAGTATCCCACATCAATACCAGGATCTAGCGAAGGTATTTGACAAAGGGGGAGCAGACAAGTTGCCACCCCATAGGTCTTATGATTGTGTAATTGATTTGGTACCAGGGGCAAAGTTACCTTGCAGTAGAATCTATGCATTGACTGAGAAAGAAAACCAACATTTACGTGAATATTTGGATGACATGCTAAACAAGGGATTCATTAGACATTCCACCTCACCTGTGTCGTCCCCATTATTTTTTGTTCCAAAAAAAGAGGGAACACTTCGAACATGTATTGACTATAGAGCATTGAATAAGGTGACAGTAAAAAATAGGTATCCCTTACCTTTGATTTCAGTGTTGTTAGATCAAGTGAAATCAGCAGTGATTTACACTAAATTGGATTTGAGAGGGGCTTACCATTTGATCCGGGTGAAAGCAGGGGATGAGTGGAAGACAGCTTTCAGAACTAAGTTTGGTCTGTTTGAGTACATGGTGATGCCTTTTGGTTTATGTAATGCTACTGCAGCATTTCAATACTTTATGCAGGAAGTTTTGAGTGAGTTTCTAGATCAATTTGTTATAGTTTACATTGATGACATTTTGATTTATTCCTCTTCTGAAGAACAGCACAGAGATCATGTAAGAGCAGTGTTAAAAAGATTACAAGACCACCAGTTATATGTAAAACTGGAAAAATGTGCTTTTCATACCACTCAAGTGGAATTTCTGGGTTTTATTTTGACTCCCTCTGGTATTGTGATGGACAAACGGAAAGTACAAGCAGTTACGGAATGGCCAGCGCCTCAATGCATTAAAGATGTCCAATCCTTTTTGGGTTTTGCAAATTTTTATAGGCGCTTTATTTCCAACTTTTCACAAATCATTACACCTATTACCAGATTACTAAAGAAGTCCACTAAGTTTGAGTGGAATGATGAGGCAGAAGTAGCTTTCAAAGAGTTAAAAGAAGCATTTACATCAGCTCCGGTATTGAGACACCCTAATACTGAAAAACCTTTCCAAGTGGAAACAGATGCTTCCAATGTGGCTGTTGGAGCGATATTGTCTCAAAAGGATGAGGAAGGAGTCTGGCATCCTGTGGCTTTCTACTCTCGCAAGCTTACTAGCTGTGAACAAAATTATTCAATCACCGACAAAGAATTATTGGCAATTAGAGCAGCCTTTTTAGAATGGCGACATTATTTGTTGGGGGCCAAATATCAGGTGACAGTGGTTACAGATCATAAGAATTTACAATACTTCAAGACAGCACATACATTAAGTCCCAGGCAGTTAAGATGGTCACAGTATTTTAATGAGTTCAATTTTGTAGTCACCTTTCGACCAGGAAAGAAGAATGGAAAAGCTGATGCGCTATCTCGGCAGCAGCATATGGAAAACATGATAACCGAAGTTAAGACTATCATCCCGGCGGAAAAGGTAGTAGGTGCAATAATGACTCAGTTACTAAGACAGGTCAAGCAGGAAATGAAAGGACAGGTTAAACTGAAATGGGGAGAGAATCCAGCAGAAACATTCCACAAGGGACTTCCCTATTATGCAGGGAAATTATTTTTACCTTCGCTCGCTTTACGTAAAAAGGCGTTGCATTGGTGTCATAATTCCCCTTTGGCAGGACATTCAGGAAGCAAAAAGACACAAGGGTTACTAGAGAAATATTTCTGGTGGCCGGAGTTAAGACAAGATTCTATTAAATACATCCAAGAATGCGAAACATGTGTACGCAGTAAGTCAGATCATCAAAAGAAAGCAGGGTTACTCCAGCCACTACCCACTCCGGAGAAGGTTTGGACACATATATCCATGGATTTCATCACTGATTTGCCTCCGGATAATCAGTATGACACCATCTGGGTGGTGGTGGATTACCTCTCTAAACAAGCCCATTTTGTACCTTGTAAAGGTATTCCTGGCGCAGGCAGATTGGCAGAATTGTTCCTACAACATGTGGTCAGATTACATGGTTTACCTCAAAGTATTGTATCTGATAGAGGTCCACAATTTACTTCAAAATTCTGGCGTGCTTTTTGTAAAATGTTAGGCATGGAGTGTGCTTTGTCCACTAGCTATCATCCACAAACAGATGGACAAACTGAGAGAGTCAATCAAACGCTTGAACAATACTTGCGATGTTATTTAAGTGATGGACGTGAATCGTGGGTACAATCTTTATGGTTGGCTGAGTTCACTTATAATAACACTGAACATGCCTCATTGGGAATGTCTCCGAATGTATGTTTGTATGGTCAGACACAGAATATGTTACCAGAACATCTACCTGACATGGAGCATATCCCTATGCTTCAGGATAGAAAAGAGTTATTATCACAACTTAGACAGAAAGCACGAGCCAATTTAGATCAAGCTAAGAAAGAATATAAGAAATATGCTGACAGGAAAAGGCGGGAGGCTCCTAAGTATAAAGTGGGGGATAAGGTATGGCTTTCAACACACCATCTGCCTTTAATGGGACCTCGGAAATTTGCTCCCAGGTTTATTGGTCCTTACGAAGTCGTGAAATGTATTTCTACAGTGGCTTGTAAACTAAAGTTGCCCCACAAGTTAAAAATACATCCAGTGTTCCATGTGTCTCTGTTTAAACCTGCAGCTCCGGGAACGCGAGTACAGAGACCACCAGCTATTATCAAGGATGGGCAGACCGAATATGAAGTCAAGAAGATACTGGACTCAAGATGGAGACAGAAACAGTTATGGTATCTCATACAGTGGGTAGGATATGGACCGGAGGATTGTTCATGGGAACCGGCCAGTGCGGTGCATGCACCTAGATTGGTGCGACAGTTTCAATTGCAACAGTCTAAGAAAACAAAACTTGGAAGGGGCCTTAAGAGGGGAGGTACTGTCAGGAATCGGTGGGTAAGCTGAGGACGGCGCTTGGTACTTGTAAGGAGGAGATACTACAATTCCCAATAGGCTTTTGGATTTTGGTAGTTTTCTCTAACGCGCGCTTCACCAGCTGGTCATTAGCAGCAACGGTTAAAACCAGTCGCCGCATGTGCCTCGGTGCAGGTAATTACTGATTATCGGCATGGGCGGCGGCAGCATCGGAGCAGACCTGTAGGAAAACGTTGGACGCCGAAGGACTTGTCGAACTTCTCCCTGTCTCGGCCTCGACGACAACGTTGAAGAACACCAGAAGGCCTGTCATGGGCTGCGGCGGTGTAGCGGTTCTCTCTACACCGGATTTGACATCGCTCTTCAGGGTCCGGATGTCCTCGTGTGGCATCCGGGCCATCAGTTAAGTAGATTTGGCTCTCAGTGTTCATATTGTACGATCATGATATGTGGGTGTTCCCGCATTGATTTAGCATCCAGTAATACAGGGAGTGTGTGAGGTAACACGCTCTAAGACCCGTTTATTCACGCCCTTCTGAGAGGAAATCTATAAGAACTATGAACTGATGACTATTGGTTCACGCAACACTCTGTCTTGTGGGTTCATGGCGCCCATCGGGCCTTATGTCTTGTATGTTCACGAAAAAGAACCATCCTAGGGTGGTCATGTGGCTTGTAAATCCTCTAATGTATTGTTGTGAGATTACTGTCCCCAGTAACAGGTTAAGGTCAATGTTTGTGTTATGTTATGTTTTGTGATGTTCAAAGTGAAGACTCGAAAAGTCCCCAAGGTTATGTTCACTCCATGATTATGAGATTAGGCTAGGTGATCAGGAATTAGAGTTACAGGAACAGGAGTTTTGTTGTTATACGTATTGGTATGTTATGTTTCCCTCCTTTCCTTTGTCTCTCCATCCCCTTTCCCTAACTCCATCTTCCCCCCATTGGCTGCCACGTGGTTTCCTGTGAAATACGTTCAGGTGCCCGTGCCAACCACGGTGGGAGGGGTCAATCTATTTGGCTTCTGTGGTTCGGAGGAGAGGATCGAGGTCCCCTACTTCCTTTAGACTTGACAATATGGGTGTCATCTGCATAATTTGCTAATTGGACACCCAGATCGTCAAGGAGATCGAGAAATGCAAGGGAGACAGGCAGGAGCCTTGCGGAACACCACATGCGATATATGTGGGTTTGGCTTGATCCCTCTCGACTGCCACTCTGGAGATTCTAGGACCCAGGAAGGACGCAATCCATTTAGCTGCACTCTGAGCAGTTGGAGACAGCAGTCGTAGACTGTGATTGATGATATCAAACACTGCCGAAAAATCCCACAGTAATAGCAGCACAGGATGTTTTCTTTCTATGATTCCAATGATGTTTGACTTAAGGTCCAGAAGAGCGGTCTCTGTGCCGTGCTGGGAACGCAAACCAGACTGATTTGGATTGAGAAGCTTATGTTCCTCAATGAATTTCTGGAACTGTAAGTAGGCCACTCTATCCAAGATTTTCAACAGATATTTGACGTTGGTAATAGGTCTATAGATCTATTGATCTCTTGTTCGGTACAAATGTGAAATTGAAATTTCAGAAGGGTAGCCGACAAGGTATTATTTCGACAATCCACATTGATATAGTCTTTTTTGGTGTCAAGATTGGCCAGATGGTTAAAAATAGCAAGATGATTTCCGGCAATTTTGTTCATAAATTCATCTTGAATTTGTTGACACCAAACAGAGTCCTTGGAAATAGGAGGAAAAGAGGATGTGTGATTTTCAAAATCTCTGAGAATTTTTAATAATTCTTTTGAGTTGGATTTAGCATTATCAATGCAAGCATTGTATGTTTTCTTTTTAGACTCAATTATGACATTTTTATACTTTTGAACTGATTTTTTGTTTTTGTTCCAAAATAATCGGGCATGGTTCCTTCCTCCATTCTCGCTCATATGTTCTTTATATTTTTCTTGCTTCCAAGATCTCATCACAGAACCACATTTTATTAGTAGTCTCAGCTTTCATCATCTTTTCGTTTTTTCTGCGGCCAAAGTAATGATGGTATCGTTAATGGTAGATGATAAACTGACTGAATAACTTGGATGTGTCTTTGAATTAATCAATAACACCCAATTTGGTGGACAACAGAGAGGAAAAAGCAATCAGTGTGACCTTTTTAATAGTTCTACAAGTGATCATGGACCTGGCATCGGTATCAAGTCTTAATCTGGGACTTGATATTCAGCCCATAAGTTAAAATCACCTATAACAATGACTGGTGAATTCACCTTACTGATGCTATTCAATAATCCTATAAGCTGTTCTTATAGATGGAATAGAGTGGGGAGGTTTATAAAGTATAATTATAGTGAGAGAAATATTTGGGTTCATTTTCATTTTTATCATGAGGTATTCACAGTCATCCAGATGATGGATATTGGAGTCATAACAATTAAATTGTTCTTTCACCATACTTGCTACACCCCCCCCCCAGTTGGTCTTCACGATCAGCCATGAAGATATTATAACCAGGGGGCACTGCGTTATTTACAGCTATCTGAGCTGAATCAGATAGCCACTTGACTAAAAAGGGCAGTTGTGGGCACATGGGCCCTGCCATGATAGCCTGGTGTCTGATTGCCCGTAATGGTGATGTGGGCGTTCCTGGGCCCCAGCCACTATGGGACATGGGTGGGATGGCAGCATTGTGTCCCTTGACAGGGGCTTGATCAGGCCTCACGTGGCAGCTTTGCCAACTGGCTCTTCTAGCTGCACACCCCAAACACTTGCACCTGCTGTTTAAGGGAACTTTCAGTGCAGTGCACTGAAAGTGCACGTTTCAATTTCTTCCTACACTTTTATTTTAAAACGAAATAATTCCGGAACGGTTTCTTTTTAAAATCAAAGTATAGGAGCTGTAAAATGTAATTTAAAAAAGTAGAGGAGCACCGCTTCCGAGCACTCCCGCTCACTTCGACCACTGGTCAACTCGGTCAATTCCCTCCATGTGGACTATGGAGCTGGCCGTCTCTTCCCAGGTTGTGAGGTGGAGGGGTTCCACCGTCCCTCCTCCTGTGGTGGTGTCCTCCCTCCTCTGCTTTGCAATGAGGGTCCATACTATTGTTTTGAGGTAGCTTTGAGGTCATCCTACTGTCTGCGGTAATCCCTTGTCATATGGGGAACAGTCCCCACAGCCGTCACCCTTGTCCTCACCTCTGCTCATATGGCAGACTTTCTCTGCACACTTGTTCTCCTGTGCCTGGTGCCAAACAGAGCATCAGAGTGTTCTATCACTTTTGTGAATTTGGGCTTGTGGAGCCAGAGATCGGGGACCCGGGGCTTCTTTTGCTGGGACATTCTTTTGGCACCTCTTCTGTAACTGGATGGCAATGGGAAATGGGAGAATCACGGTAGATTGAGTTTTAAAGATGGCCACTGGTAAACGTCCCCTTTCCAGCAGTGACACTATTTCCAGAGCCAGTAATTCCCATGCAGGTAATTTGGGCAGTTTAGGAGTGGCATCGGTATTACTGGCACAAATCGTCTGGTAATACCAGCCAATGGCTGTTGATGCTGTTAATATCCCAGTTGAGCGAGGGGAGGAGGAGTGCGCACGCCCAATGAATTCCGGCATGTCAGTATTTTTACCGTCACACCCGTGAACTCATAAGGAGCCCCCTTGTCAATGCATAACCTTGTACATGCTTAATTCTTACTAAAACCATAATGAAGAAAGGAGAAAAAGGGACATAGTGCAGGCTTTGAGTGGTGACCTAGAACTGACCCACCAACATACTGGGAGGAAAAACCACAGAGAAGTCCCAAAGACAGATTATCACAAGAGAGGGAGCCTAATGTTTAGAGTCTGTTGTGATGAATCCGATGGAGTGGTCACTCCTTTCCCAGAAGTGAAATCTCACCCGGTGTCCATGGGACGGCAGCCGCTACCTGATCCTGACCCTGGGGGAAGCTACATAAGGGAGGATCCCATGGACGGATATACCTCTCAAGAGTATCACAAGACATCATCGGACGAGGCATGATCTGCCCCTTTTTCTTTTAGGGATACCCCCTCCATTCCCCATTTATTAATGGCATATTATCACGAATCCCTTCACCTACCCATTGAAGCTACTAAGAATACCTTCCCATACTCTGCATATAAGTCATCAAGCACTGACTTTCCTTTTCCGGAATGTAAAAGTACTGCGACGAGGAAGCTGAGTGGAGTAATGAAGATCAATAGTTGCCAGAAGCACAAGCTGCGCTCTATTGGTTGCAAGCACATTATTTATGCTGGGACATTTATACCGCTGAATTAGCTGACAGAAGAGTGATGCTGGCTGGCAGAATCACGTTCTTTCACTACCGACCGAAGGACCACTGTGCTGTTTAGAAGCCTTTGGAGCCGACTCCTGCAGAAGGCCAAGGAGTGCAGACTGCAGGAGCCGGGCCGCTCTGAGGATATCATGAGAGGAAGAGTAGCGAAGACTTCCTGGCAACCACAAAGCAGGGGTTTGTGAAACCGGCACGAAAGAATGGGACACTGAAGAGCCGGTGCATGCTTACCACAGAAGAACCGAAGCATGCTACAAAGAGCGCCTTCCGTGTAATGGGGCCCATAGAATTATAGAATTTCACCTGCGCAATCTCAATGTCACTGGGCCTAGTAGTTGACCGTGTCAAAAGCAGGGGAATGCATGTTATCCTATAAGTGGACTAGAGCTTGTAAAACCAGGTTCAATGCAAAAAATGAACTGCCCCTCATAATTGTCGAGTCAGGATGGAATGACTAGTTCTAATCAAAAGGCAATGACCAGCACGTTCCACCACTAGGCTCAACAGGATTACTCTGACTCAAATTCACTGAAGGGGCTCCAGGCAGCCACACAGATTGAAAGAAAAGACTTAGAGAAGCACTCAGGCGAGTAGCAGGCACAACAAAATCTCATATTCCTTCCTTGAGACTCAAGCAGGCATCCATTAAAGAGGAATTCGCCTTTTCCTGACCTTACCTCGATGGTGAAGTTAGAGCAGACAATCCAGGTAACTTTTCAACCACAAGACTTATCAGCCACAAATGTTGAAAGCAAAACTTCACTATACAGTATAGTAGGAATCCGTGGAGCTTGTAAGGGAGAATTCTCATTTCTGTGCTAATTCCCTTCAACCTTAGAGGGTATGACGTCCTTTAATCAGCTGTAATTTAAACGCCAGGAATTAAAACGTGTACATAATTACGAAAATGTTTAACAAAATGTTTAGGAGGGGTGGGAAAGGGCAGATAACGGGTTGGGGGTAGGGAATAGGTAACAATAGGTGGGAGAGGGTTGGTTTGGGTGGGTGGTAACCCCCACAAAAAAAGAAATGTGTTGAACATTTTTGTAATTATGTACACGTTTAAATGCCAGGCTTTTAAATTACCGGTGATGAAAGAACAAAGAACCCTTTAGAGACCCCCAGCTCTTTTGCTGGACTTTAGGACTTTTTACTTTTAGCACTCTAGTGAGTGAGACCTTTTTCTCACTCTCTCATGTGTTTTGATCTGATTTGGATTTTGTGTTTTCACTATTTGTGGAGTCTGACAAACTCCATAGGCATCTCATTTTTGTCTAGTGACACACAGCACCTTCAGTGCAGCGTCCCTGAGAAATCATTTAGATTTCTCATGAGGTTTAAATACCTTTTCTTGTGTGAACTACAGTTCACAAGAATAGTAAAGTGAAATTGACTTAATTTACCTTTTCTCTTTGTAGGTCCAGCCCACACCATCTTATGTGGAGTGCTGGGGGGTTAATTAGTAGCCCCTTTTCCTACATTCTCATGTAACATTTTTATGTTACCCTCTCTACTTTAAATGGCTAGTGGCAGTGGTTTAATTTTTCGACTCCAGGCTGAACCCTCAACTGCAGTACAGCACCCATAGGTGACCATTTTGTGAAAATGGACACTGGCTTCTTTTTTTGCCATTTTCTGTTTGTGAGGTCTATCTTGGGTTTTACTCTGTGTGTCAAAACAGATTTGAGCGCTTTGTTTGTCTTGCCTTTGGTGGGCTTCAGCCCTGATGCAAATCCACATTTTATGCTTGCTGTAGTAGCTATCATATGAGTAATTCATCCATTATATTATCCATTATATCATCCATTTGACCATGCATTTAACTAGAGAAATAGGCCCTATCAATACCATGGGTTGCTTAGACTATAATGTTTCATATTAGTATATTGCTTTAGAGTGCTTCTAGGAGCTAGACAGAAAGCTGCTCTGTCTCTGTTCCATTCTAAAGGGTTTCGCTGTGCGGAGCGATTTGTTGATGTACAGTGTGAGGACTGGAATGATAACAACTGCCTCGGCTCTCTGACCTAGTAGAGAGAGACGGCCTTGTCTTGTTTTACAAGGAGCAGGCAAGGGAGAGAATGTGTTTTCGGTTTGAGAATAGAATGTCTTTAGCTGAAGGAGAATCATATTTTGGTTCAGCAAAATGAGTCGTCGCCATGCTATGAGCAGAAAAACATGATATGCCTGTCTTGTCCTTATGTAGACGTCACAGTGAACTAATATTCATACGCAGATAGTGTCTCTCTAGGAGAGAGAAATGCTCTGTTAGTGAAAACGTATGCATTGCAACACGTAGCCATAGAAATAACCAGATTGAGATTTGCGTCACAGAAATAGATAAAACATGACTGCTTTTAGGTCAGTCCTGCCCTCCCTTTCCTCGCTTACCCAGTCAGTCTTTGCAGTCAGGCCTGGAAGTCACTTTGTTGTGGGTCGGTGAAAGGCGGTGCAGGAGATTGTTCACATTTAGAGGGGAGTCTTTTGGATGAATGAGGACTCTGATTAGAAGAGCTGTTTTGTTAGGCATTGGGAGAAGCGCTGCTCTGGAAGATATTAGGAGAAACACAGTGAGCTGTGTAGGATAGCGCTGTTTTGCAAGCACACTGCATGCAAACTGCACTTGGGGGACGTGCACGGCATTGGCACGCACACTCGCAGGGGTCTCAGGCCCTCTCAGGATTACAGTGGGAGATCGCCATTCATCAGATTAGAGGGGCGTTGAGTCTGATGTGTTTGGCTGGGGAACTGTCTCATTAGGGGATGAAAGAGCTTGTGTGTGAGGACAGAAGAATGCTGTAAACAATTAGGAGGTTTGCTATTATGCTGGAGTAGGGTAGGCTCAGCTGAGTGCTGTTGCTAGGAGTTTCGCTCGCTTATGTAGTGCTTTAAAGTGATTTTATCATGCAATGCAAGGCATGAATAAAGTGCATTTTTGTTATGAATTGAACCGATTCGTGTGTGTCTTTTGTATCTCATTTTGTGATCTCTTTCCATGTTTGTTTGTCTCATAGCATAGCAATTTTGCTGTAGTTTCTCAGATGCATCTCAGTAACACGGTGCCCCATTATATTTCAGTTTTCACAATGAAGCCAGCATCTGGCTCCAGTGTGTCTGAAAGAGCAGGATGTGAGGGACGTTCCCAAAACTCCCCTGTTCTTTGTCTCTAGGAATGCCTGAATGCAACCAGTCCTGATTGGCTGGCTAGCTGTCCTTTCAGGCATTGTCTAGATTTCATTGGAAGATTTAATTATCCTCACATTTACTGAGAACCGGTTTAACCTTTTCCTTCCTAAAACCTTTCCTTTCTGCAACCTCAGAATCTGCAAAGTAACTAGTGTGATATATAAATGATATTATGGTCCATGTGAATGAAGTCACCTCAGGGTGTAGGAATTTTGTAAGAAGCATATCCAAAGAGTATCCACAAAACATGTTCTGATTCTGTTCTGATTCTGAAAAGTAATTTTAAAGTATATTGACAGTGTTACATGAATTGCCTTTTTAAAGAACGCTAATTAAAAAAATAGATGTTAAATAAATAAATAAATAAATAACTATTTATAAAGAAAACCTTGAATATAAGTATTACTTAGCTACTTGTATTTACACATTTTGTTTGTACAGCTCTACAGTTCACATGTACCCCTCTTGAGATAGACTACCATATTTTGTAGTACAGACCTATACCAAAAGGTGGGTTACCTAATACCAAGCAGATAAGGGATGTGTAGTCTCACCCACTGTGATTGCATCAATTCTTACCTAACAGAGCTGGCACCAGATAAATCAATGTATTGGCCTTTTCTAAGGCTTGCACATTTCTTTATCCAAGGGTGTAGTCTCAGTACTACTCAAGTCATAAAGCTTCCCCTGCTCTCTTGTTGGGATGAACGTCCAACGTCCCACATGCAAGAGGAAATATAAACTAAGAAAATCCATAAAACTCAATTCTGAAACGATACCGAACGCCAGGGGTTTAGACACCATGCATGATACACTGACACTCCCACCTTCTCCCTCCAATGCATGATAGACAGTAGCCAGCAAGACACACATACACACACACACATTAAGAATTTAATTCAAGAAGGATGATGTCAATGATAATTAATGCACAGGTAAACATTAGATTTAATCAGATATGTACACACAAGTAAGCAACACACAGACAGGAGGAGTGCTTCAAGTAGTCATATAAGCATTCATTAGAAACACTAAAAGGTAGATGATATGATAAGTCATTTATATTGCACCTGTACATAAGTGTTTCTAGGCATGACAAGTAAGGGGAGACAGATGGAGGACAAGACAAACAATGTTACTAGGCCTTGTGTCATTTGGATCGTGCAAGTGTGAGAATGAGAAGGGCAAGCGGAAAAGGGGGCGGGGGAGTGCCAGGGAGAGGGAATGTGAAACAGGGCAGCATTGCTCTGAGTAAGTGCAGCCAGGGTAGCACACCTCTGGGTAAGTGCAAGGAGGCAGGGACTGGAGAGGTTACAGTTAAAGTCCCTAAGTGAGTGGTAGGCCAGGAGGCAGTGCAGGGGGTGACTGATCAGGAAAAAGCTTGGTACCCAGGGAGACTCTGAGGGTTGCCAACAACCCGTTGGTGCAGCAGACAGGTGGTCGGGATGGTCAGCAGGGGAAGGAGAAAGACAAAGCAGAGGAGAAGAGGAATGTTTCTGCTTCTGGGACTTCAGGTGGTCCGGATCACCTTTGAGAGGGCCAGGCAGGCCATTCCAGAGGGAGGCACCTGCAGAAGAGAGAGATCTACCCCCCATTCTCTGCCTGGAGTGATTGTAATTGGTTATTTATAATGTGCTTAATATCCAGAGGTGTCTAAGCGCAGACCTGGGGATTGAACCTGTGTTGCTCCACGTCGTCTTGCTTTCAAGACAAGCACATTGCCCCTGAGCTATCCTCCCGTGACAAGTAGCGTCTGACCCTTAGAGAGTTGGAGGGAGCTGAGCAAAGGGCTTGAGAAGGAAGTTGTTTTGGGAGAGAGTGTTGGATGTAGTGTGGGCCCCGGCCTCAGAAAGCCTTGTGGACAATGCAAAGGGTATTGAACTTGACCCTTGCAGCCACCGGGAGCCAGTGGAGAGGTTTCAGGGCTGGAGAGATACAGTCCCTGGGCTTGAGGCCAAGGATAAGACTTGCAGTCCTGTTCTGGATTAGTTGCAGAGGGCTGAGAGTAGAGGAAGGCCAATTGAGAAAGAGGTTGTTGCAGTAGTCCAGCGTAGAGAGAACCAGGGCTCTGGAGACAGTGAGTTTCAGGCGGAAGGTGCGAAAGGGAACAGTACCTTTGAGGAGGTGCAGCTGGTAGTGGGACTACTTGGCGACATCCGAGATGTGAGGAGAGAAAGAGAGAGTGGAGTGGAAGATGACACCAATGTCTTTAGCCTCACATGAAGGTGTAGGAAGAAGGCCCAAGGAGGGCGGCCACTGTGAGAGCAGGAAAGTAGGAGCAAGGTTTCCCAATGATAAGGATCTCCGTCTTACTACCATTAAGGCAGAGATCGTTGGAGGCGCGCCAATCCTGAATCGCAGATAGACAGTCAGGAATGAGCGAGAGAGGAGAGAAGGCTGAGGGGAGCCTGAAGGAAAGCTGAGTGTCATCCGCATAACACTGAAAGTTAGAGTAGAAGGTAGAGATCAAGTGGGCCAAAGGGGCCAGGTAGAGGTTGAAAAGCCAGGATAAGAGGATAGAGCCCCGGGGAATGCCACAGATGGAGAGATAGGTGTCAGAGAGAAAGGACCCAAGTTGGATCTGAGAGGGGCAGTCCAAGTCAAGAGGAAGGACGTCAACCACTCCAGGGTCTGATCCGTGATGCACAGGTTCTCACAGAGTCGATTTGATCTGAAGGTGTGGTTGACCATGTCAAAAGCAGAGGAAAGATCAAGGACAATGAGAACAGAAGGAATGCTGGAGACAAGGTTGGAGAGCAGATCATCACGGGTGTTCAGGAGAGCAGTTTCCGTCCCTCTGGCATCTCTGAAGCCAGAGGATGGTCATGGAGACATGGCCAGCTTTTCCAGGAGTTTGCCCAGGAAAGGGATGATAGAGATCGGGTGATAGTTTTCTGGACAGGTAGGATCGGCAGAAGACTTCTTGAGAAGGGGTTGCACAAGGGAATGCATGAGGAGAGAGAGGAAGGTTCTGGTGGCGAAAGAGTGATTACAGAAATTGGCCAAGGCTGGAGCGAGTGAGTCAATATGGTCCTTGATGGTTCTGGAGGAGCAGGGGAGCACCTGTTTGGATGACACTTTCATAGATCAGACTTGTCTAGAAACCTCGTCAGGTGTAGTCCAAGAGAACAAGGAGAAAGGAGGAGGAGAGGGAGAGGGAGAGTTGGCCAAAGGGGGACTGAGGGAGGAAGAGGGAGAGGAAGAGGAAGAGGAGATAGAGGAGAGGATGTCCTGAGTTTTAGTGGTGAAGTGAGAGGCCAGAGCCATACAGAGAGCCTAGGAGGAAACAGGAGAGGTAGAGACTGCAGCAGGATTGGCCAGTTCTTTGCAGATTTTAAGAGTTTGGATGTGTTATTAGCGGCCACAGAGATGCAGGCTTGAATGTTGGCTCCCTTCTTGGACAATAGAGAGAGTCTGCATTGCATTTGGAGCAGGCAGCTGGCTAGTTTGTCAGAGGATAAGCCTGAGGCCCTCCACTTCCTCTCAACCACCCTGCACTTGCGTTTCAGGACGACGAGGTTAGAGTCATACCAAGAGTTGCACTTGGAGGTAGGCTTCAGCCGGATTCTCTTGACAGGGGCAAGGATGTCCAGAGTGTTGGGGATAGAAAGATGCAGATTAGAGGGGGATGTGTCAGAGTGTGAGTCGGCCGCAGGAGTAGGAGGAGCAGAGAAGGTAAAGGCAAATGTATCCACTGACACACGCTTCATGGGCTGAATCGCCGTGAAGGTAGCTGGCAGTTCTGGGGTGGGCTTTGCCTGAGGTATAGAGGGTTTCAGGTGAGAGGAGAGAAGAAAGTGGTCAGACCAAGAGAGAGTAGTGGAGAGAGGGTTAGAGAGGGGGATGTCCAAAGAGATGAGAACATCCAAAGTATGTCTGGCAGAGTGAGTCGGACCAGAGGGCAGAATAGAGAGAGAGAGCATGTCACAGAGGTTGCGGAAAAGACCAGAGGCTTGGTTAGAAGCATCCAAGTGGATGTTGGGGTCTCCAAGGAGGAGAGGTTGAGAGGTAGAGGCAAGGAGAGAAGAGGAGAGATCAGCCCACTCTTAGAGGAAGATGGCAATCTGCCCAAGTGGCATGTAGATTGTGGCCACAGTCAGAGAGAGGCCAGGAGAGATGGAGATCCTGCAGACCAAGCATTCAAAGGACGAGTAGGCCTGCATAGGAATGAAAGAAGCTGGCAGACACTCAGGAAATGTCAGAGCTACTCCATCTCTGAGTCAGTTGGTTCTGGGCTCGGAGAGGATCTTGTAGCAATCAGTGAGGAGAGTGCCAAAACTCATGACAGAGCTGGCAGTGAACTGTGTCGCAGTGAGGACATCCAGGTAAAGTTCTTTGAGGAGGTGACAGATATCAGAGGAGTGTTTTTGACAGCAGAGCAAGAGTTGAGAGTATTGACGTGGAGGAGGTTGCCACATTTCAATGACTTCTTGGGTGGGGTACAGGCTTGAGGTGCACCCAATGGAAGTGGAAGCAGGGCCTGAGAGTGGGCAGAGGAGGAAGCAAGGGGTGGCAGTGGAGCCAGAGAGGTGTTATTAGGAGTAGCAGGAGAAGCAAGGAAGTTGATAAGATGTGGGAGACACCTATCAAACCGGTGGAGATTGGGCTGAGGGCCCTGGTCCAAGATGTTTCCATTCAGATAGACGTTAATGATGACTTTGGAGGAGTGGAAGGAGGCCAAGAGGGCCTCCCACCGTTTGCCACCATTGATTGGAGAGGAAGAGATAGGATATACAGCCAAGACCATATGAGAGTCTGTCTGGAGGAAGCACTAATATAGCTATCAGTGATAGGGAGGCCTGGGTTGTATACCAGGTTGTCCCCCTTGAACCTCTTCCTTCCAGACTTATTGCGAGGGATAGGATAGGGGATAGAGTAGCAGTTAGAGAATATGGGAGAAACAGAAAGTACCATAGAGGGTGCAAGGAGATGAGGAGGAGGAGTGAGTGAGAAGAGAAAAGAGAGATGCACAGCCCCACGCCAAAACACAGGAAGCACAACAGAGATGGGACACATATTCACATATTAACAGTACACAGTAGAAGGGGACCTAAAGGTGGGAGAGAAACCTAGTGGGACACAGAATCACAGATCAACAGTAACACACTAGAGGGGATCTAGACCAACAGTAGCACAGATCAACAGTAACACAGTAAGGGGGAGCAAGAAGTGGGAGAGAAGCCTAGTGGGGTACACATTCACAGATCAACAGTATTACAGTAGAAGGGGACCCAGAAGTGGGAGAGAAGCCTAGTGGGCACCAGCATCACAGAACAACAGTAACAAAGTAGAAGAACAGGAGATGCACATAAACACAAAGTACAGCCAACCACTAGGGGTGAGCCCAAGGTTGCGGGAGACAGAGTAAGTCATGTCAACAGGATTAAGGGAAGTGCATGCAAAGGCCGGATAATTTAGCAGGGAGCAGAAGTGGCTGCACCTCCTTCCTGCACCTTCCTTACCTTTCGGTCGCTGATGGTCGACGAATGCATCACGTACTCGCTCTCTGGTCGATGACTGTGTTACATATTCGCACTCTGCGCTGCACCCCTTTGTCAGCAAACACCTGCGGCACTCAAAACTACGCCCTTGGCCTTCACGTGCTTTACCACAGAGGGTTCAGCAGGCTAGTTTTAAAGGCCTGATGGCGTCAACATCGTGGTGTACGATAACGTGGCATAGTCGTAGTGAGTGCCGAACGGGCAGCGTAACCTGCAGACCTGCGGCGCTCAACACTGCCCCCTTGGCTTTTGGGGGCTTTGCCACAGAGGGTTCTGTAGGCTGGTTTTGAAGGCCTGATGGCAACAATGGTTTGGCATAGGATAGTGTGGCGTAGTTGTGGCGAGCATTGATCGGGCTGTGTAACTTGCAGCACTCAACACTGCGCCCTTTGCCTTCGCAGGCTTTCCCACAGAGGGTTCAGCAGGCCAGTTTTACAGGCCTGACAGTGTCAACATCGCCCTTTGTGGGCTTTATCACATATGTAGAAACGTAAGGGTAGTCTAAATTTGATAAATACTTAGAGTCATCTTTTGTCTGATGCCATTTGTTAAATAATCATTGATCCCATTTGTGTCACCGGCGATGATGCAATTAGTGATGTCACCAGTGATATCATCAGTGATCTCATCTGTGATGTCATCAGTGCGTTCATAGGCTGCGCAACAGTAAGCTCTAAGTACAGGTGGCTTTAGCTGAATTTCAGGGTTTTTGCTGCGTTGAGTTCTCACCTTAACATCCCTGTAACTAAAGTTTTTTCCATGAATTTCGAGGGTTTGGATATTCCATAGATTGTTTCCGCACATGGCCAGTGGCCACACCCTATGGCCGTCCCATCTGTGTATTTTTTATTTTTTATTTTATTAGCACTTTGGTTTACAAAAAAAGAAAACCTTTGGCTATTCAGTTAAAACAATATTCCAATATGCTAGCATGCACAATCTAAAAACAGGAAAAGGCACAGGCAAATATCTAAGAAATATTTCTTCTTCTTCCCCAAAAAGAAATGTCAACATATCCCAACAACAGCACTAATGATCACTAGTCCATCGTTCTTTCTCAAAATAGCACAGTGTTGTGTACACGTACTCAATCTTTTCAGCTCTTGAGTATTAAAACTCTACAGATCCTGTTTCCGTTAAAGTTTCTACCATTGTCTTGCCAATTTTCTTAAAGATAATCAATACAAATTTTGTAACTGCTAAATTAATTGTAATTTTTTCCCCTTCGAGGAGAATTCTCTACCACGAATCAGTCTCTCCCGACTGGTAATTCTTCCAAATGTGTCCTTAATAGAGCTGTGTTTCGTGTCTGAGAGTCGGACATTGAAGTGTCAAATGTTTCAAAGTTTCTACCACGTTTAAATACTGTCATAATCTGCAGTGCTTAGGCTCGTCCTTGCCTCTTTTCCTGTAGTTGTTGTCTCTGCAAGGCCAAAGATTAAGACGAAATCTTAAGTAGGCAGATCTCAAGAACCAATTTGGGAAGATTGACAGGTACTTTGGCAATCTGTTCAATTTACGAGGGTCGGAACAAAAGTCTTCATATCCACGATACTTGTATAGTTCTTCCTGTGTTTGAATCCAATCAGATACAAACATTTTTTTCTTGACTTGATCTGGATTTTTTGATAATGATTCTTCAGATTTGTTCAGGTATCATAGAAATAGCCTGACATGTTATAACCCATTCCGACAGTATGGGCTCAGTGTGATTATCTATGGCTTTTTTCAAAACTTTAAATCCACCCGTGGAAGCTTCTTCCAAACATTTCCAGGAAGAGGAGATTATTTTCCACTCTGATATTGCCTTCAATGACGTCAAAGCCAATTCTCTTCGGATTATTTGGATCGGATAAGTTTTAGACAATTAAAGTGTTGTCCTCCAGAATATTCAATGGGCATATTTTTGCAGTTAGCAGGAAAGAGGTTTCCACTCCATAAGTTAGAATTGACACGACTTTAGCTCTGTAGAAAGCCACCAGCGGTGCCAGGGAAAATCTACAGAATCGTGTTAGCAGAATTTTCGCTTGACCTGCCAAGTTTTTTACTTTATTTTTAAGATCGATGATTCTTGGTAGCTCATTTTTGTCGTTGTTAACACAGACCCCCAAATAGGTGAACGAGGAAACTTCTGAGATTTTTTTGTGTCCATCCTGCATTCTTTGTTTCCTTACCTCTGCTAGGTTTGCCAAATCTTAAAATTCTTCATTTTTTTGAATTGATGGTCATGTCGTTAGCATCCACATAATTCTGCAGGGCTGTCATTTGATGTTGTAAACCTGATCGATCAGAACTATATCGTCTGCGTAAATCAATCTGCCAACTGATGATCCCGCTATTTTTGGTGGAAAAATTCTTGATCGGAAGAAGGCATCCTCAACGTCAGATGTAAAGAGATTGTATAATTCGGGTGCCAGCTGGCAACCTTGTTTTAACCCTGTCTTAGTAGAAATATTCTCAGACAGTAAGCCTTCTTTATTTACCTCACTCTAATTGAGATATCTGCGTGTAGATCTTTGATGTTAGCAAGAATAACCTCCGGACAGTTCCACTTTGTTAGTTTTTCCCATAGGTCTGATCTTTTCACTGTATCGAAATCCTTAGATAGGTCGATAAAGGCCACATAAAATTTCACCTCTTTGTTTCTTAGTGTGCTACCTTTGAGTAGGTTTAGAATAAAAATGTTCAAAGGCGTTCCCCTCCCCTTTACAAACCCTGACTGCCATTGATCTCTGTGGCCTGATGATTCAGCCCATTTAATTAGGGCTCTTAACAGAATGGTGGCAAAGATTTTTCCCGCCACATCCAGTAAGGCTATCAGCCTGTAATTTTCCAGGCTTGTTCTTAGTCCTTTTTTTTTGTGAAAACACTTTTTATTGAATTTTATGATGAACAACAATAATAAACGTTCCCTCCAACCCACCTCCCTACTTCCCGCCCCCCCCGACATCGAGCAATAACTCCCAGATCGTTGCCCTCTCGGGCACACACCCCACGCTCAGTGTAGGTCCAATAGCCTCAGACGCTGCGGGCACCACATTACTCTAAAATCATCTTTAAGGAAGTTCATGATCTCTACCCATTCTGCTGCAAAGTTCTGCACTCTATTGTCCTTGGCGAACATAGCCCATTCCAGAGCCGCTATTTCCCAAATCTTCCGGTACCAATCCTGATATTGAGGCACCTCCGGCCCACTCCATCTCTGAGCTATTAACAAAATAGCTGCCAGGACCAGGATAGTTTTTGCCTTTTCCCTACCTCTCATTTCCCCATGGTTCAGAGATTTCCGAAGGCCTAGCAAAATATGTGCAGGAGTTCTTTCGTCCGCCTCCCCGAAGGCCTGTTCCTGCACCTGTCGAATTTCTTCCCAGAAAGGCTCTATCAAGGGGCACCCCCACCAAATATGATCTGCTGACCCTATCATCCCACAGCCCCTCCAGCATTTTTCCGATTTTCCAGGGAACATCCTGTGTAGCTGGACCGGGGTGTAGTGCCACCCAACAAGAACCTTATACCAGATTTCCTGTAGCTGGGACGCTTTGGCTAATTTGGGAATCCTCCTCCACAGTGTCTCCCATTCCTCCCTAGTGATATCGCGCCCCACAGTTCGATCCCATTCCCTCATTTAGGGCCAGTTCGAGCCTATTTTGTCTTTGTCCAAGATTTTGTGGATGTTGGATATGAGACCTTTCGACCCATCATTAGTAAGAAGGCATTTCTCAAAAGGGGTGGGTTCTCATGTGGCTGCTTGTTTGACCCCTGGGTGCAGAAGCCAATGCCGCATTTGCGCATATCGCAGCCGTTCCCCTTCCTGTACCGCAAATTCCCTCTTACAGTCATAGAAGGACAGTAACTCCCCTCCACGGAACATATCTGCCAATTTTCTGCAACCGCCCTCCCGCCACTTGGTAAATGCTCCCTTTTCCAAGCCTGGGGTGAAATCTCCATTCTCAAAAATAGGTGTGAAGTATCGGCCATAAACTTGGTGATAGCACTTTTATACAGGTGCTGGGGTCTATGCGGTTTGGGGAGCCATAGCACTTCTGCTAGGTTGCGATGAACCACTGCTCTGTCCATTCTCACCCATAACTTGCCATGCGTCGCCTCCTCTCCCCTCAGCCACTCCCTGATAATTCGAATTTGGGTTGCTTCGTAATAAAGCTTAAAGTTCGGTAGGGCCAACCCTCCCTCCCACCTAGCTGCCCGTAGGAGCCTAATCCCCACCCTGGGTCTTTTCCCCTCCCATATGAAACTCTTAGCTAGCGCCCCCAGTTCTTTAAAGAAACTCGCCGGGATCGGTAGGGGGATTGCCTGGAATAAATATAAAAGCCTCGGGAGAGTGACCATCTTTACCGCTGCTATACACCCCAACCATGATACCCTAAGGCCCTGCCACCGCTGGAAGTCTTTCCGAATTTCCTTAAGGAGAGGAGGGAGATTATCCCCATACCAGCCTGCCAAGGAAGCCATGATTTTCACTCCTAGGTAGCGAATCCCACCCGGGCTCCACTGTAAAGGGGTACTACCTCTCAGTCTATCACCATCCGTTACCTCCAGCGTTAAGCTCAGAACCTCTGACTTGTTGGCATTGATCTTCAAACCCGAGGCCGCACCAAAATCTTCCAAGAGGGCAATACTAGCCCGAAGTGAGTCGCTTGGTGCAGATAACATAAGCAGCATGTCGTCCGCAAACGCTGCGACTTTGTGCTGCTCACCTCCAAAGGGAATGCCCTGGATGTCCGCCGCTTCCCTTATTGCCTGTAGAAGCGGTTCCAAATAGATCGCATATAGGATTGGGGAAAGCGGGCAGCCCTGTTTAGTCCCCCTATGTATGCGCACCTGTCTAGAAGCCATGCCATTCACCATTATTCGAATGGACGGAGCCTGATAATTGGCCCGGACCATCGTCAGAAACTCCCCTCCAAAGCCCATTTTTTCCATAACTCGAAATAAAAAGGGCGACTCCACACGATCGAAAGCTTTCTCCGCATCTAGCGCCACCAGGGCTGCAGGAACGCCTGTTTTCTGTACTTTTTCGACTTTGTGGGCCACTCTCCTAATATTGTCTGCGGTCTGCCTGCCCCTGATAAACCCTGCTTGATCCGGGTGAATCAGGTACGGGAGGATGGAATCAAGCCTATTCGCCAGGATCTTAGTGTATATCTTCGCATCTGTATTTATTAAAGCTATGGGTCGATACGAAGATCTCTCCTCCGGGTTTTTCTGTGGCTTAAGGACAAGTGTAACCTTAGCTTCTTCCATGGACGGAGCAACTCGATCGGTCTGACGAAACGTGTTGTATAATGAAGTTAAGTGTGGGGCCAACTGTGAAATCAACAATTTACAGAATGCGGTGGTATAGCCATCCGGGCCGGGTGCTCTGTGTGCCGGGAGCGCCCTAATAACACCCCTAACCTCCTCCTCAGATATTTCTCTGTTAAGGGCTTCCCTCTCGATGCTACTTATTTCCTGCAGTCGAACCCCCTGGAGAAATGATGCCTGTTTATCAACCTGGGGATGTTGGGAGGCATACAGTGAGTCATAGTACTGTGCCAGGGCGTCCTGCACGTCTTCCTGCCTAGTGATCCGCTCCCCCGGGCCCAGTTGCAGCGCTGAAATAGTATTTCTTGCCCTTTTGCCCCTCAAGAGGCGGGCCAGTAGGGTATCTGCCTTATTGGCTTTCGCATAATATTGTTGTCTTACTGCTAAAAGCACTCCCTCAGCCTTTTTAGTACTCAATAGCTCCAGTTGGCCCACCGCCTTCCTATATGTGCGCATAGCCCTTCTCGAAGGGGTTCCCCCCGCCGCCTGCCTAGCCGCTTCCACCTCCGCTTCCAATTGAGCTTCTAACGCTCTTAGCTGCTTAGCTCGATGAGCGGAAAGAGCAATTATTTCTCCCCTGAGTTTCGCTTTATATGCATCCCACCTAATGCCTTCATCTGTATCCCCTTTCTTATTAGTGGCAAAGAATAGTCTTGTTTTCTCTTCAAGAGTTCCCCGTGCCACAGGGTCCCTCAGAATGGCTCCTGGGACTTTCCATCCCCACACCCCCTCGCCCTCCGACCAAGGTCTAATACCACCGAGACCACTTTATGATCTGCAATACCGATCGGACCTGTGTGTACCTCCCGTATGGTACCCATCAGCTCAGCCGAGACCCAAACGTAGACAATTTTGGACTGGGAGCCATGCACACCTGAGAGGAAAGTATAACCCTCCTCCTCCCCCCTTGCTACCCTCCATGCATCACGGAGCCCCATCCTACCAATCCTGTTTTTCATACTCGTGGACATTACCGTGCCCCCCCTGTCTCTCTGGTTGCCAGACCTATCCCTCTCCCTGTCCCATGCTATATTTAAGTCTCCCATTAAAACTATATGGCCCCACGCACGCTCCTCTAGAGTGTTCAAGACCTTCTGCAAGAATTGCTCCTGACCAGTATTAGGAGAATACACTACCGCAAGAGTGTATTGGGCCTCGTGGAGCGTCCCCCTTACCACAATGTATCGACCTTCTTTATCCCTAGTAATGTCCGAGATTGTATTCTTAATAGCCAGGGCTACCCACCTCGCCTTAGTATGTCCCGAAGCATGTAAAATTCGATCATAACCGGGCAATTTCAACCTGCTCTGATCCCTGTGTAAGAGGTGGGTCTCCTGAAGCCCCATTATGTCCGGTCCTTCCTTCTGTGTAAAGAGTTCAAGTTTCTTCCTCTTTAGCGGGGTATTTAAACCCCTCACATTATGCGTCAAATACTTGATACGAGCTCAACCCAGAGTATAATGCTCTTATGTGAAGATGTTTGACTACTCTTCCCCTCTAACAATTGCTCGATATCAACCCCCTGCCCACTTCTCCCTCCTTCCCCTTCTACCATCCCTCCCCCTCCTAGAAGGCCACAACCTTCCCGCACTCCCTCCACTCCCGACTCGGGCATCTATGCCCTTACAGATTCCAGCATGGATGCTCCCCGTAAGACCACTAGCTTACTGCAATCCTTTGGGGGCCCACCACCCCTATGAATACCTGTGCAGACTAAGACTTAGCGGGAGAGCCACCACCCGCGTCCCCCAGCTTTCCCGTATTGTGGAGGTCGCCGCTCTGTGGTCTCCTCCTTTTCTTGTCACCAACTGTCGACCATTCTCACAGCCTTGGTCTTGAACGTTCACTCGGCGCCCCCGTCCCGGACACAAAGGGGGGGTCCTCCAGGTGAATGCGCAATAGATCGGCTCTCTCCTGTAGGGAGGTGATACGCCTTTGGGCGCACTCCCATTCGAATAGCAACCCAAACGGAAAGGTCCATTTGTATCTAATTGCCTTCTCATTGAGGAGACGTAACAGCGGTCCCATTTGCCTCCTCTTCACAAGTGTACTAGCCGCCAGGTCTTGATACAGCGCTATCTGTTGGTCCTGAAACTTGATAGGTTCACGCTGCCTTGCCGCCCTAAGGACCCTCTCCTTTTGGGCATACCTTGCGAATGCTGCCAACACATCTCTAGGCTTTGCTGACCGGCCCTTGGCTTGCCGGCCAACCCTATGGACTCGATCCACCTCTATTACTTCCGAGTTGCTTTCTCCTAAGATCTCCGCAAAGATGCTTTGAAGCACCCCTTTCAAGTCTCTGTCGGATATCGTTTCCGGCAGCATTTTCACCCGGATGTTAATCCTTTGTGATCTGTTCTCCAAGTCCTCCAACTGTATTTCAAGATTTCTGGTGGCTGTGTCCAGTCTCTCTAATGCCTCACTATTAGCTGTTGTGTCTTTGTCAATTTCTTGGAGGCCTTTCTCCAGGGCGTCTGCTCTTTCCCCTAGTTGCCTCATTTCCTGTTTTATTTCTCCTATAGCTGCATTAAGGTCGGACCGCATCAATTGGAATTGGTCCTGAAATGTCTTTGCCAGATTCGCTTGTAATGCCTGCAACTCCCCCAGGAGCTCGCGCCTTGGCATTGTCGCCGTGTCGTCTGCCGTGCTGTGAGCACTCTCCTCCCTCTCCAAATTCCCAGGGGCCTCGGGACCATCCTTTGGGTTTCGCACCTGCCACATCATTTGCAGGGTGCCCTGAGTGTCCTCTGCTACCTGCTGCGCCCTCCCTCCTTTCCCCTTAGGTTTGGTAGACATAGTCCAGCCACGCTTCCTCCTCCGGTCCGGGTTGCTCCACCAAAGATGTGTCGGCCTTTGCCTTCTGCTGATTTCCACCAGACCGGGGGGCTCCCAATGGGTGACTGCGCCCCTAACCGCCGAAGATTCGTTCTGCGCTGCGTCCCCCTCCTCGCCTCTCCAGGCACCCTTACTTCCTCACTGCTCCGGGGGGGGCAGGCCCAGTGCTCAGGTTGCCCCTAGGGTCCCCAATGGTATTAGGTGATTCCTCCCCTCCAACCGCCTTATCTTCCACTCCCGTCAGCCCCAGGAGAGGTCAAGCGAATTTTAACCTAGAGCCTCACTTAGCTGCTTACTTTCAGATGCGGCTTCAGGGCTTCAGTGGCTGGAAATGCTATCTGCTGACAATGGCGTCCTCGCTGCCTCCATTTCCTTGCTTCAACTCGCCATGGCGCAGAGCGAACGCCGGGCCGCTCTTGCTTGCCTCTCTCTCCCACGAAGGCCCGCTCCACCCACAGGTACACCCGCAGCGGGTCTCCTCAGATCACGAGCCCATCACCGGAAGGCCCGACTGGCCCCCCCGCTTCACTGCAGCGGGCGCCGAATCTCCGGAGGTGCTCTCGCACGAGCGGGGCACGGGACAGCCTCCCCCGCCGTGCGGTCTAGCGGGGGATCATCCGCCGGCTCGGGACCGCCCCCTCTCCTCTGTCTTTTGATGAGACGCCTGCGCCCCGTTACGGCTCCACCGGAGCAGAGGTCCTCCCGCCGAAGTGTCCCCCGAGCTGCCCCACTCAGCTGTCCCCGATTCCACAGAGCCTCCGGAGGGGCCGGGCCGCGCGGCTCGCCAAGACACCTCGGTGCTGCCGCTCTCAGCTCCTCCCAGTGCGTCGGCCGCCACTTCCTTGCGTCCCGAGGTCGTCCTAACTCTCTAACATTCCCTGCGACATCGCGGCAAAGCACCTGCTATCCGTGGGGGACCGCTAACAGGGTGGTGGGCACGTTTATTTAGCTGGTCCGATAGGAGCGTCGTCGGCACGTCAGGCTGTGCCGGCGGCCATCTTGGAATTGCTTCGTTCTTAGTCCTTTTTTAAAAATCGGGACCAACACACTCTCCTTCCACGATTTTGGGACTCTTCCGGATTTTAGGACATATTTGTATAGTAGATGTAAAAATATTGCCCATTCTTCTGGGTCACTTTTTAGTCCCTCATTGATCAGCCCGTCCGGGCCCGGGGCTCTCGAGTTTTTTAGTTTTCTAATGCTGTTTTCCACGGTGATTATGCCAATGTCTAATAGACCTTGGTCTGCTCTTCTCACGATTGTCCTACTGGGAATTGGCAGGACTGACTCTTGCATTTGTTTATAGTACGAGCACCATTGGCTTTCCGGGATCGGATTTGTAATTAGTGCATCTTGTGAAGTTTCCCTTTCATTTATCAGTGCCCAAGTATTTGCCGTGTTTCTTTTACAAATGGTCGATAGCATTTTTTGTGACTTATGATTTAGCATTGTTTTTTATGCATAATTAACCAATTGTGGTATTTTAGTTTGATTTTGCGAATCTCCGGTAATTTGGACCTCAAGTTAGTTTTATTTAATTCTTTGAGGTTTTTCCTTAGAGTTCTTTTTTTTAAGACAATTGCCCTGTCATATACATGACGATTTGTAATTGTCGGTTTTGTACAGCCAGACTTCGAGATGGTCTGAACATTTTTTAAGTAACGGTATGTAGTCAATTGTCTGTAGGGAGGGGGTTTTGCAGTTGAAAATGTGTTATCATTGTGGTTAGATTGCTGTTCAAGATTGGAATCTTTGCAGGTTGTATTTTTAACCTATTTCTGCCAGGATTAATTACCAGGTCATGTGCATAGAATTGTTGCTTTATTTTAGAGGACAAGTTAGAGCATGTTAGCTTAAACAGGTTTTGATCACTTGATTCTGTAGTTCTTACTTCCAGTTTTTGTATGAATCTTGTTTTGTATGAATCTTGACATGTTAGATGAAACAGTAACATAATGTTCCAGAATTGCCTCCCTGCCAAATCGGCTTTCCTGGAATATCATAGTTCGTAATCCCATTTAGGATTATGCAATCTCCAGATTGTATTGCAAGTCTCCACCAAGCAATTCCTCTTTTTTTTGAGTTATCTGTCACTTATTCAGCCCTAATTATGTTGTTATTTTTATCTAAGCATGTACAGTTGAAGTCTCCCACAATTATTATTATCGGATCGGGCCATTTTTCTCTTTGCTCATCGATTAGCGATAGAATGTCTTTTGGGAGAGTGTTATTTTTATTAGTCCCCGGAATCCAATATATGTTTAATAGAATTAGAATCTGGTCTTGCCTTACAGCAGAAGCTTTCGGTAATTTCACCACCACCATCTGAATGTAAAGTGACGGCTTCTCAGAGTACAAGACTGTCCAATTTAGGTTGCCTTCATTGCTATAAGTAGCCCAACCATTGGCCTTCCTTTTGTGCCTTTCACAGCTGGATTTCCAAGTACACAGTATCCTTCTATCAGCGGGGTATCTCTTAGCCACGTTTCTTGAATGCTTGACTTCTGGTTGTTCCTTTACAAATTCATTTTTTGCTAATAAATGTCTAAATCCCCTGGTGTTCCATGTGATAAGTGACCCGTCTTTTGGTTGAAGTTCCTTTAGGCGTTATTGATTTTTCATTTTTTCCGATGCTAGTTTAGCCAGCCATTACCATCTTGCTTGTTCTCCATCCCGTGACTGGATCGAATGGGCATGATGCATAGCTTTTTTATGGGTCTCATTAGCCTCTTGGAATTGAGATTGTTTAGTTTCCATGTTCCTTCTCCAAAACTACGAGAGGTTCTTTGATTTTTTCAACTAGATTAAAGCCCATTGATGGCAGAGTCTGAGCTTCTGTCAGAAGGAGTTGATGGACTATATGTGATACAATATAAACCCACACTTTATCCATATGTGTTTTGTTGGGAAATTCAATTAGTGCTACATCATTTGAGCTAATTAATCCATGCGCAGGAACGTGATGAAAAAGTCTTAACGCGTTGGCCCGATTTAAGGTCAGACCGCCGTTTCGATGTAGAATTCTTTCCAGAGATAGCACTCTGCCATTCTCTTCAGTGATCTGGTTCGAGTTGGTTGGGCTTAGGGAATAGGAGGTGGGTATTTGGTTCCACTATTTTGTTCCTTTACCCCATTGTTATTGTCTTGGTGGTTTAGACTATGTGGGGCTTTTTTATGGGTGGAAACCCCTAAATTCACCACTGGCATAAGCATCGACGTGCAAAAAACTTTGGCGGGAGAAGCTTTTTGCTTTTTTAGTCCGATTCTGTGATTTTTGTCTAGCTCTTCAGGTTGTTGGCTTTCCGTTATTTTAGGTTTACCCATTCTTTCGGCTTTGTGGCTCACAATTTTGTTGGATGTCGATTTATGATTGGCGCGCATTTGAGGAAGTGAGTTGGAGTAAGAGCTGATCGCGACCAGGCTGCGACCTGACCTGTACTGTTGCCGTTTTACTCTGTGGGTTATACAAGGACTGGTATATACACTTGCATTCTTGGCATGGACTGGAAGACTTAAGGATTGAAGGACCTATATTGCAATATGAGCTAATTTACTTTTCACTTGTCTCTTGCAGGCCCTTTGAAAACATTTGGCTCCGCCCCACTTTCTCCCAGCAGCACCCTCATAGCTCACGAATGTGCGCATTCTTGCACGCATATTCGAGGAAGTGTGTTGGAATAAGTGCTGATCGCGACCAGGCTGCGACCTGACCTGTACTGTTGCCGTTTTACTCTGTGGGTTATACAAGGACTGGTATATACACTTGCATTCTTGGCATGGACTGGAAGACTTAAGGATTGAAGGACCTATATTGCAATATGAGCTAATTTACTTTTCACTTGTCTCGTGCAGGCCTTTTAAAAACATTTGGCTCTGCCCCACTTTCTCCCAGCAGCACCCTCAAAGCTCACGAACGTGCGCAATTTTTGCTTGCGCATTCGAGGAAGTGCGTTGGAGTAAGTGCTGATCGCTGATCGCGTGGCACGTGCAGCCTACAGCCCCACACTCTGCTTAATCTTATACTCCCTTATTCGCCCACACGTTTGGGACTGTTGTTTATACAGGTGAGTTTGGGCTCCATGCGCGAGTTAATTTACGATAATAATAATTGTGGGAGACTTCAACTGTACATGCTTAGATAAAAATAACAACATAATTAGGGCTGAATAAGTGACAGCTAACTAAAAAAAATAAAGAGGAATTGCTTGGTAGAGACTTTTTAATAAAAGTATTAAACGCTACAAGTAAAGTTAGTACATCTGATAATGATCGAATGTCCATACTGCCGATAGCAACTCCCAGGTCAGATGTAAAAGCAGTGGTCCATCACGAGGTAACTTCTCCTCTCATTGACCTACAAGACAATATCGATCTTCCAGCTCAAAATGATGATATTGAATATATGGGAGATATATCAGTCCCGATTGGGAAAAACATCAGTCCCGATTGCTCCTAATAATGCTCCTGGTAAACGATGTAGCACTAAACTACCAACAATATCGAAATATCTAGCTTAGAAGAAAAAAATGGTACAAAACCCGCCTCTCAGGCATTCATGTATGATAGGCGTATGAAAATTTAAAATAACCTGTGCAGCGTAAACATGGAAAATGTTTCTGGCTATGAAATTAAGTCCTTAAAACCAGTTAATGATGAGAAAGATTCACCAAACAGTGTCATCCAAACTGGTAAACATCCAATACTAGCCTCTGCACAGAAAATTATACCAACTTCTGGTGTTAATATAAATATGCCTTCCTCACCCAGCACGTTAGAAATTGAATCTAGGCTTTTGATTGATGCAGCTCCTCTTGTGATGGAATCCAGGGGAGGGGTATCTCTGCCCAAAAAGGATGTTGTCGACTTAGTAGGGCAGAAGCGACTCTCTGAGCTCTGCTCTGCTGATCGGTTAAAACCTGTGGATGCGTCAAAATGTAAAGACACATATAGTGCCCTTCAGTTAAAACCTCTTTCGGTGGATATAAATTACCCTACCCTGAATAGGGCTGCTGTTCTGCAAATCTTTCAATGCATTGTTGGCCTGCGTGCCATACGCTCGGATGATATTCGAATAGTTGACCAAGTTGATCACAGTAAATCTAGCATTGCTAACATCTGGTTTGTCTCCACAACAATATTGTAATATGTTCTTAAATATGAAGCAGATATATTCCAATTGGGGTTTTCGTGTGAGATAGTTGACATACATTCTGAGAAGACTCGATCGACTAACCCCAATGTCAGGAATAATAGCACCACAAATAATACCAGAACTGTGACACTAGTTAGGCCTCCGTGTACTGACACTGTCTGTCCAAACAAAGCATCTGATACATCCCCAAACCATAACCGTAATATCTTACAGCCGATTAATGGTGTCGAAAATGGATCTAGTGTTGGTGGACCCACATATGCAAAATCTAAGGGTGATATAACCGATGAATCAGGTTATTGGCAGTGGCTACCCATTGCTTTCAAATCTCATCTGTCCCAGCTGAGTCGATGACACTGACACACTTAACACATGGAACACAAGAGGATTTAATCACCTGTTTGCTGACGATGGCCTCTGGTGTAATATGCATCTTTTTAAAATCATTGTGCTACAAGAAACTTGGCTGGTTGAAAATGTGTTGTTAGATGGTAGAGTGACGATACAAAAGAATGCATTGAAGGGCCCCCTCGGTAGGCCGAAGGGAGGTTTAATGATTTCTGTGTGCCCTCCCTGGTCTGTAGTTGAGATTCCCTGTGACTCTGCATATGTGCTGATAGGTAAACTGTCGAAACCTGGTACAAACATGGTTATTATTAATGTTTATGATCCACCTGCTAGAGTGATGAGTAAAGCCATTTTGGAAGTGGTAGATGCCAACATGCTGAAATATGTACATCAGCTTCCCTGATGCCTGATGGGTGACCTCAATGCGAATATTATTTTACCGGATGTTGAACCTGTAGTAACTCTGAGATCCAGCTCAAGTTGCATGACCAAACAAAAGCTCAGGTATAGTCCCTGGGTTAATGTACTAATTGAACATCAAATGAGGAGCCTAAATGGCCTATGCCCGAGTGATAAGCAACAAGGTGTCACTCGAATCAGTGGTAAGAGTACATCTACTCTTGACTATGTATTCTCTAATTCTAGTGGTTTAGACAAGGTGCTTGACATGGGGATTGCTGCAAGAGATGAGAGTGACCATCTACCTCTTTGTGTATTATTTAAAGCAGATGATGCTATCCATCGTACCATCAACAAAAATAAATGTGGTAATATCTCAGTTAATAATGGAGGCAACCATATTCAATGGTACCCTGCTAATTTAGCCAAGGGGAAAACAGCTTGTGAACAATTGCTGCCTAATTTTATTGGGGTTTGTCAACAAGAAGATGTGAATGACATCAACATAAGTGAGCTTTGTAGTCATACCATTGTACAAATTAAGGTGCTTGTTGCCTCAACGCGAGGATACAATTCGGCCCATGAAAGAACTAACAGAGATATGACGAACAAGAGATACAATTTTCATCCAACAATTAATGAGGAAAAGAAAAAACTACGTCTCACCATTTCCACATTGATTTTGTCTCCCTCTTGGCAAATGGACGCAATGGCCATTAATATGGCAATTAAAAAAGCCAAATCTGATTATCAAAGATGGCTGAAAGCCCACAAACGCATATGTGAAAACAAACAATGGCTTAATATTACTCACTTGGCCTCTACTGGGAATACAGT
Organism: Ambystoma mexicanum; assembly: GCF_040938575.1. Taxonomy (NCBI): domain Eukaryota; kingdom Metazoa; phylum Chordata; class Amphibia; order Caudata; family Ambystomatidae; genus Ambystoma; species Ambystoma mexicanum. The sequence continues at coordinate 1,126,750,957 of NC_090941.1, forward strand.
TGCAATATGGAGAGAATTGAGGGTGAAGAAAAAGTCCCAATTACCTATTAATAGTATCCCTGAAGAGGTCTGGGATGACCACATAACTAAAACGTTGGGTGTACCTGATGTGACTAATATGGATACACCAATCCCTGACGTACCATGGATATGCCAAGCATCCTGCTCGGATATTAAGGCCATAATTGAACATCTAAATGCTTCTAGGGCCTCTGGCCCTGATGGGATTACCAATGGGCTGATGAAAATGAACCTGTCTATTTGGGCTGAAGCTTTATGGCATCTATTCATAGATATATGAAAATCTGGCATTTTACCATCTTCATGGTGCGAGAGTCACATTCTTCCCATTTATAAGAAGGGACTACACAGTGCTCCTCGAATCTATCGACTTCTGGCTATGCTGGACATCCCTGCAAAGGTGTCTGCAAGGACTTTACTTGCTGTGTTAAACACATGGATAATCAACCATGATATATTGAGCAAATAACAGACGGGCTTTCGAGCAAAGTCACGCACAAGTCATAACATCTTGACCATAGTATCATCAGTCGAATATTCCTGGATGAGTAGAAAAACTAAGGTTTATGTAGCCTATGTAGATTTTAGTGCCGTCTTTGACACTGTAGTGAGGAACATCCTGTGGCATAAACTAAGAAATTGGAATATTCCCAGTGGCCTTTTAAAGATGATGACCCTTCTGCACACTGACACAAGTGTTAAGGTTCGGCTAAATGGTATGGGACTACTCTCTGCATCTATCTGAACGGGTACAGGGGTTAAACAAGGCTGCATAGTTGCAGCGACCTTGTTTAATCTGTATTTAGCTGATTTGGCATTGTCTTTTAACCAACGACTACTACATCCAATAAAAGTTGGCGCTCAGCGTATTAGTTGGGTTGGCTACGCAGACGATGTCTTACTACTAGATTACACACCCAAAGGACTCCAATGCCTGCTGGATGGCTTAGGCAGTTTTGCGAAAGAGAACAGCTTGCAAATAAATATCAAAATACGTAAAATAATGATATTTGCAGGTAAATCCAAATCTAAGGGGTCTCTGAGCTGGACTTTGGCCTTGAAGAAATTGGAGCGTGTTAATAGTTATTTTTATCTGGGACTGCTCATTGATGAGAACTTGAATTGGAAGGCCCATTGGGAAAGATCATCAAGTGTTGGAATTTAGTTGGTCTAGTAAGTGGTTTTATTGGAAGAAACGGGGGACTATCGGTAAAAACTGTCTTGTTGCTCTACACTATGAAAATTGTACCTGTGTTGACATATGGGATTGAGATCTGGGGGCATGGTTTTATTAAGAAGCTAAAAATATTTGAGGCAAAAATGCTTAGGAAGCTGTTTCGCATGCCACAAGCTGTGTCAGCAGAATTTTTTTATCTTGAGTTTGAGCTCACATGTATTCAGTCTATTGTAATCAATAGATCCTTCAAGTGCGCTGTTGATCTGATGGCTCTGGATAATAATACCATCACTGGTGAATATGCCAATTTGGCATATGGGGGAAAATATTCACTGCTTTTAATAAATGGAAACAAGGATGTGAATTTAATATACTCCCTAATAACATTAATCGAATCAGATATTGGTTGAAAAAGAAGTTCAAATTGTATGACCGTGAAAATAACACGGCACTTCTCAGCACTAAGTCACAAAGCGGTTCTTTTATTGAATATATTATGGCAAGAAATTGCTTGCCAAAATATATTGTGGCCTTTCCTGAGGCTTGGGTGGTCAGAGAATATCTATTACTGAAATTCAATCAAAGTAAGTTGCTGAATGGCTTTGGTACCACTGCCCACTGGTCTCGTAACAGACGCAACTGCAAGCTATGCGGTGAAAACACGCGTGAATCTCTTGAGCATATAATGACTGAATGCTCAAGCTTGTATCCCATTAGAAATCAATGTATGAAAGCCTACTGTAACTGCTTTAACTGTGATGATCCCAAACTCTTGTGGAAAATGTTCATAGATGGTAATGATGTGAATTTTATGTTTTATATGATCAGATTTTATAGAAAATGTATTGAAATATTTGAAATGTATGAATTATAAAGTGTACATTTTGTGGTCTTGTACCTAGCTCTGTATCCAGTAGTATCTGTAACCTGATTGCGAATGTCTATATGTAGAATCCTACTCTTTTTAATGATTTTTAAAAAAAATTAGATTGTTTAATGTGTATTGGTATTGTATCTATTTTGTGTTTTTTGTTGTATATAGAAAGCAATTTCGCTGTATGTATATTAATAAAATTGAAATTGAAATTGAAATTTATGACTGGGGTTTTCGATTCTGTTTATCAATTGGTCAACTTGGACCATGTCTTCTGCAGCTAAATGTTCATCCTCTGCCTGTTCACTTTAATTTTCAGTCTATCATCTTCTGATATACTTTGTTCATCTTCCGATATCGAATATGTTGACAGATCCATAAGGTCTGTGTCAAAGTTGGCCTTTGGATTTAAGTCGTCGGAATCTGAGCTTGTTTTATCCAAACTAACGGTTCTATTCAGTCGCTTAGGTGGTAGAACAGTCTTTACGCAACTGATTTCTTTTGGCACTGTCAGACTTTTGATGAACGTTCTGCTTTTATTCGATTTGTGTGGTCTCTGTGTAACTTGGTTTTTCGATTTTTTTAACCGTCTGTGATACACGGGTCACTCTTCATTTCCGTTCAGACTTACCGGCTATATTCTCTCTTGCCAGGGTTGATGGTAAGTTTGAATCCGTCTTGGCTTTTTTCAGAAATATTTCACATATTTTTGGTTCCGTCTGGTCCCTTGTCTGGCTAATACTCGTTTTGCATTTTGTTGAGGCAAGTTGTGCTCATGGCCTTTTAAGTTCTCATTCGTTGAATGATACTCAGGCTCTGCTGGAGGTATCTCTTCAGTTGGTATTTCCGTATCTTTATGGATTCCTTCTTCCAGATCCTCCCTTCCCGGGTCAGTTGGCAAGGAAGTACTATACTTAGAATCTTCAGTGGATGTTGGTAAGTCTTCAAGAATATTCCCGAGACCCTCTATTGTTAGCTCCTGCGTTGCTTTGGATAAGTTCTCCTCTCTTGATGTTTGCTGCATTAAGATGTCTTTGCTAGGCTGTATTCCCACTGTTTCCATGTGTGGGACAGCATAGTTGCCAGACCCTCCTACTGACTCTCTTCTCAAGTTTTTCCATCGGTCTCGCCTATGTTTCATAATTGGTTCCAGGATGGTATGCAAGAGTTGGGAGATTCTGTGTTCAGCCTACACTAGAGTTATATGAAAGAAGAAATTCATCAGTGTAAGCTAACCGAGGAATTTTTTGTCAACCTAGTTTTGGAGAGATAAGGGCCGCTTTTCCTGAGTATTCATTGACATCGGAGAAATATAAATTAAAGAGGCCATGGCCAAAACACACCCCGCCTCAATCCCGATTCCGTTTGAATTCTTCTTGAAAGAGTACCCTCTTTATCTAATCTCACACAAATACCCAAATCCTCATGTACCTCATGAGTAATTGTAAGAGGCCTGGCGGGATCCCCCGTGCATCCAATTGCCCCAAAAGCCATTTACGGTCTACACTATCAAATGCTGTGGAGCGGTCCACAGGGGCCATATAGGTATATTTGGCTCGGTCTAACCAAACCGCATCCTGTATGGCTTTGACCGCCAGGCCATCAATATTAATAGAATGTCCCTGTCTAAAGCCAGTCTGCAATGTATTTAGTCTGTGAGTAGACAAAGCCCAAGACTCAAGATGCTGGAGCAAAAGAGACACACAAATATTTCTATCCCTGTCTATCAGTGATATGCATCAGTAATTTTTTGGTTCCGACATTGGTCTCCTTTTACAAATGGGACCCAGATATGTTGTACACCATGTTTTTGGAAAGTTACCCGATCCAATGATACCATTAAATCGAATAAGTAGGACGTTAACCAAATTTAAAGTATCTGTTTTAACGGTATTATTAGTCTGACCATACGGTGCTGCGGCTCTTAATATTTTACTTCTCATTATTACAGATATTATATCATTAACCTCAAACCTAAGCAGTGGATATGCAATCTCACTAATGTCTATGTTTGGGGGCAAGAATCTGGCACTAGTTTGCTGATGCAATATAGTTCTTCAAAGAACTTCACCCAGTCAACTTCCGAAACAGAATTCAACTGGCACAAAGAGTACTTGCATAGTTATTTGTAAATTGATGTGTTGGATTAAAGTATATATATATATATACATATATATATATATATAATTTTATCATTTTGGATTGTTTTTACTTTGCTGTTTCGGTCGTTAATGGATCACATTCACACCTCTTTGGAGAGTATAGGCTTCCCTATGCCCATGTTACCACAAAAGGAGTTATATCACTTGGCTGTGTGCCTATGGACCTCTGATCACCTTAACCCAAAGTAGTCCCACCTCTTTAGAAGCACGTGCACGTTTGTCCATAAAGCAAGTTTATCGTGAAAAAAAGCCTGGAGGAGCTGAATGACAGTGTAGAGTGAAACTAACCTGAGTCTCCTCAAACCACACACGTTTACACATTTTATACATTTTGCAACAGTTAAAACACTCCAACATATTTTATTACTCATCACCCCCCAACACATGATTGGTCAAACCTATACAGAGAAATCGAATCTCCTTTAAATCCCACACTCTCATTGGCCACATCTGTTTCTCTACCATCCCCTTTCAACATATCTTTGCATCAGCTCATATTAATGGCACACCCATTTTTGGGATCTATGTGTGGTCGGCCATGACATTGTCCCATAGTTACACATTCACACAACAAACATAATTCATTGCAGGTCCCAACGGGCCGGGGACCTCTGACCCTTACCTTATTCACATGGTCTTTGCAAGGACACTCCAATGATATGAGGAGGTGGAAAAATAAACCATTTCCCTTTGAACTGGTGATAAATATCTTATCTGCCCAAACTTGCTGGAGTCCTTTTTTCACACTAATCTATACAACTACCTATTCAACATGCATAGCCTCTGGATACATCCTGAGAAAATTAGCAAAACCCACAAACCATTTGTCAACTCTACCTTTAGGCGGCCCTTACACTGGGTTTATTTTTTTTGTTTGAATTTGTTTATTGTAAAACTTCAGTTCAATACATGTATCAAACTTTTGTTACATTGAGCTATCACAAAATTTGACTTTCCCGCTCCACTTAAAATTAAGTGAAGAAGTACAACTTCTTGTTGCTTAACATTGATGTTCCTTCACTTTTTCAGACATAATCCAGTTTTTATGTTACTGATTTAATTTTTTTGTCAGTAGTCAGTATAGCATCAAGGAAGTTGATTATACTGCATGTTAGCATGATGTTTTTCCCAGCTGAAACGATTTCCCACCATTCTTCAGTGTCGTAACATATAGGTTTAAAAGAACGTAAGTGTAGCTCTCGTGTGGTGATGAGCTGAGAACATGCTGTTATAAGATGTTTTAGCGACTCACCTTCGCCTGTATTACAAAACCTGCATTTGTCGGAGACGGTTTCTTTTGATCGCTGCAGCCATAGCATTTCTCTATTGTTCAAAGCGTTCAGTCTAAATCTCAGCAATTGGTTCCTGTGATGACGTGAAGGACACATAGTTAGGTACTTAGGTTGAGAATGTAATTTTAACATGCTCAAAGAACCAGGGAGGGTGGATTTAAGAATTGCTCGATGGTCATAAGTGTTAATCCAGTCCCAGAGTTCAAGTTTTTTTTTTTGCATGCTGAGGTCGATCAAGCAGCTCATCGAGGGAAATATTTGTGGCTTCCATGATCATTTTTATTTTCGACTTCCACAGAGTAAACTCGATTGTGTTTGTTCGTTTCCGTTGATGAAGATTTCGTACGCTGGAATTTGAGCTCCAAGTAACATTTTCCTCAGAGAGGATAAAGATTTCCATACTATTGTCATATAAAGCAAGTTCAAGGTCAGTTCATATCTCAGTGTTATCATTGAGCTATATTTGGGGAGCCCCAATGCTCGTCTCCAAAACCTGGCTTCGAGTTGTTGCCAGAGGCGATAATCGAGATTCCACCCTGTTTCTCCACCAAAGGTTATTGTAGGAATGAACTTCTTCAGGTAAAACGTTATTATTGGAGTTAATGAGAATTTCCCGTAATCCTTATTAATTTTGGCTCCTTGTAGACCTAGTTTGTTTGTTCTTTAAATTAGGTCATTTGTCCAAGCAGATTCACAGATCGAGTCATTGACCATTATTCCTAAGTAACATATAGATTTAACAATACTTAAAGAAGCGTTTTCAATTGCCCATCTAAACTTTTTCAGGGTAATTCATAGAATTTAGCCCACAAGTGGCGCACGCGGCTGGCGCACAGTGTGCACGTGCAAATCTCTGCGCCAGCCACGGGTGCTAAAATCAATTTCTGCGCACAGCGTATTCATAGATTTTAGCTACCAAAACCAGCTGTGGCGCACAGTGGCACAGCGACCCTGCAGCAGCGCCAGTTACACCCCCAAGAACGCCCCTCGCGCAGGGAAAAGCCATCAAAATCCCCAATCCAGCGCAAAGGGCTGCGCTAACCCTGTACCAGCACTGCAAGTTCACTGGGGTTCGCGGGAAGTTTCACACGTGAAAGGGCCTGTGCGAGTGGGGTATGTGTATTACTGGGGTTCGCGGGAAGGTTCACACGTGAAAGGGCCTGTGCGAGTGGGGTACGTGTATTACTGGGGTTCGCAGGAAGTTTCACGCACTATATGAGCAGGGTACGTGTATTTCGGGGGTGCGCGGTGAGTCCTACACGTGAATTGGCAGTGTGGGTCCTCCCAGGTGTTCCCTCTATACCCTCCATGGCCCCTGCAGGCAGCCCACACCACAGGGGACTACCCTGCACCCCTGGTCATGTCCCGCAGGCAGCCCATCCAGCATGGGCATGCCCCCCAGCCAAGCCACATGTCAGCTTGCACTACTGATCACCAACTCATGTCCCCCTGCACCCCCACCCCCCTGCAGTGCAGGGCACCTGCCAGCAGGTCCCCACTCATGTCCCCCTGTACCCCCACGCCCCAGCAGTGCAGGGCACCTGCCAGCAGTCCCCCACTCATGTCCCACACATGTCCCCCTGCACCCCCGCCCCCCAGCAGTGCGGGGCACCTGCAAGCAGGCCCCCACTCATGTTCCACACATGTCCCCCTGCACCCCCGCCCCCCAGCAGTGCGGGGCACCTGCCAGCAGGCTCCCACTCATGTCCACCTGTACCCCCACCCCCCAGCAGTGCGGGGCACCTGCCAGCAGGCCCCCACCCATGTCCCCATGCACCCCACTCCCCAGCAGTGTGGGGCACCTGCCAGCAGGCCCCCACCCATGTCCCCATGCACCCCCACCCCCCAGCAGTGCGGGGCACCTGCCAGCAGGCTCCCACTCATGTCCCACACATGTCCCCCTGCACCCCCACCCCCCAGCAGTGCGGGGCACCAGCCAGCAGGCCCCCACCCATGTCAACCCCTACACAAAATAATGATGCACAATCATGGCCCACTTCTACACCAAAAAAAACACTTCACGCCACCCCATTCTTGAGACGCAATGATTTCCCAATCCACCCCACACTGACATGCCTATCTCAAGACACAAACCAAAAGTCAACTATGTACATCAACACATGTCCGTCACACACATACACTGGTTGGCATTGATTGTGTAAACCCACATTTTCACATGCATCAACCCAATGAGGGAATCCCACACATGGAACTAAAATATGGAAATGTATTATGTACATAAATAAATCAATGAAAAGAAAGCATACCAAAATAGCAAAAATTAAATGAAAAGCATGCGCAAAAGATGAGTGAATGAAAATCATAACCAATCCAAAAAACTTGCAAGAAAAACAGTCCAAACTATCCCTCCACAAACGCAAATCCAAAGGAAAGGAAAAGAAAATCCATTGCTTCATGTCCATGATAAAAACAAAAAAAATCAACTGAATCCATAGTCCAACTATTTACAATCCAATGTGAAAAAAAAAAAAAAACATTAATCCATGTGCAAACTCCCAAAAAATATTTAAAATAAATCCATTGTTGGAGTATGAAAAGGGTCCATGAGCCCAACCAAACAAATGAAACCTATCTAACAAACTACCTAAAAATACAACTATATACAAATTTGTGTGGCATTGTCTATTCACCACAAATAAAAGGAAAATGAAAAGGAAACCTAACTCTAAAAACTATTTACAATGGCAGCGGGCTAGTCCTACGGCTCACTTCCCGATTTCCCGGGCCAGGGCATCATCAAACTCCTGCTCGATGTCCCAGAGGCGGTCCTCTTCCATGTCCCCGAGGGTTCGCAGGGACGACGACATCTGGACCTCCAGGTCCCTGCCTCGAGGCACTCGGCCCGCCTCAGAGCCCTACGCAAGGAGTTCTCCGCCCTGACCATCGTGAGCCGTGCCTCTTCTGACCGCTGCCGCTCCGCATCTATAGCATGGCCTAACCGCTGCCACACGGAAGACACTTCCAGTCCTGGGTCCTCCTGCCCTCTGGCCGATGCTCGCCCCTCCGATGTTGAAGGCCCCGAGCCATCATGGCTCCCACCTTGTTGCTGCTGCTGCTGTGCCTGTGCCTGTGCCCTGGCTCTTGCTGCCTGCACGTCCTCCTCCGGCTGGGGTGCAGTTGTTGAGGTGGCCACCCCTGCTGGACGTCCGACTCCTGACTGTGGCAGGGATCTTTCCTCCACCAGCCTGGCCGCAGGGTCAGAGGCAGCTCCACAGGGTACCCAGGTGACACATGGGTGAGAAGATGGCATGGAGGACGACTGGCGCATAGGGGTTTCAGGTGAGGAGGGGGTCGGAACAAGGTCCAGCAAACGGAGGAATCCGGCCCTGGTGACCTGTTCCAGCAGGTCAACGCGGCCAACAACACATTCGAGATGACGTGCAGTGTCTTCACGAAAACACTGCGGGTCACCTCGCATGCCCCATTGACGCAACGCCATCCCACTCAGGACAGGCTCAACCCGGTCCCGAATAGCCACGTCCGCAGGGAGAGGAAGGCCAGTTGTTGTAAGCGGATCCCCTCCCTGAAAACGGGTCTGGACGTAGGCATCCCTGCTGGTGCAGGATGATGCAGTCACAGGATCGGGGACAGGATTACACACAGGCACCTCCGCGGCGGCCTGTGCTGCCTCCTGTCCCAGCCCCTGCACTGCACCACTAGCACCAGTGGAATCCCCCCACCCCCAGACCCCGTGTCTGTCCCTTCCACGGCCTCCTCCTCCACCAAACCCCCCACCAACCTGGATGACTCCATGCCATCTTCCTCCGTCGGACACTGTGGGGTCTCAGCTGCCCCTTCTGCTGCCGAGGAGTCCAACTCCGACCTCCGCCTCTTGGACCTACCCTCGGCAGCTGTGGCCTGGGACGCGGCACTGGACTCCTCACTACCTGATGAGATGACAACTTGGGAGGGGAGCCGGGCCTTGCGTCTCCGGCTGGCGTTGCGATCCCTGCCACTGTGTTCCACAGCACCCTCTCCGCCCTCTTCATCAGTTGACGCTGCAGACAGGGAGAGAAAGAACACAGGCCTCAGGGCACCGTACAATGGACTGATACACACATGACAGTTGCACATGAGTGGCAGTGTCAAACTTCAGACATGGCATCACAATCCACAACACACATGTAATTTCAACTCACACACATGAGCAATTCCACAGCCATATCGCACCAGCCAGCACCATCCATACACATACGACAGCATGAGCATCCGAAGCTGAGCCTGACATCACATGAAACACGGAGAGTGCACAACACATGCACACACGCCACCACACTTACATGCATGTGTAGATGTCCACCAACTGTCACAGTGATGAGATCGCCATCCATGTCACATTTGGCATTCAGCCTTCTACATGTCAGTGTCACATGCATCCAAGTTGCATCACAGTTGCACACTTGTCAAATACACACACATACACATGTACACAGTGCAGATACATGCAGCAGGAACCACCATCCATGTTTGACACCACAACCATGCCAACGTACATACACAGAATTTCAAACATGTGTGCTCCTACATCTGCATTTGGCCTGCATGCTTACCCACACATACACCATCCATTTGTCTCACACATGAGAGGACTCGTATGTGTTAGCATCACCCCCCTGTACATACACATCCATACATGGCCATACAAAAACACATGTGCAACCTTCCCACTACAGGCACACCACGACACGCACAGAGTACAATCAGTATGCATGTACACTTACCGCTCGACTCCAGACGGGTCTGCCTCTCAAGGACCTGGACGTGGAGCGCTGGGCATATGTGTTCCAGGACCCTCATTTGGTGTTCCGACAGGTGGCCCCAGCGCCCCTTAGCATCCGCTGCCTTCAAGAGGCGCCGGGCCTTGTTGAGGGTCCTGGACCTAAAGTCCTCCCAGCGCTTCTTGAAATGTTGTAAGTCGCAAACTGCCACCCCCTCCGCGTTGATGGCAGTCACGATGTCCATCCAGATCCTGGTCCGTCCTTCCTTGTCGGCGCGCGAACTTCCGAAGAGGGCATCATACTGCCCCAGGACTTGCTCCACCAGGACACCAACTTCGGGGGCAGTGAAGCTGGTGGCCCTCTGCCTCTCTGGCTGGGGGTTGCCAGTGGGGCCAGATGATGTTGTGCCCGACATGGCAACCCCAGAGGCAGGAGTGGGTGGGCAACTGGGTCCTGGGGCTGGGCTGTGGAGTGATGGTATACCAGTCGGGAGTCTTCGGTTCCAGCAGGGGTGGTCACAGCAACTGCACCCCTGGCTGATGTGCAGGCAGCAAATAGCAGGGCACGTGGCCAGCAGGCAGTCAGGCAGCAGCAGATGGCAGGTGGGAGCGTGCTCGGGGCTCTGGGGGGCAGTAATTCAGCCTTCTGGGCAGGAGCGTGGTCTTCCGTGTGTTGTTGCGTGGCCAGCTTGATACGGAGTGATTTGGCACGTGAAAATCTTGCACGTCTGTGTGTAATTCGAGGAAAGGCCCTTAGCGCGTAAGCGCGTCAGCACACATACCCGGTTTCATTGGACCAAAGGCCCTTAGCGCGTAAGCGCGTCTGTGACGTGACGCGCGCGGGTGTTTCCCTCATAGCACATGATGACAGAGCCCACGTGGAAAAACCGCACGTCCGAGTTTCATCGCGTGTAATTGGAGGAAAGGGCCCGCGTACACGCGTATGTGACGTGTACGTGTGGGCCGGTTTAAAAGCTACGTGTAGGACGCCATTTCCTTGTACGTGCTTTTCGTGGAGAGCGAGTGGGTGAAATCTGTACTTCTTGTCGGTTCACACGCGATTACTTCACAGCGTTTCTAGTTCGTACTCCCTGTTATCTCTGACAGCTTTCATTTTTCTTATTTTTTTGGGCCTGTTTCCTCAAACAGCGTTCACTTCTCCTTTTGTCCTGTCTCCTCAGACAGCGTACAATTCTTCTTTTGGCAGGGGTGTTGCCAACGCGCACACGCCCTTCTTTTTCACTTTCTTTTTCCAGGCAGACGGTGAGTCGCGCACGTATTTACCAACTGTGCTTGCCCCGTGTGTTGTGTTCCCCTTCATAGGTCATTGTAGGCTGCGTGTATTACGTGTACGCTTATTTTTGTGTTTCTGGGTGCCACAGCGTAGTGCGGGTTCATTTTTCCACGCACGTGGTCTACGAGGGGTTGCGTGCACGTTAGTTTTTGTTTTTGGGCTGCCTGTGCGTTGCATGACCCATCATCTTCCCCCAGGGGTCACAGACATCCTTGTTAGAGCACTAGGGTACAAATTCCATCTAGTACCCTACCCCTTTGACCCCCAATTGCCCAGGACAATAGTTTACTGCTCCTCCCATACGCACAACAACATCAGTGCCATGGTTGGGAGGCGACCAAGCGGTAAGGGAGGCAAAGGTGGCCGACCTTCAAAAGGTGAACGTGGTGGGCGCGGTAGGGGACGTGGCCAGGATTTACAGGGTGCCCCTATACCCCCATGTGTGGAGGACCTATCAGGGACACCCATGCCCCCCCATGGTTGAGGGAAACGTGGCTGAGACCATCCCAGCTCAGCCCTTGTTGGACCAGCCCATTGTGGCACCTGACCTGGCACAGGATGACTCCCAGGCTGACTTCCAGGTCAGCAAGTCTAGGCCACGTGTGGCGGTGCAAGTTGTTGTCACCAAGCCACGTGGATCTGGGGCAGCTATGTCATCTGCTGCCCCAAGTAGGCAGGGTGGGGAGGCTGTAGGGGCAGCTGCAGCTCCATCCGCCCCAGCTCTGACTCTCCCAGCTAGGACAGTGTCGGTCCAGGTCCATCAAACTGACGTTCCCCCTGCCAACAACACCTTGCAACCAATGCCTGCACCAAGACCTATGGTCTTTGTGCATTCCCACACTCCTACTACCCAGTCCACCGGTGCTTCTGCCCCTACTGACCAGAGTGGCGTAAGCCACTCTGGCTCTGCTCCACCTCCAAAAAAGAGGAAGAAGGGTGCTCTGGCACAACAGGCTGAGAGCCCAGACATGGCTACACACTCCGGCACGTCAAGGAAGCCTAGCTTTAATGACCCGGAACTTGTTGCACTTGTGACCTATGTGTCAGCACATAGCCGGGAAATGTTGGGGACTCCAGGGTGCAAGACCACACCTGGTCAACGTAGGGTACACTGGCAGACCATCGCGGACCGCTTAAGTGCCCTTGGATTTGTGAGGCGCACAGCGGATGATTGCTACAAGCGGTGGAATGACCTGAAACGCACAGCAAAGAACAAGCTGGCCTCAAATCATGCCGCTACTCTGGTGACTGGCGGTGGGTCTCCACCAGAGGACAACAAACTCACTGAACATGAGTCTGTTGCTGGGGCCTTCGTCACAGAGGAACAGATCCAAGGTGTGGGAGAACTACCTGATTACGACGCATTGTCCGGTGAGTGCCCATGCATGTTTGTGTAATCCATGTGTATGTTGTTTGGGTGACGGGTTCTGATTGAGTGCCAGGTGAGGGTGTGTGTGCCTGAATGGTATGGGTCACCCATGTGCTTCCTCCAAAACATTCAGCGGCCTTGGATTTGGGTGTGACAGTATCCCTTCTGCCCACAGTAGTAATTTAGCGCAACATTACGGCAGTTGCCCTTGAAGTGGCATCTTGCAACAACATTGTTTGTATTTTTCAGTGTTAGTTCAGACTGAATGTTTCAATTCTCCCACTTTTGCTACGCATTCCTCAGCCCTATTGTCATATATATGACATGCTTCTGTCATTGATGAAGCCCACATTGGCCCACATGTGTTACCTTGTTAGGTGAATGATTTGACCATTCAGGCTGATTAAGTATTGGCCTGATCACATACATTTTTGGGGCCTGTTTGAATGTGAAACATGATTGTTGTGTGCACATCGGCCTGCAATCACTGTATTTTTGTACACTGGATGTGTTGCAGTGTGTGGCACATGCGTATTTTGTCACACTATGTAGCATCTTTCATCTCATCATGTCCATCTCACATGGATGGCTGACAGTACTCATTCACTGACATATGGATGTACTTGTGGAATGTACCATGGCTATGGTACATGCCATCTGTGTGATGGCATGTGTCATGTATGTGTATTGGACATGCCACTCACAGGTCAATGTTTGATGGCAGTGCTACCCAGCATGCTTCAAATGTGTTGCTCTTCCGTCTTGGCGTCATCAGTGTCTGCCTTTTGCCTCCCCTTCAAACTCAGTGACAGTGCATGCATGGGAGGGTTATAGTAATGTTGGACATGTGTAAATCATGTAGTGGTTCTGTAGCTTGTCAGGCCTATTTGTATGCTATGGTGCTAATGCCTATTTCCATTTTTTGTCTTTCATGTCTTTGCAGGGGATGACGCACTTGATGCTGTTGAGGTTGAGGAGATGGTGCAGACCCAGGAGGATTCTCAGGAATGACCGGGCACCAGTGCGGGACGTGGTGGGTGGTGGGTGAGAACCCAATCTTGCTGCAGACCATTGTGTCCAGGGGTGTCTCTGGGTGCACCTCCCCAGACCTCTATTTAGGTGCTGATTTGGATGATGAGACCTATATGCCGTCGCAGGTAAGTGTTTCTGGCAGGGATTCTGTTCTGTCCAACCCACCTTCACCAGGGGTAGGACCCTCTATGGGGATGTCAGTGTTGGTATGTCCGCCTTTGGTGGTTACGGATGCAGGGTCACACTCCACAACATCTGATCCTGTTCCTGGGCCAGCAGATCAGAGGGGGAATGCAGTCCTGCAGCCTCAGGCAGTGCCGGCACAGCAAGGCGCAGATCGCATTGCCCCAAACAGGTGTGGTGCCAGCCGACGCGGTGGCCGTACGCCACCAGGCAATACCGTATGGGATCAATCCATGTACGGTATGGCAGCCCAACAGGCAGCATCAGTTGAGATGATGGCTCAAGCAATGGAGAGGGTGGCCACTTCCATTGTCCCCCCTGAAAGGCAGATGGAGCAACTACAGCAGACAACAGACTCCATTTGCCAATCACACAGGGAAGACATGTTGGCGTCCAACAGGGAACGACGGGCAGCACTGGAGACTCTGCGCCAATCCATCTCAATAGAGTCCCAGGCCCACATGCAAGCCCTGAGGGAAGAACTCCATAACCTCAGGGAGAGTCTTCTTGACCTTGAGGCTTCCACTAATTTCAGGACAGAATAGCAGCTGGAGCGGCTCACACGTTCGCTCTCAGCTGAGATGCAGGCAACATGTGAGGAGATCCGGACATCACAGGAGGCCATGCGTGCAGAAATGCATGCCACCCGTGAGGTGGTGCATGGGGATCTCCGCACTTTAAAACTCCAGAATCAGACCTTCAACACCCGCATGCTTGCTGCCATGGAGGACCATACCAGGGCTTTGCGTGGGCTGCCTCCCATAGCACCACCACCACCTCCTGATGCAGCAGCAGAGGGTGATGAGAGCGACAGCAGCAATTCACCCACAATAGCGTAGCCATGCAGGCCATGAGCCCATGGAGGTGTTTTTTTTCCCAACATCCACACAGGTGGCTGTTGGTGCGCACCCTGTCCTCGGACCTCCTGGGTGCCCCCACCCCCCCCCGGCTCCCACATGGCCATTTTTGATTTTTTATTTTTTATTTTTTATTTTTTTATTTTTTTTACAGTGTGTTGCCTTGTGTGGCTCCTGTGGGCATCCACTGTATTCCAGCTGGGCACATGCAGGCTTGTCCTGAGTTTGGGTTAGATGCTTGGGTTCGTGAGACACACACCCCTCCTGCTTCCCATTTCCATGGGCTTGCAAAGGTTGTGCCCAAGTGACAGTGAATTACACAGTGACGTTGGACTCCCATGAGCTGTGTGGGCAGTCTGTAGTCAATACTGTGTATACATTCCTAGTGGATATTGTTGTTGTATTGTACACTGCATGGTGTATTGATATGTGCTTGTGCTTCCATGTCTCCCTCCAAATTTGCAGGTTCATTCCTCATGTCTTCACAAGGCCATCTACTTTGGAGATGGAGTTCATGTTCTATGCAGTACACTGACAAATTTGGAAGGCTGCAACACTACAGTTGGAAGGGGTCGATGTGGTGGCATATTCAGGTTGTTAGACTATGACTACTTTAACTTAGTACTGTCATGTTTTTCCTATGTTTGAGGTTGTGTTGCTGCATTGTATTGTTGGTAAGTATTTGATCATGTGTGTTGTTAGTTCTACATTACTGGGAGCATATTGTGTGTGGCCAGTTTCCATTAGGGACAGTGTACTTTGTGACACTTGTGTCAGGTTTTGGGGATTGCTTTGTTTGCTTTCACATAGCATGACATGCCATGGTGTGTTGGGTGGCGGTGCTGGGGAGGGGTTGGGTGACATGGCGCTGTTGTCATGTTGTATTTTGCAAGGGGGTAATGAATTTAGCAGCATAGAAGTGTCTTTTGATGACACAGCATTGGTGGTGTTTGTGTAGGTAGGGATGCACACAATGTAACACTTCCAGGTGACCAATCTCAGGCTGGTATGGTTGTGACAGTTGACTGTCCCTTATGTCATCATCATTGATTGTCAGCTGGTATGTGCCAGGGCTGTGTGCACTCCACAGGGATGTGATTTTAGGTGAAGTAATTAGCCACCTGCTGCGTACGGGCTGCCTCACCCCGTGCCTTTCCCCTCCCATGTGCAGCGGGCGTGCATGTGGTTGGGGATGTGGGGGCACCACCATGTCCACCAGCAGGCCCCGGCGTGTTGCAACGTTGTGCAGGACACATGCTGCCACTATGATCCTGCACACTACCGGGGGAGCATATAACAGCTGCCTGCCAGAACGGTCAAGGGAGCGAAAGCGTGACTTGAGCACTCCGAATGTGCGCTCCACTATGCCGCGGGTTGCAATATGGGCTGTGTTGTATCTTACCTCGGGTGGCGTGGTGGGGTTCCGAATTGGCGTCATCATGTGGGTGCTCAGAGGGTAGGCACTGTCCCCTGGGGAGGTGGTGATGGGTATCATTAGTGGGGTTGTGACATTATTCAGTATCTGACATGCATGCATGTGCTGTGGCATTTATACTCACCGAGCAGCCATGTATCGCTATGCCGCCCAGCTTCTAGGTCCCGGTTTAGGGTTGACATTTTGTAAATTAAACTGTCGTGGGTGGACCCTGGATAGTTGGCATATACTGAGGTGATGATTCCCTTGGCATCACATACTACCTGGACGTTGATGGAATGCCAGTGCTTGCGGTTTCTATAGATGTGCTCAGATGCCCTGGGGGGACGTAGAGCCACATGGGTGCAATCAATGGCACCTAGCACTTTGGGGAATTGTGGCACCCCGTAGAAATCCTGGACGGCAGCCTGCCTTTCTGCAGGTGTTCTGGGCAGGTATATGTGCCTGCGGACTGATGGGCGTGCAGTCATGATGGCCAAGACCTGGTGTAGGCAGCGTGACTGCGTGGCCTATGACACCCCCCCCCACTATGGCACTTGTGCGCTGAAATGATCCAGTGGCCAAGAAGTGCAGTACATTGAGGACCTTCTCCAGGGGGCTGAGTGCTTGGGAGCACACGGTGGGTGATGTGAGGTCATCCTCCCACTCACTGACCAGGTCGAGTATTATGTGAGGTGGAAACCTGTACCTCCCATACACCTGGTCATCAGGCATCCCAAAAAGACTCGTCCTGGGTGTAAAAATTCTGGGCCTGACTATCCTCTTCCTCCTCCTGCGATATCCCATGACCACTGCTGCTAGGAACGGTATATTCATCCTGGCGTCTGAGCTTGTTTGTGCGCACTTTTATGCTGCGCGGGTCGCACGCTTTCGCATGCTTGCGCTGAAATTTTCAGCGCACATTAATTCCATGAATCGGCCCGTTTGTCTTTCTTCAATAGACTTTTTCCAATGCACATGATCTTCGTTTTTTCTGTGTTTAAGTGCAAATCATTGGCTTTTAAGTACTTGTTTAGACTGATGAGTAGATGTTGTAGACCTATCTGAGTTAGGTCGATCAGCACAATGTCGTCTGCATACACAAGGCATTTGATTGATGTTCCGTTTATCTTTGGAGAGAAGCAGTGAACAGACTCCAGCCACTTCGGTAAGCCTGAGATAAATAGTTTGAAAAGTTCAGCTGCTAGTGGGCACCCTTGCTTTACTCCTTTATACGTTGGAATTGAATCGGTCAAGATGCCTTGCGAGTTCACTCTAACTTGGACTGAGGTGTTGGTATGTAAGGCTATAAGTGGATCTAGAATCTGTATCGGACAGTTCCACCTTCGGAGTTTAGACCAAAGTTTTTCCCGATTTACTGCGTCGAACGCTTGTCGAAGGTTGACAAATGCGAAAAATACTTTTTTTCTTCAATGTTAGGGCATCAAGTTTAAGTATGGTTAGTAGTGTGAGGTTTACGTCAACACCTACTTGTGCCGTAAAGCCTGTTTGTCGGCAATCTATTTGCTTTTCCTGTGATGCCCATGCTGTCAGCTTCAATCGAAGGAATGATCCAAATATTTTTCCCATTGTATCCAGAAGGGCAATAGGGCGATAGTTGGATGGATCGTCCCTACTGCCCTTCTTGTAGACCGGTACTAGTATGGCCTTTGTCCATGAATCAGGCATTTCCATTGAACTTGAGATTTGCTGGAACAAACATTCCATAAATTTGGCCCAGTGATGTTTATGTTGTTTTAACATGATGTTAGATATTTGATCTGGGCCAGCTGCTCTCGAGTTCTTTAGCCTTTGAACTGCAAGTTCTAATTCTTCACTGGAAGGTGTTATATCCCAGGCTTTTGTGGTGATTGCAAAGATTTCTTGTGAGTCCTGATGTGGCAGATTGTATGTTTTTGTAAAGTTCTCGACCCACATTGAACTTGGTATTCCATTTGATATATTTGGAATTGTTTTTGTGTTATTTAGGAGAGCCCAAATTTCTCGCAAGTTTTTGGTGATGATTAACTTTAACATGATTTCAGCTTTATTTTGTTCAATTTCCACAGAGTGGGATTTAAGCCAGTTTCTATAAGTCTGGCGCCGTTCTTTAATTTCTCTTTGTCGAAGCTCTTGGTGACATTGTGACTTCCTTACCATGCGTAGATCTTTCCTCAGAGACTTTTTCACCTGGGCAATTTCATTGCTGAAGAGATGTATTGCAGTATGCCCAAGTATTCTTAAATTAGTAGATTTCTGCATAATCTCAGACAACATCGGAGTATATTCAACGTTGTTTGAGTCAGAAAGGCGTATGGTTAGTTTCTGAATTTGTGAGCCGGTGGTTCTTAGCCGATTTCCTGCTGCATTTATTGTCAGTGGTACTTCATATTTGTCCGACTGTAAGTGTATTCCGTCATCCAATGAAAGACGCAGCAGGTTGTGGTTGCTGGAGTCTTTCGGGACCACTTCTAGGGATTCCACTTTTTCAAATACATTTCGGGATACCCAGATGTAGTCCAAGGAGTTTCTACGTTGTAGTCATTTCCAGGTAGTCTTGGAAGGTTGCTCGCCTTTGGTGTTACCATTGACCATCTGACAGTTTCTTGAGGCGAGGGCTTGTGACCAGAGTGGTCCCTGTTCTGCAACATTGGCTTCAGGTAGCTGAACATTTTCGAATGTTTGGCAGTTGAATCGAAACCAGCTGCAGTTCAAATCGCCACATATGATCACTGATAAGTCATGGTAGTTTAGGAAAGCACCGTCGATTAAAGTTGTTCCGGAGTCTATAAAATGCACAGTTGAAATCATTGCCAGGTTCCAGTAACCATTTATTACAAGGAGATAACTGTAATTATTGATGTTCGTTGTGGAAATTTGGATTAACGTACCCTGTACGAAAGGATTTGGGTTTACTGATGTTAGAGGCGTCATCCAATTTTGCATTTTCACTAAAGTCAATAGGCCTGAGTATGGGCGCCCTTTGACGTTCTTTTTTAATGGATTCAGGAAGATTGTGTATCCGTCTCGAGTAGGAGCCTCGTGGAGCCAGGTTTCCTGGAGGCAAATAACAACAACGTCATTTAGGGGCTCTGTGAAATTATTAAACAAGTGGGTGAATCCACGGGTGTTTCAAGAAAGCTGCCTTTGCTTGGTCCGCGTTACTCATTGTTATTGACGATAGACGTTATTCGGGCGAACATCGGTTCTGTTTCCTTCAGTTCGGACTTTGTGACCCGGGTCACCTCTTGTTTTTTGGGGGTACGATAATGATTTTCGTAAAGACATCCGACGAGCATCACTTTGAAGATCATTTGTATTTGTTTTATTTGTTAGTATTCCATTTTGACTTGTCAAATCGGGTTCCAAGGTGATATCGACTCCGAAGACGAGCAGCTATTCTATTGCTTGTAGAATAATGTTTTTACTGCACAAGATGTTATGTGAAGTAATACCTGGTCTGTATTTTTTTCTGTGGCATACTCGACGATTTTTATGTCGTTGGTCGTTATTGTCCGAAGTTGTGGAATACAGGCAAATAGTTTCAAGACATTAGCTCTATACAGGTTTACTTCGTTATCGTCAGATTGGATGTTCTGCAGACGAAGTTTCCATAAACTCATGTTAGATTTTATGTTTTTGTTACCATGTACTCTGGAGCAGAAATGAAGTCCATTTTTTTCTCTGGTTCAGTGTTTGCTTCGGGTTTAACGTTTACAGGTGAATTTGGGCCTTTTGAATCATAGGAGTTTCCCTTTTTTGGTGCTCCATGAATTTGTTGTTTGATCGGTTGATCTTTTGGGAGTAATTTCTTCTCTGCAGATTTGTCAATAAGAATTGTTGCAAGCGCCTCAGAGGCGTTGTCGTATTCCACTTCGCTTGTAATTGAGTATGTGGATAAATTGCACAGATCTACAGAACTTTCCTCTACATAGCTGTCCGAACTTTTTGTATCAGAGTCCGTTCATCGGCGCTTGGCCGTTTGCTTGTTCGATGCTTTGTTTGCTCTGTTTGCCTGAACAGGCATTTGTGTTTGTTGAAGGTCTGGATGTGAGACGCCATTTTTCCGATCAAACAAGCTTGTTTTTTTTGGTGCTGTTATGATTCTTATACATTTTTTTACATTTTGGCGTATATTTTTTTGTTGTGTATCTTTTTGTCCATGATTTGCAGTTTTCTTTTTATCAAGCTTTGGTCTCGTTTTGCTTGTTTTAGTTGTGGCTATGGTTTTTGCTGGGCCACTGAAGATGTTGAACGAGTTTGATTGAACTCTCACTGGGCCAAGAGTTTCCCCCTGGGCCGCTTGAGTGTCTGACAAGGCGGCAGACTCGTTACTTGTGGGGTCAACGTTTTTCAGTGTGCCTGTACCAGCCTGAAGAGTGGCCAGTTCGAGAGGTGTGGTGGCGATGTCAACATTTAGAGATGGAACAGCACTATTAGAATCAGGAATTGTCGCTTTTTTAGTTCGAACCTCTTCGTTTGAAACAACTATGTTGCTTTGTATATAAGTCATTATTTGTTTCTGAGCATCTTGGTTGACATTTTTTCAAATCCATTTCCCGGCATCTAGTAAGCCTTCAATTAATGAGTCGTTTTGGACAGTTGTGTCTTGCGGCCAAGTCGCTGAGACGCTCTTGCCATCTAGTCGATAGATCAGCGTCTTTTGCCATCTGTATTTGATGGAATTCAGTAAAAAGGTCGATTTTTTTCTATTTTTTGCACCAAGTTATGAATCACTGCTCCTTGGTCGTTTAATTGACTGTGTAAAGATTCATATAATTTGGTGAAGGGCGCAAGCGCGACCGCAGATGCCACCAGAACATTATTATGGATTTGCGTTAATGCTTCAGCAGAGATGCTTGTGTGCATGGCAATAGCAGGGGATGCATCTAGTCCAGTGGATGAAGAGTTTGAGCAATCCAAATAAAACTGTGAGTCAATTGGAGAGAAGTTTCTTGTCGGGTTAAGCGGTTGAATTTCATCGTATAAGGTCTTGTTCAGGGCTTGAGGAGTACTTGCGTGTGTTACTTGCTGGTCATGATCTTTTGGAAGATATTGAGACGTGGACTTAAGCTCGGCAATACGTTGTAGACGTCGGGCCCTTGCAATAGAACTTGATTCCAGATCGGGTAGCTTTTGTGCTACCAGTGGCATGGGCAAAGCTGAAGGGCGACTTGGGGATGCTCTGGGATGTACACTCGGTTCCGCAGGTGCCTGGCATGCATAGCTGCTTCGATTTCCTTGGCCTAAGGAATCGGGCGTTTGTTTCAGCGTTGGATTGCCTCCCCTGACCTTAGAAGATGGCCCCACCGATTGCGGTGGAGTCTCTTGTTTTTTTTCACATAAATGAGCTTTTTGCAGTGGCGGTTGAACACAGCCTGATGATGCCTCTACCGTCATCAATGACGGAATGCATGATGGAATGCTGATTGGCAGATTTGACACAGGCCTTGAGAAATGTGCACCTTGGTTCATGCTTTTAGATGTGTCGGCTACAACTGACTTCAACTGGACAGGTAGCAAGGTTAGATCCCGTTGGGCTGCATTATTTGAAATACGATTTTCGGCCTCCTCATTTGGTAGGCTTAATAATTCGTCATCGCTTACCACATAGGGCAGAGAAGTCTTGTCTTTGGAGAGCAAAGATTTGGTTGAGTTTGTCGCCGTCGCCTCCGGTTCTAAGTTAGTTGAGGTGTCACAGAGCTCTTTTGGAGACCGTTGCTTTGCCGCATCGCTCGTTGCATGGAGTAACTCTGCAGACTCTGACAAGCTGACGAACGGAGCGGCAGACTCTTTATTTATGTTTCTGTTCGACTGGAGTGACACAGATTTAGCTGGGAGGAGATGAGGCACAGCAGGGGCTGATTCGTCTAATACTTCCTCTTCAATGTCAACTTGATTCTGTTGGGACAGTGTTGGTATAGATTCCCTAAATTTGCCTTTATGAATTTGGTCCACTAAAAGATTTACCGCCAAGTCTATAGATGAACTCGACCGAAGGTCAGGAGAACAGGGATCTAGGTCTAGGTCTCCTTCGCCTCCATGTTTACAGCTCCGCACCTCCCGGCGTGGGTGTAGTATTTGGGAAGCAGAGCGCTGGGCGAATGGGGCAGGTACAGCAGGTAAGGTATGGGAAGCAAATAGAGTCTTGCTTACCTTTTTCCCAGCTGTGGCTTTCGTCGCTGTCCACGGATTTAGCATTCACCGGTGTTGGAGTTTTTTTTTTCGAGTCTGCGGGCCTTTGACTGACAAGGTCATTTGTGCGAGCAACAGCCGGGATATGCCGAGGCTCAAGTATTCAGACTCAAGCAGACACGGAGCGGACTGGGGCAGACTGGACTCTGCACCGGACTCCGCGCCGTGCTCCGTGCGCCAAAAATTCTTTTAAAGAAAAAGTCAATGGAGTAGAGACAGGACCAGGACACGTAGTGCAGCTCCTCTCACGGTGACCAAAACAACAGAGACTGGGGCAGACTGGACTCTGCACCGGACGCCGCACCGCGCTCCATGCACCAAAAAGGCTTTTAAAGAAAAAGTCAATGGAAGTAGAGACAGGACTGGGACACGTAGTGCAGCTCCTCTCACGGTGACCAAAACAACAGAGACTGGGGCAGACTGGACTCTGCACCGGACTCCGCACAGACCAACTCTACCAGATGGCCATCCTTCCTTGGACAATGAATAGCAGGCTCCCATGTACTTATAAAGATTGCATCTCCTTTCCACAATAGTACCAAGTCATAAAAACATGCCCATGGCTGTAGCTGGTCATTTGATATTATCGCAGCTGCTTGCTGCTCTTCCTTACCCTTCAAACTTTTCTAAACCAGTTTTCCTAGTCGCACAGGGTTAATCTCGCCAACCCAGGCTTCTGGGCCTGCACAATCCCTAACTGTGAGAAGACTTGTGGCATATAGATTTTTATATTCACCATGTGCTGCAGCTGTCCCAAACACATGTCCAGTATGACCCCCATGTATGTATGTCTGTGCATGTATGTTCAAGACCACTGCGTCCTCTCACAGGGTTTCTACATTGCAAATCTACTTTCTCACATGTGCATATGAAGCTCCTCGCTGCCCAACCTATAGGGGCTATGTGGCACACCAGACACATTTATTGTTCATATTTGCATCAGTAGATTTGACATTATCTTGTTGCATGCATGAGAATCTAAAATGTATCAACTTAAACAAAAGGTAACACTAAAAGTAGCACATCACTTCCTTATCAGCTACACTAGATACATGTTAAATCACAACACTGCGTCAACATTCAGTATATCGCAGTGGAAAATATTCTGGGGCACTGTGAGAAACCTGAAGGTGTCTCACAGGCTAGTCCCTGGGGATCTGTCATCCAGGTGGCAAGGACACGGCCAGCACTTTTGGATGCAGTTCCTGGGGGTGGACCAGTGTGGAGGATCACCTGGGTCATGGGTCTTTGGGGAGTGGGACACTGGATGACGAGATGTGGTATCCCCTTCCCGATAACACCTTTACCCCATCCTACCAGGTAGGATATTTAGGAACTCAAACCCCCCCCTTCTTCACAACACAAACACTTTCTCATTGACAGATTGCTATAAGAGAAAGTGGATTAACACCCGAGCTGTATACCTGACATGTCCCAATGCAATGGGCAGGCAGAGTCAGGCAATTACTTATCATCACACACACCTGACTTCCATTACACTTCCCCACACAGATAAAAGGTGGCGCACGATAGCCCACTCTGAGGAAGGAAAAGCACACGAGGAAGCAGTAGTTCCAAGATGGCTGTTTAACACGAGGAGAAAAACGGCAAAACAGAAGGGGATCGCAAGGAGGGAAGTGCCCTTGGCCTTTTCGATGAGGAACCGTTACTTTCACAAACTCTCAAGAACAGAAAGTGTAAGACCAGGAAACAAGGCTGAAGAATCCTGCATTGTGTGTCGGAGGTACCCGGGGCTCTCATGCATCGATAGTCATGGCGGGGAGAATCGCTTGCCACCGTGGTACTGTCCTTGGCACCTGCAATGAAACAGCGCCAATGAAATCAACACAGCCATTGAGTTGTGGAGACTGATACCAAACAGGTCTGTGTTGAAGCCAAGGTTGCAAGCTGCAACATTGTATGGTGAACAGTGTATGAAATGCATGTGATAAGCAACGTGAGTAAAAAGTGAACCACAGATGAGTGATTGAACTTTGAAACAGAGATACAATACCCTTGACAGAGGGGTCCGGCACCGCGTGGGTGCTCATTCAACAGTGTCTGTAGGGTGTCCAACCAAGAATTAAGAAAAGTTAAAGATTGGCAAAAGGAACAGTACTTCGAAGTGGTCCTGAGATGGGTCAAGCAAAATCGAAAGTCTTTGATGTTGATACTACTAAGCAAGTTCATGGCAAAGTGAGATAAAACCATTCTGAGCCTGGCAGAGGGGGTCCGGGTTGAACAGAAAGTCTCCGGAGAAATCAAGAATATTGAATTGAAGTGGATCTGAGCCCGGCAGAGGGGGTTCCGGGGTGCATATGAATACACCCGAAAAGTTGAACATTGTGTCGAAAGGGGATCTGAGCCTGGCTTTCGGGGGATCTGAGGTGAACAGTGAATCACCTGAGAAATTGAGTATGTGTGAAAACCTAAGAGGAAAGGACTTTATTGTTTGTCGCATCAGACCCTCTGAAAGAAGAGATTTTGAAAGGCAAAGAGACTTGGGCACAGAAGGCCCTGCTGCTAATGTTTGAACAGCAGACTTGTGCTAGAGAAGCCAGATACTGTGCTAAGCTTGAGTGTACCGCCTTGTCCTGTGCTGAAAACATGGGGAAGGGAAGTCAACGGCCTTAACATCCTGACACATCATTTCTTGAACACTTCTTTCTTTTATGTAACATTGTTTCCCACACTATTTGTATTTAGTGGTAAGGCTTGTCAATCGTTATTTTTAGTATAGGCCCTTTTATTTTGACACAACACCACTAGGACTGCATTATTATTATTTGATGGTTGTAACTTGCTCCCATTGGTAGATTTAGGATGTTTTTGAAGTTCAGTAAACACCCTGGAACTGTGGTCACTTGTGCCTGTTTTACTGTTCATACCATGCCTTCCTTACAGGCACCCACAGATCAAATTCATAATCCTTTTACTGTCAGAGGTGGCCAGTTCAGAGGACAGCTTGACGGCTTCCTGGTGTGAATGCCTGCCTGCGTTCTCCCAATCCGTAGGTCTCCTCTTCTAATCGCCCCTTGTTTGTTTCCGGTAATCCGTGGCGTGCCTCTCTCCAAAGCTACTGTTACGCTAATGGATCTTGAAGCCTAGATAAGCTGTAAAATTCCAGAGCCGCCTGGTCCTGGCTCTGACCCAGCGTTTTGCTGAAGCCCGTGGATGGTGGCAGCACAGTGTTTTCAGTGAATTCTGCACATGGAGTGTGACGAGTGCGGAGGTGGTTGCTCCGTATGTCTGTTTATTTATATGATTTATTGTGCATTTGTTAGGCGCTTATACAGCAAGTTAATTCTGTTTCAAAACGCACACAGCGCAACAGGGAGGGAACATGATTATGAGCAAATGATGAAACAAGATAGAAGCGCTGTATAAAGTATTTAAATAATAAAATAAGGCTAGGTCAGATGGAGCCTGAACTAAGTAAACACTCCTTGCAATAGAATCTCTATTTTATTAACACAGACATTGCCATTTACCCTAACTTTCTGTGGGATAATAACACCAACAACATGCTTTAATTTTAATCAGCGTTCATTATCCATTAATGAGCAATGTGTGCAGTAACAGCTAATCTCTTCTGTCAATCTAATGGGAATCTCTACATATGAATATCCACTTTCTCTTTTTTTATGCCAATGGCATTGATCTCCTTGCAAATAAAATGTAAAACCACGGTAACGAATGTCAAATGTGATCTGTAGACCAGCATATTTCTATACTATGCTTGTAGTGGATACAGGAGTTTGGTTGTCTCTATAGTGCATTATTGTGAATAAGATTTTGTTAACACAATTTTGTTCTTTAATTATTGCCTCTTCCAGGTTGTTTATATTTAATTATTTTTGTAATCTACTATAATGGATTATTAACTAACAAGCAATTAGCTGGTCAAGTGGCACAGGAGTAGAGCGCTCGCTTTGACATCCGTGCAGAGCCTGTTAACGCATCCCGGTGGGACCAAACTCAGCCTTTCATCCTTCCGAGGTCGATAAATGAGCAGCACACACCGTGGGTAATAATAAGCAGCGAGGGTTCGTAGCGCTATATAAATGCCAAATTATTATTATTTGTTTTATATTTGTAACAGAAGTGAGTCCTATTGATAAAATGCGTTCTTGTTATGGATATATTTTAAACATTTTTTTTTTAGTAAGCACCTTTGGGTCTTTATGCATAGGAAGAATAGAGTTTATAATGACTATTAAGCTGTACTTGTGATGTGATGCAGTATCTTATGTTTGATTAATATATGGTATGTTATTTGGAATAGTTTAGTTATTGTGAATTATAAAGATATGGTATTGTTATTATTATTTTTGAAATTATTATTATTGTTATTATTATTATTATTATTATGCTATTAATTGAGCGTGGACCTAGCTTCGGGACGCAGCAACGTGCTTTACAAAGTGCTTTACAAAGTGCTTTACAGAACACAGTGAGGGAAGCAGAGAAAAAGGGCGCAGTTCTAATAACAGGGGAGGATGCAACTTGCATCAAGGGATCTACAAGCAACCAGGGGAGGTAACGGTGAAGAGCAGATCACCAAGACTCACATGAGTTGGGTATTGGAGGTATCGGAAGGTTTGCTGTCTTAGGTGTTCAGGAGGAACCCTTCCTTGAGGAAGGTCTTGAGCTCTTTCCTGAACTGCAGAAGCGACGGGGTGAGCCTGATGTTGATGGGGAGGATGTTCTAGAGTCTTGGGATATACACGGAGAAGCCTTACTTATGGTTCTTTCCTTCTTGCACCTGCAGACTTCAAGTCTGTCCTTAATTCCAGTTGATCACAGGCCTCCGGAGATTCTGAGTTTCTCAGTGAGGTAACTTGAGGACTTCAGGGTGACAGAGTGACAGCCATATAGATGATGCAACACGTTTAGAAGATGATCTGAAGAGGATCCAGGCTTGCAGCAGGAGCCAGTGCAGTTCGATGATCATCTGAGTGATTAGGTCTAATTTGTGTAGTTCTTCGATGAGCTGTGGTGGTACATGCAGGACACATCTCAGGGGTGCCAGGGTAGTCGCCAGAAGGCCTTCCAAAAGGCCATTTCCACAATCCAGGTCATACATTATTGTCTGTATGCTTTTGGGAATTATTATTCAATAAACATCAATCCTCTCTGAGTCACCCACATCCCACAATCACTTCTGCTCGCTCCCCACAAATTTACATCAGTGAGACTCTCCCACAAGCCGACCTTAGCGATTCCTGGCCCCATCAACTTCTCCTCCCAGGTGTAACCCAATGGCAGGTATTGTCATGAGCACTGCGCCCGAGAAGCCAAGTCAAGCCCAGCATCCCCGGAAGCAGGCTCACGACCCTCGTGCCCGGCTCCAGCAAACCTCTATTGGGGCCCTTTGGACCATGTCCTGGCGCCTCTGGCGCCAGGCTCATAAGGAACCTCAGTCCCGGCGCCAGAGGCACCGGGCTCATAATTCTTGCAAAGGTGCTTGGGTGGACCTACCCCTAGCAGACCATGCTGCATACTCACCTTTGCAAATGCTGGCAGGATGAAGTCCCCAGCCTTCTGCTGGGAGGAACTATTCCCTGAACTGGGACTACTTTCTTACCTGGGTGGGGCTGGTGCCACTCCTTAGCTCTGGAACACAGGAACTCTTTTACCTGGGCGAGGCTGAGGAAGAAGACACCCAATCACTCCAACACTATTTAAACCACACCCGATTGGGAAAACGTGCTTCGCGTTATTCTGCATCTGCAGCAGGACGCTCACCGAGTCAGCTCCAGCATTCCAGTGACATCTCCAGCTTCAGCTCAGCAACCTGTGGAAGAAAGACACGAGAACTATACTTACCATCCAGGAATCCAGACACCGGCAGAACCTGCAAGCAAAAGAAACATAAGGTTAGCAAGTTGCAACACGTTCTCAGCCGCGCTCGCTTACCTGATCCATCTGTGCTTTCACAGATTCTTCGCGGCCTTCTCTTCAGCAGCCTAACGGCACCTGTAAAGACAAAGAACATTGTTAAGTAGGAATCGGGTGAAGGCGGCCGCATTTACTTTTCTTACCTGCTTTTGTGCGCGTATTACGATCTCTTCAACCGCAGCAGCCCGGCACCTGAAAACAAGAAAAGACATTATTTAAGTGCCATTAAAGACTGCAAGAAAGCCTAACACTTACGTGTTTCCCCACGTGCATCCGCGACTGGGAAAACGCCCGCAAGGTCCCGACACCTGCAAATAAGAAAAGAACATTGTTAGAGGTGCTATAATAAGGTCACAGATCATTATACTCACGTACTTCGCACGTGCAACGGCAACGGACGAACAACGCCCGCAACATCTCAAGACCTGAAAACAGATAACAAGGGACATTATTGAGGTGTCATTGAAATTCCCATACCTACGTACAACCGCACGTGTCGCGCTCTCAGTGACCACGCCCTCAGCATCCAGGCACCTGAAAAAGACAATGCAAAGACTTAATTAAAGGTGCCCATCTCTTCGAGACTATAAGCTCTTTATACCTACTGGCATCCGCTCGTGCAGTAACGGCGGCATCACCTTTTGGCATCTCAGCACCTGTGCCACTTCTAAGGCCATAAAAGACTTTGAGGACCTCCAGTGACGTAACTGGAACCCACGCACCCCTGCATAAGTCGCAGGATAGAGAGCCCAGCATTTATACGCCTAAGGTGAGAGCTCACCAGGACATTGGACTTTCGGAGAGTTGGCGATTAGTGAGGAGGAAGTCCAGCCAAACGGTCATTAACCCTTTTTTCTTCCGCCTGCAGAAACCTTACCCTGCAAGCCAGACGGTCAATAAGAGGAAGCCCCGTCCAGAGAGTCATCCGAGCTCTACGCTTCTCAATTGAAGAGACTATAACAGTTCAGCCGGGACCAGCGCCTCCGTGGGAATCAGGTGAGCGTTACAGAACGCGAAGCCCTCCAATAACCTCCTACCCAGGTGCTATGGAAACTTCCGACACTGATCAACTGGCCCAGTTACTAGGGGAATTAAGAGCTGAAGTACATGCTGCCCGCCAGGAAACGAATGCCCTGAGGAGGGAATTGATTATGTCCAAAGAACGAACTGATGACCTCGCCAGACAGTTATTACAAACACAAGCGGGGCAAACCCCTCTACCTAATTCAGGAGGGACCTATACCCCGGCGGCTTCAGCCAATCCTGTTCAAATTAATCTGCCCGGAAATGTGCCTTTGGCTCCGCCCGAACGCTTCTCTGGTGACCCTAAGAGGTTTGCGGTGTTCATAAATCAGTGCCGATTGCACTTTCTTTGTAGACCAGCTGCTTTTCCGACTGATCAGACTAAAGTAGCCTTTGTTCTTTCGTATCTTAGCGGCAGCGCCGCTGATTGGTCGATCCCTCTGGTTACACAGGATGACCCGATTCTTCGCAATTTCCAAGCCTTCCAGGCCAATATGGAAAGACTTTTCGCAAGACATTCCCAGGGGCAGGCCCTGAACAACAAACTCCTTTCCCTACGGCAGGGCAATCACTTCTGGCTTATATTGCGTCATGTAACAGACTAATCTTAGAAACCAGATGGCCCGAGGACAAGAGGATCACGCTTTTCCACAGGGGTTTGCGTGGCGAACTCAAAGACGTCCTAGCCCAGGTCGTGAATCCCCCTCAAGATTGTTCAGAGTACATTGATTTAGTGGTCCAATTGGATCACAGACTACAAAACAGAAAGGCAGACCGCTCCAGGTTCGAAACTCGAGTATTCTCTAAGCCACTAACTCACACCAAAGGAGTTGAAGCCGTAGAACCTATGCAAATAGGGGTCGTAAAGGGTCCCCTAACCCAGAAAGAACGCGACAGGAGACGACAATTGCAGCTATGTCTCTATTTTGGAAATTCAGGACATTTCCTCCGAGATTGCCTGGTGAAACCTCCGAAGAAGACAGTGGGAGCTTCTGATAAGAATTCCGAAAAGCCCGAGCCGGGAAACGACCTCGCCCGACAAGTGTAGAGGTCCGCTTGCCGAGCATAAAAACCAGTTCTTTGACCTCGCACTTCATAATGTCAATGGTCCTCATAAATCCAGAACGACCGGATCGTTTGCATGCCATTAAAGCATACATTGATAGCGGAGCGATTGGAAATTATGTAGACCGCGAGATGGCTTCCAGGATGAACCTACCCCTTTGTCCTAAGGTAATTAAAGACGTCATTACCACAGTGGATGGTACGGAAATAGCCTCCGGACCGGTAACCCATACCACCACAGAAGTGACGTTATTAGGCCAAGATGGACATCGGGAGGTAATCGTGTTCGATGTGATCAAGGCCCCTCAGTTCCAAATAATTCTGGGGATCCCTTGGTGGAGAAACACAATCCTCAAATCGATTCGCAAGCAAAGACGATACAGTTCCCAGAGTGTGCACCTACTTGTTATCCTCGACCCAGTATTGGCCTAGTGGTAGCAACATCCGAAGGACCGCAATTGCCTCCAGAGTATCAAGAATTCCGAGATGTCTTTCAGAAGGAACAGGCTAATACCCTGCCTCCCCACAGATCTTACGACTGTCAAATAGACCTGATACCCGGAGCCACTCCCCCTTGTAGTAGAAATTACGCCCTTACCGAGCCTGAAAATCTTCATTTGCGACAGTATCTGGACCAGTACCTGGCCAATGGATTTATCCGCCCATCAAAGTCTCCTGCATCCTCGGCTCTGTTCTTCGTACCTAAAAAAGAAGGTGACCTTAGAACCTGTATTGATTATCGTGCCCTGAATCAGATAACGGTAAAGAACAGATACCCCCTACCTCTGATTCCGGAACTCCTTGACCAAGTTAAGAACGCCTGCATTTATACAAAGCTAGATCTCCGGGGAGCCTACCACTTGGTACGGATTAAAGAAGGCGACAAATGGAAGACGGCATTTCGCACCAAGTATGGACTATTTGAATACCAAGTGATGCCCTTCGGACTATGCAATGCACCAGCCGCTTTTCAGTATTTTATGAATGATGCCCTCAGAGAACTCATAGATGTTTGCGTAGTCGTCTACATAGATGACATCCTTGTGTACTCATCTTCAGAATCAGATCATCGGAAACATGTTAGAGCCGTCCTTGAAAAACTCTGCCAACATAAGCTTTTTGCTAAGCTCGGAAAATGTGTTTTTGACGTCACGGAGGTCGAATTTCTAGGCTTTATTCTGACACCCAAAGGAGTCCGCATGGAATCGAGAAAGGTGGACGCTATCATCAAGTGGCCATCACCTACTTCAGTGAAAGGTGTCCAAAGCATGTTAGGTTTCGCCAACTTTTACCGCAGGTTTATTCCAGAGTTTTCATGAGTGGTGCAGCCCATCACCGCCCTTTTAAGAAAAAACAAACGTTTGGAGTGGTCAACAGAAGCAGAACAGGCCTTTCAAGTGCTAAAAGCCAAGTTCACCTCAGCACCCATACTGAAACACCCACGCCCAGACCTCCCTTACATCGTTGAGACCGACGCCTCCAGCTTAGCAATGAGGGCGGTTCTATCACAGAGAGATCCGGAAACTAACCAATTGCACCCTGTGGCATTCTGGTCTCGCAAGTTCTCGGCGCCTGAAATTAACTACACCATCACAGATAAAGAGCTTTTAGCAATTAAGTCCGCTTTCAAGGCCTGGCGGCACTATCTCCTTGGAGCCAAACACACTGTCACGGTAATCACCGATCATCGAAACTTACAATACCTGAAAACCGCCAAAGCTCAGTCCTCCAGACAGCTTCGCTGGACACTTTTATTTGCCGAATTTGACTTTGTAATTACTTATCGCCCCGGCAACAAAAACGGCAAAGCGGATGCCCTTTCCCGAATTGGAATGGGAAATAATATTGTCAATCCTGATCCTGTGCCAATAATTCCAGAACAGAGAATCCTGGGCCTGATTTCTTCACAATCCATCGAAGATATCGAAGCAAAAGCATCCAGGCACCTGAAAAAGACAATGCAAAGACTTAATTAAAGGTGCGATCTCTTCGAGACTATAAACTCTTTATACCTACTGGCATCCGCTCGTGCAGTAACGGCGGCATCACCTTTTGGCATCTCAGCACCTGTGCCACTTCTAAGGCCACAAAAGACTTTGAGGACCTCCAGTGACGTAACTGGAACCCACGCACCCCTGCATAAGTCGCAGGATGGAGAGCCCAGCATTTATACGCCTAAGGTGAGAGCTCACCAGGACATTGGACTTTCGGAGAGTTGGCGATTAGTGAGGAGGAAGTCCAGCCAAACGGTCATTAACCCTTTTTTCTTCCGCCTGAAGAAACCTTACCCTGCAAGCCAGACGGTCAATAAGAGGAAGCCCAGTCCAGAGAGTCATCCGAGCTCTGCGCTTCTCAATTGAAGAGACTATAACAGTTCAGCCGGGACCAGCGCCTCCGTGGGAATCAGGTGAGCGTTACAGGTGTCTAGTCCACTAATGTCGAGAGATGGGAGTGACTGGTGTGTCACCAGCATCCCCAAATCTTTGCTGCTCCCCCTAGCAAATCAGTCCAGCATGGCTCCTCCACAATCTTCCTTTCGGGATTTCCAGCTATACCCCCTCGGTGTCACCTGATGGCACATGTTTCTTCCAATCACTTGAAGAGACAGACTCTGACTGGTCTGTTGCCCAACACTCTGATTTTCTGATGCTCACTCTCATCAACATCTGGTGAGTCTAACTCTTCAACAAGCTGTCTGCAAGGTTGCAGGCTGTTCCACCTCTGGAAAAGTGCCAACCAATGGCACATGTCTCGTCCAGTCACTCCAAGCGATGGGCATTGACTGTTGTGTGAACTGCCTCCCAGAATCAGTGTTGGCCATGTCTCACCCATTCCCTTCATGAGACGCACATTCATCCCAGAAATATAAGGCAAGCCTGACTCTCCCACAACCTGTCCTCAAGGATTCCTTGCTGCCCCTGCTCCTCCTTGCAGGTGTGTTTAAAATAAAAGATCATGTGTGTGAGTCTTTTGCAGTCACCCAACCTGCTCCTCTTTTCAGGGATTCCCCCTCCTTTAACCCCCTCCATATGACAAATGTGTTGTTTGCGCACTTTAAATCACTGACTGTGTAACACAGTGCCAGGTAAGCATAAGCATCCATAAATCTAACTCTTTGACTGGGCCCCAGTCACGCCCTACCACTCCCCCTCATTCTTCCTACTCAGCTACTCTAACTGCACCCCATTGTATGAATCCTACCCTTTCCTTAGCCGGCCTCCAGGAATAATCCTGTGCATCTATGAAAGTTGTCTTACACTGTAAAAGCTCCAACCTTGTTCCCCCCTTTAAGCCATGTGGTTGAACTTCTGATGACATTTCATTTTAAAAAGCTTAGTTCAATCTCTTGAATTTCAGATGATTCAGGGTTTGTGTGGGAAATTTCATCTAGGTCTACACTTTGCCAACATTTAAATCTTTTTATAAATAGTTTTTTTGCACTTTAAGGAAGGCCCTGGGGTCAGCATTACCAAATATTGCAATGTACCTGAGTATGCGCGTGTGCCCCAGAACTGATTTTCGTTTGGGAAAAGGGGTACAAATCCCCGGGCTGCACCTGGCACAGTCTGTCTGTGCTTTCCAGCCAAGTGCATCCCACAGATTTCTTAGAGCAGCCCTAGAAAGCTAAAGTCCTTTATGCACCACCTTCTGGTTCGGCAATGGCTTCTGTCATTCCTTGCTCCTTTAGTCATACTGTAGATGTTCATTCCATGATGACTAATGACTCAAACTTGTATTCAATTCCAATGAAAAGTCACATTAACTTGAAATGGAAAGGACATGTTTGAGGCTTTGCCCACTGCCCACTTATGCCATTCTTACCTGTTTCCTTCCAGTTCACAGACAATCTTTGCAGCCAGACTCCAGTCAAATGCTCCGGCTTCCTTATTAATCCATGTTCTAGCCGCCTGTAGCCTGGACTCAAGGAATGCAGCCAAAATGATCTCTTTGAAGAATCTACATGCAGGGAAAAGGAAACCTAGAATGTCGCATCCTCCGTAATGAATTAAGGTGTCTCCCTTCACATCACCTGGTTTAAAGGGAGCAAGAGAGAATGTGTTTATCATATTGGTTGTGTATGTATTCTGTGTTCACAAATAGACCAATAAAAAAATGTGGTTCACATGCAATGTCAACAATAACAACAAAAAATCAAAAAGTGTGTATATAGGACACACAATTGGGAAATTATTTGCATTACGGGTTGATTGTATGTATATGACATGTGTGCGCGAATTAGAAAAACACATTGAATTCTATGATTATGTGTAAAGGTGAATAGTGTGGTCTATCTCCTGTAGTTCTATAAATGCAATGGTATGCTCACTTCTGTCAAAGGCTCAATGGTATGCTCACTTCTGTCAAAGGCTCAATGGTATGCTCACTTCTGTCAAAGGCTCAATGGTATGCTCACTTCTGTCAAAGGCTCAATGGTATGCTCACTTCTGTCAAAGGCTCAATGGTATGCTCACTTCTGTCAAAGGCCCAATGGTATGCTCACTTCTGTCAAAGGCTCAATGGTATGCTCACTTCTGTCAAAGGCTCAATGGTATGCTCACTTCTGTCAAAGGCCCAATGGTATGCTCACTTCTGTCAAAGGCTCAATGGTATGCTCACTTCTGTCAAAGGCTCAATGGTATGCTCACTTCTGTCAAAGGCTCAATGGTATGCTCACTTCTGTCAAAGGCTCAATGGTATGCTCACTTCTGTCAAAGGCTCAATGGTATGCTCACTTCTGTCAAAGGCTCAATGGTATGCTCACTTCTGTCAAAGGCCCAATGGTATGCTCACTTCTGTCAAAGGCTCAATGGTATGCTCACTTCTGTCGAAGGCTCTATAGAACATTTGAAAAGGAGGAACTAATAATTATGTGGTTTTGTAAAACAAAATGTGTGTACTCACATGCACGAAAATGTTATGTATCATAGCTTTATCTATACCATAACTGTGATTAGATCACTAGATTCATTAACCCTTGGTGTGCCCAAAAATGTGGCTTTGATTGGGAGACAGTAAATTCTGTGACCCCCATTAAACAAAATGAGTAAACATATTCATCCATTACTCCCTGGCCTCAGAGATAGAGTGGGTGGTAATAAAAAGGTTAACATGTGATGAGCAACAGCCTCTTGAGTGCTTGCCATTCGTCTACAAATGCTGACATTAACACAATGTATCCAAATCCACCTTTCTAGAATATTACATTTGATATGATTATTCTTTAAGGTATACAGCTTGAAGCCTCTAAACTATGTCCAGAGTCCCTTTTCTTGTAGGAAGGGGAGGGTCTTATGAAACAGCACACCTTCTTGCCAGCAGTTGGACGAGGACCCTCATGATGGAGAGGATGTCATTGCAGATGGATACAGGGATTGGAGCAGCTGGTTAGAGTCATAGGAAAACAAAACAAAATAGGTGATGGCTGGAAGTTAAACTAACCTCTGGCATTGCTCTGGGCAACCCTCCAGACCATCGTTCTGCACCTGCCAACCCATTACAAAATGGGAAAGACCGTCTGCAAATCAGGCTTAGGTCCCACCCCAAAAGTCATAGTAAAAGCAGAGGCATTTGCGGAGGCAATGTAGCCTCCTATGACCTGGATTAGCCTTTTGATCTGGATCCACAATAGTGTTCTGCAGTGTAGCAATGGCGGGCACGATGTCCTGCTGAGAAGCATTCGACAATGTACTCAGCTTCCTCCATGTTGTGATGAGCTACTGTACAATATACTAGTGAGGCCAGAAATACATTGCTGTTAATAATCAATATGGTCCTTTAGCCGAACACTATGTAGGCTCATATAAAAAAAAGGAGAACTGTGCTAAGGTGTAGTATTAATGTTAGTATGGTATTTGTTGTTTGTGGGACTCAAAATCACTCACCCCTACTTCCCCCACTCCCTTTCATTGGCTGCTCACTGAGGCTGCTATTGATGTGCCTAGGATTCACAATCTTTGTTACATTGGGACGTCCACAACAGTGTCAGCTGGGCTCTGAAGCCTGGACCACTTGTAGGGATGCAGGTGTGACCTAGGATATGTTACCTTTCCTAATATGCATCAGCAAGCTGCGATGAATCAGTGATATTGACCCCCAAAGCCTCAACCTCTGACCTTCCTCAGGTGGCCTAGGAAGGCAGATGCTTCCTGAACCCGACCCTGGGGGTAGTGTTCTGTGGCAGAAGTAGCGTGGTTGCAGCTGAGAGGGAGACCTGAGGGAGACCTGAGGCAAGAGAAGATAACGGGACCACGGAAACGCCTGAAGTGGTGGTGGGTCCTGAGAGAACTTTTGCCTTGAACTCTCCCTGTTGCAGCGGTCACACAGCGGGAAGCGTAAGGAAGAAATGCTTGCCTGATTAAAATGAGTTGTGCAGAGTTTGCACAGGGGGAAGCAGTAGTAGTGAGGGAAGTGTGTCCTCTTTGGAGGTTCCAGGTGGGTGGGTTGCACCTGGCCGTCTCCAGAGCAGGAGACGCTCCATTCTTCAGTGGCGTGAGTGAAAGAGGACCAGAGGAGGCTGTGCAACGGACCGTGAGAAGCCACAAGTAACAAAGACCTGCGAACACTGAGCAGAGCATAATCAAGCGACTAACCCGGTAAGTTCACAGCTTGCCAGTGACTCCAAAGCGCTCCAATGCAGTCCACATGCTCATGGCAGCCAGCTTCACTTGTGTGTGAGTGAAATCAACAGTAACTGTATTTTTTAAATACCGAACTGTACAAAAATAACAAACGTAATACCCGTTGAAGCAGTGACTGTGTAAAGAAGCACAAGAGATTGTGGAAAGCCCAAAAACCCAGTGGGGAAGCTAAAGATGATCCAAAAGCTTGCAATCAATACCCAAGCCAAGAGTGTATTAACAACCAGCCATCCCAAAATAACAAACAGTGCTCAAGGCAACAGAGGAATACTGATAGGCTTATTGGTGGTAAAACGTACTGCTTGTGTGCTATGAAACACAGATCATCAGGGGATGGAAACCTGCATTGCCAAAGCCAAGACAGATGAAAAGTGAGACTAGTGTTTGGTAATGT
The DNA here is from genome assembly GCF_040938575.1 of Ambystoma mexicanum. Lineage (NCBI taxonomy): Eukaryota > Metazoa > Chordata > Amphibia > Caudata > Ambystomatidae > Ambystoma > Ambystoma mexicanum. The sequence continues at coordinate 1,126,788,586 of NC_090941.1, forward strand.
TATTGTTGCTGCGGAGGGGAAGGGAAGGTGGCAAACATGCTGCCATTCTGGAGAAGGTTATCCAGAGGGCGAGGAGCAAAGTTGCCATGGAGTCTTGAATAGCACTAATGTGGTTCCTTGTTTTCCTGTAACATGTTTAAAGTTTGATGCCAAAGAAGTCTAATGAAGTTGTTGTTATTCTAAGTTGCAAGTTACCACTGAAGCACTTTTCTGTTCTTTTTGGTGAAAAAGTAGACAGACAGGCAAGTATTCCCGCAGGGCAAATAGTTGTTGCCTAAAAGGGCCTGGCAAAGGAATAACCAGGTAGAAGTTGATGCAAGTGCTGAACTGTGGTTCTAACAGAAACAACTCATCTTAATTTGTGACATTCAAAGAAGAATTGTGAAAGCTTGTCAAGGAAAACGTAGAATTCTTTTTTAAACCAGAGCTGCGACAAACCATTCTGACAAAGACATTTGTTGTTACTCATCTAAACAAATTCAAAGGTGAAACCTGGAAGAGTTGGAATAGACTTTTTTTTCTGACAAATTATCCTGGCCAAGACTATTCTGTTGTTAGCTTGGAGAAAACACGTGTGAGACAGTTTTCACTCCAGGAGGAGTTGGAAATTAGAATTATTTTTGATACTTTACTAAACCAACTGAACTTTATGTGATTAAGGTCAAACCCTTAAGAACTTTAATGGAAGTCTGTATAAGACTGGATTTCCTTGTTTCTTTTGAACTGTGGAGAAAACCCCTGTTCAGATCTGGGGAAGGGAAACTCGCCCAGGTTATGAGAAGAGACATTGATCATATTGTGAATCTAATCATATGTTATATATTATTGTTGAATTGAATTTCCCTATATTTCCTTATTGCTTTATTGGTTACACAAGTCTGGGGACAGATGCCCTTTCGTTAGAGTGTTTCCTTTAGTTTATTTATGCAGAGATATCCTCATCAGGGTCGGGATAGTGAGGCGTTTATTCAACCTTTTTATTTAATGAAATGGCTACATTTGAAAACTCTTTACCAAGTTGTCTGCCTAACATTATTTCTGACCCTCTCACAAAGCTCACAAGATCATCACCTTTCCATGTGATCATTGGAGACTTCCCTTGCTAGCCCCACTGTTCTTCAGGAGATAATACCAGTGGGACTATTTGGTTACCCGAGAAAGATGACTACAGCTCTGGAACTGCCCTCTTGCATTGACTCATAATCTCTATGGTACAACTTGTTCTTTTTCATCCACTCTCCTCCTGGACCCTTACCTTTATTGCAATGTACCTTCAAATATGTTACACTGATATCATTATTTACTGTTCTCTACAAGCTGTGATATCCTCCATTATCAACGCAATGTAAATTGCATCTGTATATTGTATTAGCTGAACAATACGGATGTTACTACAAACAGAAACATCTTACACAGGACACGTTTGCAGATGACAAAAGAAATGACTGGGTGGGTAGATTTACTGTATGCAAACGTTATGTGCTGCGAGTGCACCAGTTGCTATGCTGATAGTAAAATGAGACATAGTATGGGTCACAGTAACTAGAAAACAAACACAAATGAGATATTCACAATGGAGCTAATTCGATAATCTGCTTGCCTGTGTGTTTCCAGCTGACATTTCAATACTCTATTTTTAAAAACATGTCATGGATTTTCTAGCTATAACATGCCGGGGAAGAAACCGGTCCCCATCCGTCTATCTGTCTCCACACTTACTCCATCTTGTTTGCCTCACCCAACCCTCATAACTTGCATTTTGCAGCAAACATTTGATAAAAAATGTGGTAACTAATCTGCAGTAACATTTCTGCAGTAAAAAGACTGGACACACAGTAATCTAAGTCGGACAATATACACATTTACAATCATAAGTGCCAGCTAATTAATCTCTGGGGATCAGTGTAATCCACAGATAACATAATATCTCTCAAAACTGTTGACAATGTCAGTGAATGTTGCTGGACTTTTATTTATTTATTTAAGTATTTGTTTATTTGGAGGTTTTACACTGTGCCATTTGTGCAACATTCTGCTTCAGGGTGCCCAAACAAAAAGTGAATGGGTGGGGGAAACTAAGAGGAGAAGATGGTGGTAGGGAAGTGGCAAGGAGAAACATGCAGATGGGAGATAGACACTACTTTCACTCCTTGACCAATGATCCTATCCCTGAAGCCATTGTGGTATTCTGTGGGAAACACAGATGATCTGTCCAAATACGTTTACCTGAGCAACGACGTCTACGTGAGTGGAGTGTGTATGATGGTCGAGAGGAATCCATATATATTACATGGGGATGGTCTCTGTGTTGGCTGAGATGGATTTAACAATCTATCTGGCCTGCTGAGCAAATGTGAAAGTATGTCATTTAAGAGCGTATAGAAGCTACTGTCTTTGCATAAGATGCCATTACACAAGTACAGGAAATATATATATTTTTAAATGTAGTAATTTTATTCAGTTTCAGCATATTACAATCATTTTCAATAGTACATGTATAACACACAACTTAATATCCTTAATATATATTATATAATATCAAATAATCTATGCAAAAAAACAGATGAAATATTTATAACACAAAATGATCACCTATAACTCATTTTATTACATGCCCTGTGGTAGTGGCCAGGTAGTTATGGTTAAGTTGCTAAACCCATAGGAAGAGAACTTTTTGGGCAGCTTATAACTTCGCTCCTCCTGAACGAATCCACACCAAACTTTGCAAAAAAAAGTATATGGCCCACTCTGAATTTTGGTGAGGTTTGGTCCAGGGGGGCAAAGTTATAAGGGGGTCCCAAAATTAATTTTTTTCCCATAGACATAATGGGAAAACATTTCTGTTGCGCCTACAGAACCAAACCGCTGGATGACTTTTTAACCAAATTTGCAGCAGGAGTGGCGGCTTGGTCCCGAAAGAGTGCTTCTGTTAATTTGGTGTAAATCTGTCCAGTAGTTTTTATTTAAACGACCAAAACATAAGGCAATAAAATTAGTGATATTCTTGTCCGCTCTGCGGACAGGACACTGATTGGCTAATCGGATTGCGTCATGTCCGCAGACACGCAACGTGTTCCCTGATTGGCTGGGAGGGGGCGTGAGGTGCGTCAAATTGTTTCGGTGCCTCCGCCATATTGGATGTGCGGACATGCGCTGGAAGTGATCATAAATCCAACTTTGGGGAGTCTGTTGATTTGGATGAGTGCTTGGAGAGGGTGGAGGAGTAAGAGATGGGTCAAATGCTGTATTTGGTTAGGTGGGAGAAGGATGTGATGTGTTCGTGGTGTCTGCTGACATAATGAACACTGGGCGCGCTATTGGCTATTTTAGTTTACTATGATGTTGGTTTTGGGTCGTTAGAAGAGCATTGGTTGAAGAGGGTATGTGTTGAAGAGTTTCTACGTTGGTTGTAATTATTTTTTAGAATGTTAATAGAAGTGGGTAGGTTTTGAGGTGGATGTATTATGTTGTTGGGTTGTGGTCATTTGGTAGGTGTTTCTTTCTATGGGTGTGTTATGCTGCAGTGATTGTGGCCAGGGCCTAGAGTCTTGGGTGCATGGCCGAAGTGCCGTAGGCCTTCGGCATTCCACCCAAGACTCTAGGCCCTGGCCGCAACCACCGCATCATAACACACCCATGTTACCAAACATCTTGACTGTGGTATGTGGGATGTTTAGGGATATGTTTTTAAGAATGTGTGTACTGATTGGTAGTAGTGTAATAGTGTTTATAGGATAGTGAGATGATGTGTCTTAGTTTGTTTGTTGGAATGTGTTCAGAATATTGGTATTGAAGACTCTAGGCATTTTGCGTTGTATTTATTGGTGAGGATTTCATTTGAATGGCTGTGTGATGTTGTGGTGGTGGTGAGTTTAATTATTATATACTTAGTGTTTCTTTTGGTGAGGCTGTATGAAGAGTTGCAGGGAGGCAGCAGCACACAGATGCAGAGTCAAATCCAGGGGCAAACGCAAGGCGCCTACCCCATGTTGCAGTGAGGCAGCAGCACACAGATGCAGAGTCAAATCCAGGGGCAAATACATGGTGCCTACCCCATGTTCAGGGAGGCAGCAGCACACCAGTGGGTGGCACACAGGCAACCAGGGGGGGTGGGAAGCATACCTGTAGCAGACAGGACCTTTGTTGCAGGCCTTAGACGGTGAGTGTCGGCTCCCGCCTCCCGGTTTTGCTGATTGGGCAATCAGGGTCCAGCCAACCAATGAGGGGAGGGAGTGCAGGCCAGGAAATGAGTCATCTCAGAGCAAAGAAAGAAATGGCCATCTTGGAAGGGCTGAAATACTGTTTTCAAGTTATTATATCTGTTCAGTGTCATTAGTTTGCGATATGTTGTATCCTATGACTCTTAGATAACAACTATATGTAAATTATACAGCGTATGGGCGGCAAGGAGTCGTAGGGCCCAATGAGTCCCAACACGCATTGCAATTAATTTCTTCCCAGTACTATGCTTGTTACTGGCCCTCACTGGGTTGATATCAGTGATATCAGTGAAATATGTTTTGCACATTATCGATAAAGAGATTGATTTTAATGAGATTACTGGTGATACAGTTTTTTGGTGGGAAAGTTATAATTGGAGAGGATTAACTCCTAATCTATCTATGAAATGCTATTTTAAAACATGGAAATGGAAAGTAAATGGACAATTATTATACATGATTTTGTACCGTATTGTATTGATTAAGGACATCTCCCATGTTTGTGATCATAAAAAAGCTTTTTTTTTATTATACAGGATACATTTTAGTTTACATGTGCGTATATGTTGTTTTTGTACTAGATTTCAGAGATTTTAGAAATGTATTTTTATGTGTAAAGCTTTTTTAAAAACTTTATCACATTAAATATAAATATAAACAATTGCTGCAGTTGTTGGCTTCCAGACGTATGTGCATGACAACAACATTCAGTTTGTCAACATCCACTTTGCCAAACTTTCAGAAGTTAAAAGGAAGTTCAAAGGATAGGACACTCAACAGCATGATTCCTTCTTTTCAAAGACATGTATGTATGCAGAGAACAATTCTCTCTGTCTCTTGCATATGCAGTCACTATTCACAAATTGCAAGGTCTAACCCTAGTTCAGGCATTGATTGACAATGGCAGCACAATCTTTAAAGAAGGTATGAGTTATGTAGCACTTTCACGTCTACATACACTCGAAGGATTATTTCTAGTCATTTTTGATGCAAACAAAAACAAGGCTGGCATTCCTTGCATCCTAGAGTACAATAGAATGTGCTACATAACTCATACCTTCTTTAAAGATTGTGCTGCCAGTGTCAATCAATGCCTGATCTAGGGTTAGACCTTGCAATATGTGAATAGTGACTGCATATGCAAGAGACAGAGAGAATTGTTTTCTGCATACATACATGTCTTTGAAAAGAAGGAATCATGCTGTTGAGTGTCCTATCCTTTGAACTTCCTTTTAACTTCTGAAAGTTTGTCAAAGTGGATGTTGACAAACTGAATGTTGTTGTCATGCACATACGTCTGGAAGCCAACAACTGTAGCAATTGTTTATATTTATATTTAATGTGATAAAGTTTTTAAAAAAGCTTTACACATAAAAATACATTTCTAAAATCTCTGAAATCCAGTAAAAAAACAACATATACGCACATGTAAACTAAAATTCATCCTGTATAATAAAAAAATAGCTTTTTTATGATCACAAACATGGAAGATGTCCTTAATCAATACAATACGGTACAAAATCATGTATAATAATTGTCCATTTACTTTCCATTTCCATGTTTTAAAATAGCATTTCATAGATAGATTAGGAGTTAATCCTCTCCAATTATAACTTTCCCACCAAAAAACTGTATCACCAGTAATCTCATTAAAATCAATCTCTTTATCGATAATGTGCAAAACATATTTCACTGATATCACTGATATCAACCCAGTGAGGGCCAGTAACAAGCATAGTACTGGGAAGAAATTAATTGCAATGCGTGTTGGGACTCATTGGGCCCTACGACTCCTTGCCGCCCATACGCTGTATAATTTACATATAGTTGTTATCTAAGAGTCATAGGATACAACATATCGCAAACTAATGACACTGAACAGATATAATAATGCAAAAACAGAGATCTTATTGGTCCCACAGATTTGCACTACAAATGTTTTTCTGCCTTCAATATAGACTTTCCTGCTACCCTCCATATCATATATAGGGACATAAGGAGACTTACGTTTTTTGTATTTATACACTGCTTCCAGAAAAGAGTGTCCCTGATAGTATCAAGCTGGTGTGCAAATCTGCCTAGATGGGTAATGTAGGCTTTCCCCAGGCCGTGACACTCGGTCAGGACATCCTGTGCTGTCTCCAACTGATCTTTATTGAGACAGATATGGCAGAAGCGTTCCTGTTCCTCAACTGTGCAAGCCGGCCCTACAGCTGCCAGGACAGGTCGGTAATGAATCTGCAGCAGGAGAATAAATCTTCTGAGACTGGGAGAAGGGCATAGATTCAAATATGACTGGGCTTTCTTAAACGTGTATAAAATGTCATGTATAAACGGCCCGGCCAAAGAATAATCTTGTTCCAGTCCCAGAGATCAATATGTTTCCCCAGGGAGAACTACATACTGGTGTTATTGTCCCCCTTCATCTTAATGTAAAGTTGCGCTCTCTTTTTCAGTACCAAGGATTTGAGTGACATGATTCCCAATTCCAATCTGATGATTGCCATGGGTATGCAATTAGGAGCAGTTTTCTCCAGAATCTCCCCTCAACCACTTAAAGCCATTTCGGGTCAATTACAGTAAGGGTTTTGAACCTGTATATCACTGAGGGCGTCAGGCACTGAATATATAGCTGTCTCGCCCCTCACTGTGAATATCCTCCTCTTCTTTTGGAGAATTGGTGCAACTGTGCCACCTTTCTGATTCATTTCTCAATACAGATACTGTAACCCCCACCAGAATCCAATTCGACACCAAGGTATTTGTAATTAGGGGTGTATGCGATCTCCACGGCCTGTACTTCCAGGTGAGGTCTAGCAATCTTTTTGCCTGTGAATACCATCAATTGAGTTTTATCTCTATTGATGATCAGGCCATTGGTGTCTGCATACACCCAAAGTGCCTCTGTCGATCACTGGATACCACAAAATGTGTGATGTAATATCACTAAATCATCGGCATAGGCCAAAACTGTAAAATGATTTGTGCCAATTTTAGGGGACAGCTCTGAATATGTGCCAGGAATGCAGGGAGATCAGATACAAATAAGTTGTACAATAACGGGGCTGTAATACAACACTGTTTTACCCCATACTCCTGACTGATCAATGGTGTCATAGTTCTGTTAGCGTCTAATATTAAACACACTGAGGTATTTGAATGGAGTAATTTCAAATAATCCAAAATTGCAGAAGGACAACCCAAAAGTTCTAATTTGTGCCAAAAAAGTTTCCTACAAACCATGTTGAATGCAGCTTTCAAATCTATGAACAGAGCATATAGTGGCAGACTGTTAGGTCTACATGCTCTATTAACCAATGAATCTAGAAGAAGCAAATTGTGCACAGTGGAGTAATCTGACCGGGATCCACTTTGGAATCTGTCGAGATTATCTACTTGATCGACCCTCATCTATAATTCTTGCAGAAGAAATTAAGCAAAAAGCTTGCCTGAACAATCCAAAATGGAAAGAAGCTGGCAATTACTAGGTTCTATCTTACTGCCCTTTTTATAAACCAGAATCAAATTGCATTTTGCCGTGACAATGGTATCTCCCCGTCCTCAAATACCTTATCAAAGAGGATTTTGAGTAAACATGACCAAAAACCAGGATTGCTCTTAAGAACTACATTAGCTAATCCATTGGGTCCTGGTGCCCTTGAGGATTTAAGATTCTTAATTTGTTTAGCAATGTCTTCAGCATTAACTACAAAGGAAGGGCATGCAGGCTTAAGGTCAGTTGATATAGACAAATGGGGAGGTTTAGGGACATTTTGTGTGATCAGAAATGATTCCCATACATTTGCACTAATGGGGTTGATTAGGGACCGCTCCTTACCTCCTTTTGCCTCACCCAGTAATGACCAAATACTGCGAGTATTACCACTAAACAATGTTGTTGCCATCTGCTGACATAAGGCATCCTTACCAGATCGTCTCCACTGTTTGAGCCATCTACGATATTGGTTTTTAAGTTTTCTGGCTACAAACTCCAGCAAGAAGCAAACAGAACATTACATTAGAAAACCTGATACCTTTATTATACCCTATCATCCATGCCATTAATTTGCCATCAGACCCATCTGACCTAGTTAATCTTTACAACAAGACCATCCTCAAGGTTATTAATACAATAGTGCCCATCAAAATGCAAAAATCCAAACCACGGACCTTACCTAAAGAATCTCAGGAAAGTAAAACGTACAGCTGAAACAGTCTACAAAAAGTCCCCTTCAGAATCCAACTAACTATTGTTTACACTCACTTCATTACAAAAAATGCCTCACTTCATTACAAAAAAGCTAGTATACAGGCAAAAAAAGATAACTTCAATGACCGTATTGCCAAGGCCAATTCCAATACTAAGGAATTGTTCAACATACTGAAAGAACTTGAATCATCTGCGCCTATACCGGACTCATGTGCAAAGGATACCCTATGGTGTACTAACATACAGAATGCGCTCCAAGATAAAATCACCATGCTCCTAACTAAATAAAAATAAAGAAAAATATTATTGAAATTGCCACACTAATGGACCTACCCTCTACTTTGACATCAAACACTCCCAAATTCAATTTCAAGCCTCTCTCTACAAAAGAAGTTGAGCAGATCATACTCAATCTCTAACCCACGAATTGTAAGGGTGATGTATGCCCGGCTGCTGTGATCAAAGAGGCAGCCAACATACTCGCCCCTTTCATTACATCATTCATTAATGCATCTTCTAACTCTAGTACAGTACCTACAAATCTAAAAAATGTTCCATTACTAAAAAAACATCTCTGGATCCCACTAACCCTTCAAACTACAGACCTATCACGACTGTTCCATTTTTATTAAAAATCCTGGACCGTGCAGCATATATCCAGATACAGCACTACTTGGAAACACACAACTTATTAGGACTAAGACAATCAGGATTCAGACCCAGGCACGGGACTGAAACAGCACTTATTCACTTAAAGACACAATTCCAGATCCTCAAAGATAAAGGTAAATCTGCCCTACTACTACTACTTGACTTATCAGCGGCATTTGATTTAGTAAACCATGAAATATTATGCAAACACTTGTCATCTGCTGCTCATTTCTCAGATCAAGCCAATGCATGGATTAAATCCTTCCTTAGCAATAGATCGATGAGAGTCTTTGCACCTACAGATTCTTCTTCACCCACACCAGTGACTTGTCGAGTCCCCCAGGGTTCATGTGTGTCCCCTACTCTCTACAACGTGTTCACCAAACCTCTATTTGATATACTTGACTATCTGGGTGTCACATATACTAATTATGCAGATGACACCCAGATACTCATCCCTATCACTGGTGACTACGCTGTAGACAGTAAAACTCTCAATGACATTTACAGTACCATTCAAATTTGGATGGCTAAACATGGCATATGCCTAAACGACGACAAAACTGAGTTACTCCTTCTCGGCCCCCAACAAAATGTAATAAACTAGGATCTATCTACAAATCCTTCAATATCGACAACAACATCATTAAAGTAGCAAATGATTTCAAAACATTGGGAATGTACATAGACTCAGCACTATCTCTCACTAGACAAACCAACGCACTAGCATCATCTACAGCTTACACCTGCAAGCTTATTACAGCTTGCCGACCCTATTTGACTACTTCTAACTGCATCTCAGTAGCAAGAGCAGTAGTACTATCTACGCTTGACTATTGTAATGCGCTCTACCTAGGAACTTCTCAACATAACATCAACAAAATGCAACTCATGCAAAATAATGCCATCCGATCTGCATGCAACATACCAAGGAAAGAGCACATTACTGCAATTAGACAAAATATCAAATGGCTTAATATCAAACGAAGAATAGACCTCAAATCTCTCTCACTCACCCACAAATGCCTTAATAATCAGGCACCTATATACCTGTGCGACACCTTCTCACGCCACCTACCGTTAAGAGCTAGTAGAGTAGCACAAACACATTGTGTTGCCATCCCACGATTTAACCAAAAACGAGTTGGCGGAGCTAGTTTCCCAGTTCTTGCTGCTAAAAAACGGAATGCACTTCCTATCTCCATAAGGGAAGAACCTTCCTTCTCCCTCTTCCGAAACAAGGTCAAGACATGGCTCACTGAATAAGACTTCAACTTGCCCTCCCCACAATAGATGACTCCTTACTCCCAGTATAGCTCCGCACAATCTCTGCTATCTACAGGTCTTCTGTAAATTATGTAATTTAATGTAAAATGTAATATTGGTTCTAGAATAGTAACTGTTATAATGTCTGTATATCTATGATAATGTTTCGCACCTTTTCTAGGTTTTTCCCCCCTCCCATCATGTCTATAACACGCATTACCTTTTCTGTACAGTATTGATTGTGTGAACTGTAAGCTTACAACGCCCAGCTGCCCCAGGGTTTGGCCACGCTTTACAAATAAATAAAATACAAATACAAATACAAATACTAAGAGTAAGAGGTAAGGGAATGTTTTGCCAACTTGGCTTTCCGAAGGTCACCCCTTTATTTACGTTTGGCGTCCCTGATGATTTTGTCATACACAAGCCCTGCCTTATTTTCTCTTAAATCTATTCTAACCATAGATGTTGCATGAGACCCAGAGAAGGATGTTATCCGTCTTTCAATTTCATTGGCGGACATTTCCTCAAAGGTCTCAAAATTTTAAGCAATCAGGTGGTTAGCATCTCCATTAGCGTTTACAATATTTCTCTCGGACCAAATTATCCGATTTGCTGAATGGTTACTGACTAGATCTCCTAGTTGTTTAACAGTGGGCTCAATAATGGGGAAACTGAAGCTAAGAATTCGAGCCTCATGATCACTCCAGGAATTCTTACTTACCGATAGATCTTTCACTTTCAGGGCTACTTTGTTATTTACAAACAAATAATCTAAAGTAGCCCTAGAATCACCCCTTCTCCATGTAAAATCACCCGGAGTGTCACTTTTAGTACGTCCATTCAAAAGCTCAAGTTCCAAACCATTAAAGAAATGTAACCAGTTAGATCCCTCCCGGAGTTACTCTGTTCCATGATGCTTTGCAGTAACAAGGCGGGGTTGGAAGTTATATCCCACCATCCTGCAATATGGCAATTGAGATCCCCACAAATCACAAGATTTTGATTAGTTGAACCATCCACCCGGCTAGCAAATAATTCTTGCACCTCCTCTTGTAGCTGTTCTCTCTGAGAAGCCCCAGGAGGATTGTAAATATTGACCAGAAGTAATTTCTTCCACTGAACTTTTACTAGATTAATAACCTCTACAGCTAACAAACCTTCTCCAAGGATTGCCACAATCTTACTGGACTTCAATAAATGAGGCACCCCAAAGATAAGCCCCCCATACGGTCTACCCAAAGGGCCCTTTTTAACAGAAATCTGGTGTATCGTATAACCATCTACCATAATAGGCATGGTTAACCATGTTTCTTGCAGGAGAAAGAATGTATGGTTCGTAATGTAGGGTAATGATCCAGAGGGAGGAAGAAAGTGGGTAAAACCCCTGGTATTCCAGGACATCAATTTACAATCTCATTGTGTGTGTACAACTGCGGGCAGAGACTCTACCAGCCACTTTAGCACAGTCTGTATGTCTGACATCTGAACTTTGTCTTTAGGCGGAAGATGAGGTTTTGTTGCAGTATTGATCACTGGACTATTAGTCTTAAGCGGCAATAATGGATCTGATAGTTCAGGGTCCACATTTAGTTCCACATCAACTGATGTCAATATATCACAATGTTTACGCAGTAGCTGAGCTGTAGCCAAATATCTACAGTGAATTGCTGAAACATTCGGATTCTTTCCTTTTAATGGCTCAAAAAACTCAAAATCTTCAGTGATTAAAACACAAAGCTGGGGTATTGAATGGAGTCGGCCTAGGAAAGCAGGTCTAGCTACCCATTTATTCTGGGTTTATTAATTTAAGTTTTTTATAATACAAATCTTACTTTCCAAATTGCTGCAAGACGGAGCAGCAACTCTCAACGGTGTAGGTGGATGACCTGGAGGGATCACAGTTGTTGACTTTGGTCACATATTGGGCGTAGAGTAAATAGTCACTAACTGTCCGGAACTTTGTGATATATTCGGTTCCTGAAGATCTATGCTAACGTTAGTGGGGTCTCCACTTTATCATGAATTATTCAACTTGTCAGACTACCTATCCCTTTACTTGCCAGTTTTATGGCACACACTGCCCTTTTGCATGACTTTTTGGTTTCTTCCCAGGTGGGATGGTGTTCGTGAGCGTCAGGACCACTTTGCATTGAACATTCAGCGCCTCAGCACATCTAGCTAAATGGCGCTGCTTCCTGGTAAAATACAGCACTGATGCATCAGAATTGACTTCATTTATTCCCCCAATAGAAGAAGCAACCGCTGGATTCTGTTCAGGTAGGATAGATGTATATCCTACGAATTCTTGATTTTTTTATGGGAGAAGAGTTAGCTCCATCCAAGGACCGTTGCATATTCTCATGGATGCGTCCATATAATTTGAGCAGAATCTTCATAGCAAACTGGATTGAGGACATTGATAACTGTAATTAAGCAAGTATCACAGGATTATTACAAGAGGCTTCCATAGAGGTGGTATCTTCTATTCCTACCGTTCCCTCAGAATCAATTACTAAATTAGGCGATGATGATAAACAGTCTGAGGGCATTGAAGGTGCAAATCCCTCTCTAGTATGAATTACTTGTGCACATACCGTTTCATGGTCTCCTTTACTCATTTAGCGGCTCTCCACAGAAGGTAGCATAGACTTTTGAATGGATAGACATAAATCCAATAATGAGTTCTTGTCAATATCGTCAAAATTGAGTGAGCCCTGCATCATACCTCCTTCCTGATGTGAACAATGGGCTGCCTCCTGAACCTGAGCACATTTAGCTGATGTTTGCTCAGGCTTAACACATGCTGGTATAATGCCTTTATGCACAGGTGAAGCTTTTTTAGGATTGATTTTAGATTTATTGGGGCCAGCACTTAGCACTTTGGGGGGGGGCTTCTTGTTCCCTTCCCCTGCCTTCCTCAGATTGTAACGTGGCTTCAGGGTTTTACTTGGATAAGGCATCATGTTGTTGAGTTAAAGCCAATGTATAATGGCTTGTCCCGGGAAATCACCAGTTTCCCAATTCACAGGACAGTGATGTGAAATGGCTCCGAAACACACTCCCAAGTTTCTGGGCAAATGTATATTTAACGTCGGGCTATGGCAGAACTACTGTCACACTCCCGGCGTTCCTCAATAGTTATTCTACAGGATCGAGTTTGCAGTATTTGCCAGAGCATCACCGCCACTCTTCAAAAAGGCTTCCTAATAAATGGAGACCGCAAGGCTATGGCAGCATAGCTGTCACACTCCCGGCATAACTCGAATAAAATAGGAAGAGCTTGAAACCTAAGCCCAAGTTGCACCAGTGGAGGCTGCAGCGTTTCAATGGATGTACCTTGTCCGCCGCTGGAAAGATTAGTCGCAAAGAGGAAGAAGCTTCCTAATCAGTGGAGACCATTGGGCTATGGCAGCTTAGCTGTCACACTCCTGGCGTATCTCGAATAAAATAGGAAGAGCTTAAAACGTAAGTTCAAGTTGCCCCGTTAGAGGCCACAACGTTCCAATGAATGTACCTGGTCCGTCACTGGAATGATTAGTCATGAAGAAGGAGAATTCTCCTGTACTCACATATTCCCACAGCGACTTCGGAGCCCCTGCGCACCAGCACACAGGAACACAATAAAACACGGCACGCACTGCTCGCTTGCGTGTGTTTGGGCTTTTAAGCCCTGCCCACTGGATTCAGGAAAACAGCAGAAAGACTCACAAAGCAGGCTCCGGGTTCACTGTTAAGAATCATCTGGCAGTCCCAGTCAATAACACACGGCGCATTGCTCCATTGACTAAACCGTGCACCACGTCAAGGTTACGTTTTAGAATTACTGCAGCTTAAACACACATTCAAATTTTCTCCAAACCAGCTGTGGGGGAGATATATTTTTCGAAGCTATTTGGTTGTTCTGTTGCTTGTTGACGCATACACATAGGGAGTGTCATGCTGTGCACTTCCAGTTTGTTTGAGGAGCTAATATGCACTATAGTTGCATTTCTTTTTTAACATTGTCTCATTGAATTGAGTACAGCTTGCTAGGGTTGGCATTAAGGACATACATTTTGCATTTTTCTGTGCTAATTGTTCCATAACATCAGGAGCAGATGTGTTACACCCATATAGCTCAAGGATGAGTCTACTATTTAAACTTCCGTTTTTATTGGCATTTTAATTTTTACAAACAAGCAAACAAGGAAAAAGAACAGTGGAACCCCCTGCCTCCCCCCCACCCTCCCGCCCCACCCCTGGATTCCCCCCCTTCCCCGTGTCCAGTTCAGTGTGCTCATCTTGGGAGACTCACGGAGAGGCCTCCGTCTCCCTTGTCACAGAGTTGTTGCGATGCATAACCACATCAGTTGGCCTGCTTCTGCCATTCCCCAAGTCCTAGGGTCCCAGGTTTGGCTGACCTGCAAAAAAGAGTCAATCCCGTCGTCTCCAGGGTGGGGGGCCTTTCAGTGGGTTCAGTGCACGTCCCATCCCCAGGATTGCTGGACACCCGACCAGTCCGTGAGGAATGAGCTAGTATTGTTATTTACCATGGCTGTCAATTTGTCCATCAAAAACATATTTTTGACCTTTTTCAGCCAGTCCTCCTTCGTGGGAGCCTCCGCACTTTTCCATTTTTGGGCCAAAGCCACTCTTCCAGCCCTTAACATAGTTTCCCACATCCTAGGGTATCGGTGCACCTCTGTGTCCTCTGCGGGGAGGCCCAACAGCATCGTCAGGGGATTAAATGGTATACGGACCTCAGTCACTTCCTCCATCCAGTCCCTCACTTGCTCCCAATATGTTTGAACCTTCGAACAATGCCACCACATGTGGCCTCTGGTCCCCGTCTCCTCACACCCTCTCGGGCACCTTGATGACACTCCCGGGAACATCTTGGACAATTTTGCGGGGTCTCTGTGCCATCCCTGCAGTATCTTAAAGTTATGTTCCATGTCAGCGGTGAAAAGATTTCCGTGAAATGCAATTTTAAATATCCTGGCCCAATCATCCTCAGAGATTTCGGCACCTGCCAGGCCTTCCCACAAAAAGCGAAAACTCCTCCTGCCTTGAAGGTTGTACGTGTTTAGGACCCTGTACAAACTTGAAACCGCCCCCTTCCTGGAGGCCGCCAAATCGAGGAGCTTCTCAAAGGGGGGCAACTGTCTTCACAGATTGGTGCCCCATGATGGGTCACAGAGGATGCCCTTCAGGCGGAGGTATTCGAAGATAGATATTGAGTCACGACCCAGTGCCTCCCTGAGCTCCTCATAAGGTAAGAATTCACCGTCCCTGAACATCTGCCCCGCCCATTCCATCCCCTTATCTGACCAGATCTGGGAGTGCCTGAACCCTCTTCCTCCCAGGTTGATGGGGTGTCCCCAGGGAGATGACATTGGAGACGGCCATGTGGTGAGGTGAGCGGTCTGAGGGCCTTCCTTCCAAATGTCCCATAGGACTCCCAGGGTCGCGTGAGCCCGTAAGCGCCTTGGGATTTCCCTGCGAGGTGTCCACAGGAGGTCGCGGACTTTGTGGGGATGGGCATCCATATCCTCCAGGTAGGACCAGTACGTTCTCAGCCCCTCCTTCATGTGCTCCAGAAGGACACGCAGTTGGGCAGCACAGAAGTAGAGATGAAAGTCTGGCAGCCCAAATCCCCCCTCCTCCCTAGGTAGGGTCAGGACGGCCCTTCCAGTTCTCGGGGTCTTGCCTTGCCATACAAAGTCACAGACCCCCGATTGTAGGTCTTTGAAGTTCTGTGCCGGGACCCTGGTCGGGAGTGCTGTGAATAGGTACAGGAGTCGTGGCAGGACATTCATTTTGACGGCCGTCATTCGACCATACCACGAGAGGATCATTTTACCCCATCTCCTCAAGTCTGCAGTGATCTCCGTCATCGTGGGACCATAGTTGGCGGAGCCCAGATTCGACATATCTCTGGTGAGGAGAACTCCCAAGTACTGTATAGCAACCTTCTCCACCTTGATCCCGTGGACCCTATTCAGGGGGTCGAGCACCGGGTCTATTATTCGCATTGGGAGCAGGACTGATTTTGCAGTGTTTATTTTTAGGCCCGAGAATCGACCAAATGCTGACACCAGGGCCAGGAGGGGGGGGAGCGAAGAACCCGGATCTACTAGGTTGGCCAAAATGTCATCCGCAAACAGGGAAAGCTTGAACTCGATCTCTCCCCTTCTTATTCCCCTAATGTCCGGGTGCGCTCTGACCGCAATTGCCAGGGTCTCCATGGTGAGGACATAGATCAGGGGGGAGAGTGGACACCCCTGCCTTGTCCCTCGGGAGAGGGGGAATGACCCAGACAGTGTCCCGTTTACCTGTACCCTCGCTGTGGGGGCTCTATAGAGTGCAGTTACCCAGCTCATGATGTGGGTCCCAAAGCCCATTCTTTGAAGGAGAAGCTCCATATAGCGCCACTCGACCCGGTCGAAGGCCTTCTCCGAGTCCAGTGAGAGGATGCAAGCGTCAAGTTCTGATGATTGGGCAAAGTGGAGCAGGACTAGGGTCTTGCGGATGTTATCCGAGCCCTGCCTCCCGCTTATGAAGCCCACCTGGTCCCCGTGGATTAACTTCGGCATTATGCCTTACAGCCTTTTCCCCACCACCTTGGCCAGGATATTCACATCAACATTTAACAATGATATGGGCCGATAGGAAGAACATTCCGAAGGGTCCTTCCCCTCCTTGGGCAAGACTGCTATCACGGATCCCATCATAGACTCGGGGAGTATGCCCCCGTCCAGCACTTCGTTAAAGACCCTCACCAAGTATGGGATCAAAGAGGACCGGAACTTTTTGTAAAAAAAACTGTGAAGCCATCCTCCCCGGGGGAGGTTCCCACCCTCATCCCAGAGATCACCTTGTCCACCTCATCCTCAGTGACCGGACCCTCTATCCCTTCTGCCATTTCCCTTGAGAGGGATGGAATCTGTATTGAATCAAGGAAGGTTTCTATCTGGCCATCATCCCCATCATATTCTGAGGAGTAGAGAGCTGTGTAATATTGGCGGAAAGCCTCACCGATATGGGGGGAGTCGTTGCCAAGGAGCCCCTGAGCGTCCCTCACCTCCCTCACCCTTCTATTCCTCTGGACCTCCCTCAACTTCCAGGCTAGGATCTGGTCCGCCCTGTCCCCCTTCTCATAGTATTTTTGTTTAGTTAGTTGGAGGCACCTTTCTGTTTTATGTAGGAGCAGATCTTTAAGCTGTAGCCTGCAGTCTTCGAGGGCGGCCACCCGGTCACCCGCTAATGGGCACCCCGGAGAGCTCGCCGGTTGGAGGCGGGATATCCTATCTCTCAGAGCCTTCTCCTGTATCTCCCTCTCCCTTTTCTTCTGGGCCCCAAGTTTTATGAGGACCCCTCGCAGGGTAGCCTTGAAGGCGTCCCAGAGCGTGTGAGTGGTGACCTCCCCATTGTCGCTTAGGTCAAAGAACTCTGTTATGGAGTCCAAGAACTCCTGAGAGAGGACTCCATCCTTTAACAGAGCGTTATTGCACTTCCAACGCCCTCTGCGTTCCCTGCACCACCCCAAAGTAATTGTAACTTTAACCAAATCATGGTCTGACGAGGGTACAGGGTCTATTCTGTAGCCTGACACATATGGACTGAGTGTCTCCTCTACCAGGACGTAGTCTATTCGGGAGAAAGAGTTGTGTATGGCTGAATAATAGGTGAAGGGATTCCCCCTCTGGGAAGAGGAATTGTATCAGTTAGGCCCAGTTCCTCATTTACCCTCTGGAAAGATTGTGCCATGGCTTCTTCTGCAGTTCTGGGAGTAAGGGGCCTACCCTTTTCCTATCCATAGTTGGGTCGAGGACCATGTTGAAATCTCCCCCTACCACTAGCGGGCCTTGCACGAATAGTCTGATCCTATATCTCACAGTTTCCCAAAATAGGGCCTGTCCTTCATTGGGGCCATACACTACAGCAAGAGTGAGGGGGAGCCCCGTAGGGTGCCCCAGACCAACAGGTATCTTCCCTCTGGGGCTTTTAGGATATCTTCCTTCTTAAACCCTGCATCTCTGGCTACCAAGATGGCCACCCCTCTCTTTTTGGTCCTATGGGATGCATGAAAGACCTCCTCGATTCCCCCCCCGCAACCTGGGCTCCTTTCCCCTTGCCCAGTGTGGTTCCTGCACAAACAGAAGGTCCAGTTTAGCCCTCCTAAACTCCCTGCAGATCAGGGACCTCTTTGATGGGATATTCAAGCCCCGAACATTCAGGGTGCCCACCCCCAGGGCCGGCAGACCATCAGCCATTGTCTATGAATTCTATTCTAACGGATGGCTGCCTCGCAACAATTCTCCTCTCTAGCTCCCCATAAATTGACTTATGGACACTCTTGACATGTTTCCCCAACTGACCCCCAAACCCCTTCCCTAACAAACAACCCCCAACTTGTTTCCGTCCCCCCACCCCCTGCCCCGGCGTCCAGCCAGATAGTTCAGCCATCACTGGCACTTTGGCCGGACCACCAGCCTGCCCCTCTCGGCTAGGCGATCGTTAACAAGCACATTATCATGAGCCCCCCCCTCGATCCCCTCCCCGATTTTACCCACCCAACTTGCTTTGCGTCGGGATTCTAGTTTCCTCCTCTTCTCCTTTCTTTTGCCGGACTTCTCACCCTCAAGTAAACCCGTGTCCTCTGGGAACTCCAGAGGCCACGTTCACACTGGGACTGCCCAGCTACTGCCCCTCAGAGTCGTTATGCTGCCCCTCTTTCACTGGGGAGGGTGTATCCATTCTCCTGAATTTCCTCACTCCTGACTTTTTCCGTCTTTCTCTCGGCGGGCCCGGGCCTCCAGCTCTGACCCCGGCCGGCCCCAGTGGCTCCCGACGGGGCGCTGGATCAGAGACATAGTCCTGGATAGCCCCCTTAATATCTTCCTCCGAAATCAATGTCGTTCTCTGGCTCAGGTACTCGAATGTTGGGGAGAAGGGGAGGCCCCATCTGTATCGCACTCCCTTCTCCTTCAGCAACTGCGTGAGGGGGCGGCACATCCTCCGTTTGGCCAGGGTGTATGCTGAGAGGTCCTGGAAAATGGAGATCTGGGAGTTGTTGTATGTGATCTCCTGGACCTTTCTGGAGGCCTCCAACACCCGCGTCTTTTCCAGGTAGTAATGGAACCACACCAGAATCGACCGGGGGCCCCCTGCTCGACCTCCCGCTCTATGTATCCGATCGAATATGAGTTCAGTAGTCATCTCTTCTTCAAAGAGGAGGGCAATTATGTTACGCACCACACGGGTCAGCTCCCTCTCCGTCTCCCCCTCTGTCTCCGGGACCCCAAAGATCCTGAGGTTGTTTCTCCGCTCCCTGTTCTCGAAGTCGTCCATCTGTCTTGACCTCTCCTCCTCCCTTTTTTCCAGGGCAGCTAGCCTCATGTTTACCTCTACTTCAAGGGTGGCCGCTGAAGATTTGTTGGATTCGACCTGAAGGAGTCTGTCCTCAACTTTATCGACCCGGTGGTCCATTTTTTTAAACTTTTGGGCAATGTCCGCCCGCATATCTCGGATCTCTTGCAATATGGAGGCGAAGCTCTGCTCCATTGCGGCCGTGGAGGGTGCAGGGGGTTCCAGATGGGCCATTCCCTCACCGTGGGATGGTTCTGTAACGGGGGTCCGGGTCTCGGTACCGATATTTTTGCAGGTTCTGCTGCCAGTCCATTAGGTTGACCCCCGGGCACACTGTCCAAAAAAAAAAAAAAAATTACCTCGCTTCCTAGTGGGCTCACCTCGCTGGGCCGTTGGTGTCCCTCCGGCGGTGGGGCCCCCAATCCTGCTGCGTGACTTTATTCGGTCTTGACGGTTGCCCCCGGGCGGGCACTCGCCCCACCAGCCTCAGACGGGGGCCTCACATCCCGGGCAGCCACCACAACGCCTCCAGTGCACCTCGATTTTATTTTTAGAAAGTTGATTTCCCTCTAGAGTGGGGGAGGGGTGCTATTGCCTCCGCGGGGTGGTATGCTGTTGTCTTTTCGTTGGGGTCTCTCCTGGCAAGGTATACCCTCCCCACCCCTTCCGAGCGGTCTTTCTGGTCCTTGATTGATGCCCCCCAGGCGGGCACTCGCCCACCAGCCTCAGGTGGGGGCCTCACACCCAGGGTGGCCACCGCAATATCTCCAGTACACCTCGATTATATTTTTGCAAAACGATATTTCCCCTCTGGAATGGGTGAGGGGTGCTTTGGCCTCTGCAGGGTGGTGTGGTGTTATTTCGTTGGGGCCTCTACTGGGGGGTTACACCTTCCCCAGCCTTCCTGGGTGTTCTAGTTGCTCCTTGAAAGTTGCCCCCGGTCGGGGACACGCCCCGCCTGACCACAGCGGGGGCCACACACCTGGGGGGGGCGATAGCGGGTCCTGCAGTGCCCCTTAGGAGCCCACTGGAGTGGGGGGAGGGGCGTTTTGTGCGACCACGAGGTGGCGGGTCGCAGCCCTCAGTGAAACGGCGGGGGCCTCTGGTGTCCTGCCTGCGGCCCGCGCAGGGTCCTGCTGGCGGTGAAGGGGAGCGGGGGGGCTTCAAATGGGCCTGGCCGCCCCCCCTCCGTATCTCGTACCTGTCCGGCCGCGGCTCCCAGAGCGGCCTCGCGGCTTCCCTCGGCGCTCCTGTTGTGGCAGGGGGGGCACTCCGGGGACTGCTCCGGGCGGGAGTCCCCTCACCCAGAGGTGTCCCGACGGCTCGCGCCTCCTGAAGGGGGAGGTGAAGGCCAGCGTGACGGGTCCGCTCGCTCCTCCCCAGGCTCCCCACAGGGCTGTGCTCACGGCCTCCTGCGACGGTCCTGCTGCAGCCGCCGCGCCCGTGGAACTCCGTCGTCCGGCGGTCTCCAGACCCCGTTTTTTCGCTCCGCGGGGGCACTGGGGGGTCACCGCTCCAATCGACCCGCTTGCGCTCTGTGGGGGGGTGTCGGGGGGGCTCAGACCCCGTACCGACCCGGCCTTAGGAGGAGCTCGCAAATCAGGCTGCCATTGCCTGTGCGCCCCCTGGTGGCCTCGAGTCTACTATTTAAGATGGATTGTGCATCTTTAGAAAGAAGACCAATTCTAATGCTTTTTAAATGTTAGCATAGGTGAGGGCAGCAGACTGACGCATGTTTTGAGTTAGTTCTCTGAATTGTAAATATTGCCAGATATTTACATTTCCTATGCTGCCATGTGTGTTGCGGCACTGTTTGTGTTCTAAGGTTTTAAAAATAGGTTCACCTTTCACTGGTGTTAATTGTAGGATATCACCAAAATCAATAACGTGTTTTCCTCTGAAGAGTTCTTTGTAGTCCGTTTTAAGGACTTATTGCAATCTGAGGTGAATTAAAGCCAACATTAGGTTGGAAACCATGCTTAGCTCATCTATTAGGAGCATTTTCATTTGTTTCAGAATTCTGCGTACTTCAGTAGCAGCTTCTGCTGATAGTTTCTAGTACTCTAATTTGTTTTGGTGTTCTACCGGAAGGAGCAGTAGTCGGTGTAAATTAACAACTCCACTGTCATAGGCAGCTAAACCTGTGGGGGCTGTTACAACAGCTGAGAGGTTGTCGTTTGTTAAGTTTTGGAGGAATTTGCTGATGATTTTAATTAAGAATGGTTTTCCAGAACCAGCTTCATCACTTACATAGAGGAGTACAGGTTTATAATTTTGACAGCTACAAGTTTTACTTTCATTCTGCAAACCATGCTCAATTTCATTAGTTACTTCTAGGTAAATGCTAAGTTGATCATCATTTAGCTGTGATTTCAGCACTGACAAGTTTTCTTCTGATTGTTCATATTGATACATGGTGTTTTCTACTTCAGTCATGGCTATTTCTGCTTCATTTAGAATGAGTAGCTCTCCAAGTCGTTCTTGGCTTCCTATAAGAGAAGGTTGACTGCCCTGAGGAGTGTCTTCATTTAGTTGTGTTTGAACTTCTTCCTCTTGTTGGTGTTCATTGTCCAACATGTTTTTGTATTGCTTGAAATTGACATTTGCTACACTTCCTTCATTTGCATTGAATGCAGCTTCAAATGGGTCATGGTTTCCTAATAAATCCTCTTCTTTTCTCCATGGTTTAAAAAGATGCAGTAGGGCCATGTAGTAAGATTCTCTATGCTGAGGAGTTTTAAATGTTCATTTTATATGATTAATTAGGCTGGGTTTGGTAGGGTTCACAAGCTGAGACCACATATTTATGCATTTTTCATCTGGTTTCAATTTTTTTTTGTAGGAGAAATGTTGGGCTATGTGGTACAGGCACATGTTTTCCAAAGCAGTACTTATGTTTGGGTAGTATGTGTCTAAAACATTGTTTTTTAAAATGTCTTTGCTGTTGGGATCATTTATGCCTATTGTTTCTATGTCTTGGTAGGATTTCAGCACTCTTTTTCTGGATGTAGCGGGACCAAAGCTTAGCCAGGCTATGTGTTCAGATTTGCCATACAAGGCTGTGCCTGTTAAACGGTATGCAGTTTCGTAGCATCCACATTCTCTATGGGACAGCATTTTTATGACAAAGCCGTACAATTTTTGTGACATTGTTGTGTCAGATGATATGTCATCCCAGAGTTCTTTTAGCTCTGCTTTCTCAGCTTTGGTTAGATAGGGTGTGACATATCTTGCAACAGCAGTGGAATTGTCTGCAATATATTGTATATCTATATTTGCATTCCACAAGAGGGCAATGACTGCATTGTAATCATTGATGTACTTTGAAGCTTTGTTTCTTTTAATGCTGTAGGTGTTTTTAGGTGATTTGCCTTTCACACTGTGCCTGACAGAAGACATGAAGCTGTTTACTTGTCCTTTTGCTGAAACTGGTCTAGGGAAACCAAAGCAGCATTTGGTGTAGTATTTACCTTTGTTTGTATATCTGCGTTGGCAGCATTTGCCACACTTGGAAGTGTAACATATGTGTACGTAGATCAGTATGTGTGTTTTCTGAAGGGATGTCACAGGATATGTATTTGTGAATAAACTGCAAAACAGTGGAATCACTGTTATGACCACATTTAGGAGCATCTTTTATCCACAAAAGCATGTGGATGTGTGGTGCTTCTTTGGATTCATAGTCTTTTCTCCTAAAGAAGTGTTCCACTTCTCAGAGGGGAGGCATATTATTACAGATGAAGTGCAGCATGGCAATAAAGCAGTGGTGAAAGTATCTTGATACATTCACAGGGTCAAGAGAACAGAGAAAAGAGTGCTTTTATGTTTATTCCTTTTTTTTTTAGGTTTGCTATGCGTAAGAAGTCGTGCAAGTCATCCCATGCATATTCTGCACAACTTAAATTAACAAACCATGTGGGTGAGCCGAGGTTCCTTAGCATACACCATACATCAGTGTGGCGTCGGACACCAGTATTCTTTTGTACCACGCATGTGTGCCAAGAGATTTGCAATACTTGACTGCAAAACTTCATCTTTGTCTTTTCTCTTTTAAAGTAGTTGGGTAGCAGACATGTTTAAAACATGTTTTTAATGTGATTGCAACTCCGTAACATACAGTTGCTAGTTCACTTTCGAACAGGAGGTGGAAGATGTATTCTACATTTTGTCTCAATCTGGGGTCTTCAGAATACATTCGTAAAGAGTGATATTCTGATGCTGTTATTTGCGTGGATCTTTCATCATATCTTCCTCCTTTTCCTGTAAGAAAGAGAAGATGAAAGGCATGTGCTTCTAGACTTTTTCCCTATATGCTGATTGGAGATCCTTTGGCTTGACACATTTGATATGTTTCTAATGCATCGTCTATGGTGTCTTTGGAATATAGTGGGTGAATTGTATTCTGGTCCAAAATATTGGCTGCAGTTGTAGGATCTACACGTTCAAATTGGCCAGTTGGTGATGAATTCTGAATAATTTGGGTGGTTTCTCTTAAGTTCTCTTTAATGTTTATATCTTTGTAATACTCATTGTTTTCTTTTAGATATTGTAGAGGTTTTCTAACTTTGTTTAAGTCTACTAGTTGTTGCCACATTTTTTTGTCTTTTGTTGGTACACCATTAACTAGGATAATTAAAGATTGATCTATTGGCTGTTGCACTCCTAGAGTTTCTATATTTTCATTAAGATCTAATGGCAAATATACTACTTTGCCACACATGCCTTTAAATAGTTCAGAAGGAGGCAAATTGTTTTGGGTCCAAGGCGTATTATGGCTTGAAATGGGCGTTCTGTTTGGATTATAATGCTCTCACACAAATTTAGCTGTTGGAGAGGTTTTGAAAGTGGGCATATTTCCAATTTATTAGTGACAACACGTGATGGCATATGGTTATTATGAAGCTTTGTATTGCTGTATGTGCAAACTATTGAGGGGTCACTTATTTTGTATTTATTTTCTGTTATAAGATATAAAGCTAATTGGAACCATTGGGATTCCTCATTATCCTCTATTTTGTAAGTCATATCTACAATTTTTGTGCTCTTTTTATAAAATGATCTGTGACAACACACACAAACTTGGTTTGGTACTTCAGAAAATGGGCTTTTGTGCTTTTAAACTTTGCTATTTCTTTTTTGTATGCGTTTGTTAGAAGATTGGTGTTTGTAAGGTTTTTGATAATGTTCTCTAAAGTTACTGAATTTTCTAAGTCATGTTTACTTGCAAAAAATGTACTTTGGATGTGTTCTATTTGTTGAAGGGGTTCTTTGGCTGTTCCATGTCAGAGAATGTCATTAAAATGTTGCATTTGTAATGCAGGACTGTTTGCATAGTACAGTCTCTGCAGAAGATTCTGTATAGTGGAATTGGGTGTTTCTAACATTTTTAGGTGGTGGAAGGTGCTTTTGCAAGCGGTTTCTGAAATGCAGGCTAATGAATGTCCTCACTGTCAAGTGTTGTTGCACACTGGACAGGAGTCCATGGCTTGTAAAGTGTTTATTCTAATTTTGCGTTTTACTTTTACATAGTGATTGAGGAATTGCCGTAAAGACTTGAAGGATTGTTGCTCTATGTTACACATTGAGCTGCAGGGCCATTTGTAGACTGGACGGATTGGTTGGGTGAAAGGAACAGTTGGTTGAAAGTTTGTTGGGGAAGTTTTTTCAATAAGGGTTTCTTGTGCCATAATGGTGTTTTCTACCATTTCATACCCTCGGCCATTACTATGTATGGCAATTGGGTTTTTCTGTTCTTGTTTATAAGCCTCTTCATTGAAATATGGTCTATGCTGCTTGTGTGAATCCATTCACCTTCACAGAAGTTTGAAAAGGTATCTATGTTGACATTGTGCATGTTTCGAAGTACTTTTTGTAATTTACTGATTAATTTTGTTAGTGGTTTCATTCTGTTTAAAATTAATATAAACAATTTTCTTTTTAGCAGAATTGCGTTGTCAATTAGAGCTTCCAGGATTAGTCTTCTGCTAGGGTAGAGCGTGACTTTTCAGCTGTTTTCACAACATTGTGTAGTACTCTACGATGGAACATTTTTTGTAAAATTATTTTTTTTGGAATGCTTAACTGTGGCTACGTTATCATTGTTAGATATAGTGGTAGGGTCATTAGAAGTTTTCTTCTTCTTTATACTTTTTTAATTTTTAGTTTTTGGAAGAGGAGCCCTAGTTTTTTTAGTGGTTACTGGTTTAATTTTGTTGCCTGATTGGATTAGCAGTTTTGTTTGAATATTTGCTTTACATTCTGCTAGAGGTGGATGAGTATTTGGCATGCTTCTGTTTTTATCGGCTCTATTTTCTCTATGTTTTCTATGGAGTTGCTTTTTAGTAGGCATTCTGTTCTGTCTGTTGGAAAAAAAAGGAAAGTGCCGGTTTGAAAGTTGTGGAATATATGTGCGTGTATTGTGAATGAGTGGGTGAATATGATGTCAGACATAAATAGAGGGCTGTGTTATTTTGCTGTATAATTGTGCAATGGGATACTAGTTGTGGTTGTGAAGGTTGTAAGAGTAGCTGTGTGTGTAGATGTGTGAAGGGCTTGGGTTAGTGCACAAGAGAGTGGTAGTGTGAATGAATAAGTAAGGACATTACCATGTTTTTAGGATAATAGTGCGTGTCAAAATAATGGTGTTTAGTTGAGACTACAAAGAGTGTACATGTTGAGGTGTAATGAATAAGAGCGAAATAAATGTTGTTGATTTGAAAGGAATTTTGTAGGCTACTATGCGGCTAAACTATACTGTATGAGTAAAAGAAAGAATATTACTACACTAATGCACTTACTTTGTAGGATGTGAAGAGTAGTTTTCTTCAGGTTGTTGTCTTCCGGGAGGTTATTGTTCACTGCAGTGGCGAAAGAAGAAAATTAGTGGGAATGTAGGGTAATGGTGAAGTAATTTAAGTACAAGAAGACATTATTTATGAATGTAGGAGGAGTTGTTGGGAAGAAGAGTTAATAACATTGGACCTCATTACGAGTATGGTGGTAACCCTGCCAGTGCTGCAGACGGGTTGGCACCAGATTCCTAATAATTTTTCAGCACCTAGCTTCCTGGTGCCACCTGACATTACAAGCCGCGTTGGCCTGGAAAGTCAGGTGCTGGAAAATGTTAGTCCCTATGCCCGTGGAGTCACATAGGACTCTACAGGAATGGGGACACGGGAGCACTGGCCCCACTGATGATCGGTCCCGTGATAAGTATGCCTAACGGGGCCACGGCAAGAAAGTGTGACATTTTTATACAATGCAAAATGGAGAATGCTGAGCGTTTAAAAAGCCGTCCTTTATGGGAGGCTGTACATGAAAGTTAAAAAATGGTTTTGTGGATTCATAGCAGCACTGTGCATAACATTTTTATTAAAAAAGTGAGGATGGAAAATATTTGCAGAACACTTTTAAGTGGCACTTGTGTGAAGGTTTATTATGTTGTCAGTACATGCATACTTGGGAATGCGATGCATTCCAATGTGTAGTTGCTTATTAAATAAAGGTTCTTTTATTTGTATTGTGGGAGTTTGGTTTCACATTTTGCATTAGAAAATGTGCACAAGTCCTAAGATGCATTGAACAATCGAGGAGCCAATAAACTGGTAAAGATTAGAAAGGGGAATGTTAGCAAGTATGCATGTGCGTCACAGTTAATAAAATTGCACACACTGGGCCTCATTACACGGATGGCGGTAAGGATTTACCGGTACCGGTAAAATACCGGTACCGGTAAATCCTTACGGCCTTACTGCGAGGTCCCTTTGCGGGTTGGGGGATTTAACGCCTGCTTTTTGCAGGCGTTAAAAACCAACCCGCAAAGGGACCCAGGGAGCTAATTACGGTACCGCAATTTGCAGTACCGTAATTAGCGCCTTCCCCATTCCCATTGAGCCCTATGGGCCAAAAATGGGAATGGGGAAGGGCAATGGTGGAAGGGGGAATTACCGCCCCGCCAACCTTGGATTGGGGCGGTAATTCCCCTTTCCGCCAAGGCGGTGCCGGTATTTTACCGGCATGAACCATGGCGCTAATAGCACCATGGTTCTCCGTCATCCGTGTAATGAGGCCCACTGAGTGTTATTTCAAAATGTTGCAGAAATCGCTTCCATTGTCTTTCATTTATTTAAAAAAAAATGCAAACAGTACTGTTGTACATGCATACATGCAATTATTAGTTTGACTTGAAATGGTGCTGAAATAAAAATGTTTAAACGCATTGCATTTTGCCATTTTTCATTCCATGTACATGCCATGCTTTAGTAACATATATGCCGTTTTCGTTTTGACTTTGCATTGTGGGAGTTTTAGTGTAACTTTGTTAGTGGGAGAATTGGTATTAAAAGTGACAGAATGAAAGAAAAAAATAACACCTGGTAGATTATAATGGGTGATATTGGCAAGTATGCATGCACTGTCAATATACTGAACTTTCACACAGGTTCTGTCATTTGAACATGCTGTATGCTGTAGAAATGTTTTAAAATGTGGTTTATTTTCACAAAAAAAGGCAAAGACAGTGCTGCTGAAGTTGCAAATAAGTATTTTTAAACTGTTATGAAAATGCTCATTAAAAGAACACTTTGCAACCACACAGCATTGTAAGTAACTGCCACTTGATATCAGGAGGTGGGACAAAAGAGAGTATGATTAGGGTAAGTGGCAGGAACCCTGTTTAAATGCATTTGTAAAAGAGTTGGAAATATAATTTTAAAAATGTTAGCATACCTGTACTTTGTGTTGATAGATGCAGATGTGGTTGAATTTTCAAATAGAAATCTTGACAATATCTATAGTAGTTTTTGATGCAGGTGCTTGTGAGTAACAGGAGTTCAACAGTACATCTGAAGTGTTGAACTAAGATGGCAGAATTAGATGATAGAATTAGATGTAGAGTTTTTGGATGTGATTGGTGGATGGGTGTGTGACTGCTTGAAAGTGGCCAATGAGGGAGTGCTACAAAGATTAAAGTAGAAAGGGAAGAAGGGCTGCTCTGTGTTACAGGGTCCTCAGACAGCGCGGTAGTCTGCAAACAGGGTGTGCCATATCCGTGTCTTTTAAGGGTGCCTGCCATGGAAAGGGGACTGTGGGGATTAGCCAATGAGGTGTTCTGGTTGTGGTTTATAGGAAGGGGTAGCAGTTCTTTTCATTACTGTGTGTAAGGAAGATTGCTGTGGTTGCTGTGATGAGAAGGCTTACTGTGTGGATGGTGGGATATTCTTGGATGGTGAATCTGAAAAGGTACTCAGAAATGTGTGCCATTTTTGCTAACCTTGGATGGGAGGGAGTGGAAGTTTCATGGTATGGTGTGCCGGGCCAAAACTGGGAGACTTTATTTGCACATTGCAAAAACATGTCTCATTTCCAAAGTGCAGATATCATTGTGGTTCATTGTGGAGGACATAGTTTGGGCTACATCATTGTATAATCTTTGCAGATTGCATTGAACCATATGCTTAATGCTCTAATGGAACTATTTCCACGTGGAAAGATAATCTTTTCACACATCTCCTAGGGCATTTTGGAGATGCACCAATGTGTTTTGTACCCAACAGGACGCAGGAAGGCACCTCGTCAACAAAGGGGTATGTGCATTTTTGAACGGTGTTGGGATGACATCCTTCCCAAATGAGAACATTCTGCCGGATGGTGGACATCATTTTTTCAGTGATGGCATGACTTTCACTGATTTTGGTAATGCAATCTTTCTTCAAAACATTCAAAAAACACTTAGAAGGTTCCTGTGAAAATGAAGTAGAGTGCAAGTGAGTAGTTGCAGGAAAGAAAAACCTGAATAGCCCTCAAAAAGTTATTTTCAGAGCCACCACTAAAGATTAAATACCTTACATTGGGGGTCATTACGACCCAGGCGGTAAGTACGCCAACTTTACCACCATGGTGTAAACTATGTTTACACCATGGTGGATGGCGGATTTACCGCCCCATTCCAAGGTGAGTGGGGCGGTAAATCCCCATTTCCCATTTTACCCTTCCCCATTCCCATTTTTGCCCCATAGGGCATAATGGGAGTGTGGAAGGCGCTAATTACGCCACCATAAATTACGGTGGTGTAATTAGCACCAAGGCGGTTTAGCGCCATGGATTTTAACGGCTGCTAAAAGCAGCCGTTAAATTCGGAATTAGGTGTTAAGGGTTAACGACGGCGTTAACCCTTAACGCCTGAATTGTAATGAGGCCCGTTGTGTTTAATTTCTCTCCCCACCCCTTCAATTGGACAATCTGTCCACAGACACTGCGGTAGTCCGCGGATGACACGTGCCACATCCAGGTAGTCCGGGACTGTGGAGCCCAGGGGACTAGCCCATCAGGTTTCCTACGAGTGCTACACTCTGGCAGATGCTTTGTTTGCTGAGAGGACTGTAGATAGCTATGGATATGGCTATGTATTTCAGGAGGCAGAGTGTATGGATTTTGGGGGACTTGTGGATCCATTGGCTGAAGGTGTATGCAGGGCACTGTGGAGTGGCTGAAAATCTTGGATTTGATGATGTTCATGTGCAATGGTATGGAGTGCGTGACATGAAGTGGATTGACTTGCTCCCATTTTGTGTAAATATGGTCACACTGCAACATCCGGACATTATCATTGTTCATTGTGGAGGGAACAGTTTAGGGTATGTCACTGGAATTTCACTGCAATTTGCAATGGAAAATTGAAGGAAATTTTCCCGAATTCTAGACTGATTTTTTTCTCGCAACGCTCAGAGACAAATGTGGATGCGCTCGAGTTCATTTGATCCAAAAATGGAGAAAGCGAGGTGCAATGTCAACAAGGATGTGTGTGCATTTTTGGGAGATGCTAGAATGACGTCTTTCCATAATAAAAATATAATATTTTCAGCAGCGATGGAGTACATTTTACCAATGCCGGTAATCAGCTTTTTCTGCAAACATTAAAAATGCTTAGAAGCTGTTTTTCTAAATATATAAAGATTTCCAGTAGGTGCAAAAAAAATACATGGAAACATGGGGAAAACAAAATGCCTACTTTTTTGCAAGTTCAGAGCCACCACTTTTCCATGCAAAAGAGTTAAATGTTTTTGATGCCACCACCATATACATTTTTTTGGTGTCCGCAGACTACTGCACTGTCTGCAGACTCCACAGGCTGCGTAGGGGCCTCAAATTTTTTGTGGTGCTTCTATTTTTCAACTGTGGAAGCAATCTTTTTTGTTTTGTTTTTTGCATTTTATATTTTTTTGGCTTTTTTTGGCAGGGGAGACAAGGGGGGTAAAGGCACCAACTACGGGGACAAAGGGGCAGGTGGCGAGAGGAAGATGTTGGGTGGGCCTTAATAAGGCAGAGGAAAGTGTTTCTCATGCTACATGACCACTGTCTCGAAAGCACTCTGATACTGCTCCTCCAATGAGCGGTGTGTCACAGTACATTCACAGCACTGACACCCTCAAAAGGTAAGGGTCGACTGTGTTATGTATGGCCTATGAGGCTTCCACTGGGATCCTCTGCCCCACAGGAGTGTCCCTTGTAGTGACAGGAGCAGACCTATCACACTGCTCCCTTATGATTAGAGCTGAGGTAGCGCCGCATGGAGGTGGTCCTGTAGGAGTACAGAGCGGGTTTTCTGCAACAGAGTACAAGCTGCCACGCCCAGGATTCACGACGGGAGCTGGAGAGAGGGACTTACAGTACCTCATCTTCATCTTCCTCTTAATCCACTTCTGTATCACCATGCATGTTCCCCTCTCCAGGCACTTCACATGGTGGTGGTGAGGGAGCTGCAGTGGCCATAGCACAGAAAAAACAGCAGGTTCTCTGTCCTGGACAGCCAGAATGACTATGTCTGTGGACTACCGAGCCATAAATGGGGATTAAAAAGTTATAAAAAGTTGCCAGACTGGAGACCACTAGGGGCCGCAGAAGGCAATGGCTGCCTGAAGACCCGCTCCTCTGACTGAGGAAGTAAATCAAACAAAATACAGCTATTCCCAGACCCATTATGGAGAACAGAAAGCAAGACTAAAACTATAAAACTTCACCGAAGGCAGGGGTGAGGAGGGCAGACCCCTGATGAAGAAATAATGGGCACAAGAGCAAACTGCCCATCCACCACCAAGGCCTTCCCTAGAGCTCAACCCCGCGCAAGGTGCCAAACGGAGAGGGAAGTGAAGAAACTGCTGTCAAACCTGCAAGGGGCCATTCAATTACCCAGGAAAGAGCTGAGGCATAAGCGATTTTACACACAGCGAGAACCCCAAGGGCCCCTCCCAGCCACCACAGAACTGGAGATACGCAGGGATGATGAATGTGGCAGTCACCCGATGCCACAGCACGATCACCCTCCCGATGGCGGAACCCAGCTGAGATGGAAAGAAGTGCGGAACTAGAGCACCATGCTCACCAGGTCGGAGGCGGTAAGGAGCGTGCATGAGCACCAAAATATTAGACTGCCACAGAGAAGGGGAGGCGGAGGGCACCCGCCGCAGAAGCGGTAACGAGCAACCCCAGTTAGTAGAGGACCAGCGCCCTAGCAGAAACCTCTGGAGGGCATAACAAACCCTCAAGTGGCCCCGTCCAGCCCAGGAATAGCGGTGGGGACCGAGAGCCAGGCCTGAGCCCTCCGTGACCCACCATAGGAAATGGGTACGCAAGCGGCTGCCCTCTGGTGAACAGCAGAAACAGAGGACTCGCCCGGTGAACTACTAGAGCCCAACGAGGAGGGAGCAGCACGATGGAGCCGTAATGCCCCTGGTATCAGCCGGAGAGCCAGTCCATGTGGTCACGAGAGGAGAGACAAACCGAGAGAGCTGAACGGAGGCCTTATAGATGCTGGCACCAACAGGTGAGGGTCCCCCCACTCCCTCCCACCACCGTTAAGGCCCCAAGGTGAGGGGCAACAGCCCATAACCTAACAGGGATCCCCCTCACAAGGCAGCACCCCAACAAGATCCCTGAAACTAAAAAGGGAGCCGGTAGCACCCCAACCTGTGAAACAACGGGGTCCCCTGCCCCCAGGAGGCCCTGGTTATTAAACAAACAGGGTGACACCACAGAGCCTGTGGGGGAAAACTTATACACCTGTGCTCAACGAGGGGGAGAGACGATAATGTAACGAGAGGGACCAGTACACACCATAATGAGCAAGGTCAACACACCGACTACCCCACATAACAATGACGGAATAGAACACAGATCCCGCAACAAGGGGTCCCACTGCAACGAAGAGCCCCACCCAGCTCAGGGGTCAAAAGTATGGATATAACCCCAAATAAAAGCAAAGGAACAACAGGGGAAGAGCACCAATAATCAAAGACCCCACCAAGTGATAGCTAATAACGGCAGACATCGACACAAAGCGCTAGACAGCACAATACCACCTGCCCGCCCACACTACTAAGTCTCTATCAAAAATGCGATCAATAAACACCAAGAAATAATCACCCATCAGATATTAACCTTAAAAAATCCGGCAGACCCTGCAAACTATCAGAAATCAGGGTGCAGATAAAAGAAAAACCTGGAAAACAAGAAACCTCTGGCAAAGTTCCCCCACCCCCATAAAACTGACATTGAATCCCCTGGGGGGAAGAGGCTCCCGCACCAGGCCTCCTCCACAAAAGCCATGGAGAGGCTCCAATAATACAGAAGAGAAGAGACAGTTGAAGTGCGGAACTCGCCCCAACTGCCCCCCACAATGAGCAACGCCTCCACTAAAGAAGACATTGCGGGATTAATGGCAAATATAAAGGCCTTACGCTCTGACATACAATCCTCCATATCGGAACTAAGGGGAAAGTTTGACAAGGTAGAGCAAAATATAGAAAACCTTGAAAACAGCCAAGTCAACATGGACATGATGGAAATGAAACTCAACGCAAGAATGACGGACATAGAACTGAGAGAGGAAGAAATCACCTGCAAAATGTAATCAAACATAGAGAAAGGAGGTCAAACATCAGAATAATCAGACTTGTGGAGAGGGATGGGGAGACACCAACAAAGATCGAGTCTAAAATACAAGACATAGTCAATCAATTGTTCAAGGCAGAAGGAGGTAAAATGGTACAAATAGAAAGAGCCCACAGAGGAGGAAGGGCATTTGGAGGTGGGCCACGCTCAGTAATTGCAAAATTCCTATGCTATAAAGAAAAATTGGAGATCCTCCTCAGAACCAAACAAACACAAATATACCAAGACCTATCAAGCTTTACATTGAACCGCAGACAGGGACCACCTGATTTACAGAACAGGGTATCCATTATAGATGGGGCTACCCCTTCGAAATGACATACAAAGCAAAAGGAGAAGACTACAGAATCACTACACCTGAGGAAGCAAACCAGGTACTGAAACACCTGACATAAACCACAGACTCTAGAGGCCCTTTTGTCCCCAAGGAATCCATTCATCAAGATCACACAACATAGAAGCGCAACCCCAAAGGAGTAAGAGACGCACGGTGGGAAGAAAATATGTGAAACTAGGATCTCGACCAACATCGCATTCTCCATAATCACCACATGATTCCACCCAGAAACTCAAGAGAAACCATGTAAGGTATGGAGAGAATGGGAAGGGATTGCATAAAGATTTACCCAGTGAGGGGTAATCCGAAAACCTAGTGTCCCTCAGTTATAAGAGGTTGTCTCATACTTAAAGACTCGGAACCACGGTACAGACCGTGTCCACAATTGTTTTGTTTAGATTGTACACAGTTCAAAGAGGGGGGGGAGACAAACGGGGGCGAAACAAGATCCAAAACACGAGACAGGATCAAGTGAAGGGAAAATGGAAGAACTGGGAAAAGTACAGAATGAGAAAGACATCCTAACTTAAATGATGGAAGGGAACACAAGATCAGGACTAGGGACGTACACACTAAAAGTGGGCACACTCAATGTAAAGGGACTTCACTCCCCTACAAAAAGGTTACTAATCAAGAGGGAGTTTGAAAGAGCCTCCCTTGATCTCCTATTCATCCAGGAAACGAGGCTTAAAGCGAGAGAGGAAAAACCATTGAGAGGGAAAGGAGTGGGTCAAACATATTGGGCCTCAGCGGACTACAAAAGAGGAGGGGTGGGCATAATTCTGCACAAAAGGATCAAACTGTTAAACACGGAAAGGCAGGCACTGATGGGGGCAGATTTATACTGGTTCAGGGGGAATGGGAGGGAACCCAAATCACATTAGCGGGAGCCTACACACTCAACCAAGGACAAGGGACTTTCAATGAGGAGGCATTGACCACTATCATTAACAAAATCAAAGGCCCCACAATAAGAGGAGGGGATTTCAACACATGGGCAAACCCACAAATAGACAGGCAAACCACATGGAATTAACCCAAGGGACCCCCAAACACAATAGGAAACAGATTTAGGAAAAACTTAGCTGTCAGAGCCTTCCTAGACATATGGAGATCACAGAACCCAGAAAAGAAGGGATATACGTTCAGGTCTAGCGTCCACGACACGTTCACAAGAATAGATTATTTTCTCACCAATAAAGACCTCTACCCAAGAATGAGGGGACGCACCATTAGACCAACCGCCGGGACTGATCATGATATGGTGATAGCTATTCTAGTCATGGAGAGATGGGGACACCGGGACACAAGATGCCGCTGCAATTAACACCTGTGGCGGGACAAACTATTCAACCAGGAATTAAGGGCATCAATGAAGGAGTACTTTCAAATAAAGGATAACTGAGAGGTGGGAGAAATACATTATGGGAAGCAGTGAAAGCCACTTGGAGGGGCCTTCTGTTGAGAGAGGGTGCCAGGTAAAAAAGGAAATGGAGGCTACAAGAGGAGAAGTTAAGCAAAGGAATATCCAGCCTAGAAGACAGACTGCATACACAAGGGATCTATCAAATGGAACACCTAGACACACTTAAACAAAAGAGGGAAGAATTAAAAAATCTAGGGATCGTAGACACTATGCAGAAACTAAAATTCTTAAAGCAGAAATTCTATGAAAAAGGTGATAAAGCAGATAAGATGCTAGACGCTAGACTCAGAGCTCAAAGGACTGAGAGATGGGTCGACAAGATTAAGACGCAAGAAGGGAACTATGCCACAACCCCAGAGGGAATAGCCAACCAATTCGCAGAGCATTACAAAGAACCATACACCTCAGAGGGCTCCGGGGAAGAGACAGACCTTATACACCTTTCCAGAACAGAGCAGGCACTCCTGGAAGCCCCTATATCCCCCGAAGAAACAATAGCTGCAATAAAGAGGCTTCTGGCAGGAGGGGTGCCAGGGGAAGATGGTAATACTATGAGCTTCTACTAACATTTCTCAGACGCTCTGGCCCCCCACATGGCCACATTGTTCAACCACATTCAAGAAACAGGGCAGGCACCACCATTGTTCATGATAGGCCACATGATAGGCCACATAGTGATTATCCCTAAAGCTGGAAAGGACCCAACATGCTGCAAGTCATATCGCCCGGTATCAATACCGAACACGGATGCAAGATATATTTACGAGAATTCTGGCTTCACGCATGGAGACACATCATGCCCCGCCTGATTCAGCCTGATCAGGTTGGCTTCATAAAAGGTAGACAAGGAGCAGACGGCATGCGTAAAACATTAGACATCGTGGAACACACAGGGGAAAAGGAAGGGAACCAAGCATCACTACGCCTTGACTCAGAGAAGGCATTTGACCGAGTTGAGTGGAACTTTCTCTGGGCCATACTCAAAAACATGGATTTGAAGATCGATTTATAAAAGGAATCCAAGCAATTTAAAAGACCCACATGGGTAAAGTGGTAAACGGCAAACTGTCCCAAGAGTTCTTCCTATCTAGAGGAACCAGACAGGGGTGCCACCACTCTCCCCTCTTATACGCCTTATCAATGCAACCTCAGCAATCAGAAGCGAAGAGACTATAAAGAGAATCACGGTGGGAAGCAACAAATACAAGCTAGCAATGTTCACCAATGACATCCTCCTATACTTAGCTGAACCATTAACCTCAATTCCCATAGTCCTCAGAACCATACAAGAATTCGGCAAATGGGCAGGACTAAAAGTGAATAAGGAGAAGTCCACGCTCTTTCCCTACAACAGGTCAGACGACCGTGAAACACTGAATCAAAACAGGGGAGACATACCTACGGAACTACAAAAGCTAAAATACCTGGGTATCTACATCACAAATAAAAGAAAGGACATATATGAAGCAAACCTCCCCCCAATGACAGGCCTAACAACAGACTTTGACAGATCGGAAAAATGTACAATATCATGGACAGGGTGCCTCAACGAATGAAAATGGTAATCCACCCGAAAGTCCTGTACCAATACCAAATGTTCCCAATTGATATCCCGGGAAAGCACTTCTCAGAGCTGAAAGCCAAACCCCTAAGGTTCTTGTGGCAGGGGAAGAGACAACGCATAACCACATTGACAAAGTGCAAGGAGGAGGGCGGAATGGGGCTCCCAGACTGCTATAAATATTATCGAGCCTCCCAAATCAGAGCCCTGGTGCCCCACCTGAGGAATGACAAGCACAAACAATGGGTAACAATTGAAAACCTCCTCCTGAGACCCGTAACTCTGGGGGAATGGCTCTGGGCCCCAAAATCATCATTTCCTTAGGAAGCTCTTAACCACTAGGCAATATGATCCCTACTTCAGCTTTGGTGGACCAAATGAGAAATGAAGGGACACACAACATGGCCCTTGTCAATGAGCCATATCTCCCCCCCCATCAGAAATGAAATTCAGGAGCCACAACGCTTCAAAAAATGGTTTGAAGCAGGCCTAGAAAGAGTAGGGTAAATGATAAAAGGACATAAATGCATCTCCCATCAAGAAATGGAAATGTGCCTGCAACCCAAACCCCTAGGACTCTTCCTATTCCTACAATTAAGGGGAGTCCTAATGGCCCCCAATGGAAAGATAAATTGTAAAGCGAAGTAACGCCCCTCGAACAAATCCTTAGTGAAGCCACCTCCACCAAAGGCCTCATTCTGTGCTATACAAGACACTCCTTAACAAACATCAAAAAAGGGATGCAGCTCTAAAAAAAAGATGGGGAAAAGACCTGGGCCCCAAGATGAACGACCATCTGTGGAAGCAAATGTGCAAATCAGCCGAAAAAACTTCAATCTCTGCTCAATACAGGTTACACAGCTGAGATTTGCTACATAGATGGCATTACGATCACTATTCTTTACATCTTCTTTTTGCAGAATATATATTATATCCATGTGGTAAGAAGTGTATGATCCCCTAAACGTGTCCATAGCCGTTTGAGACTAGTGTAACACACTTGGCACTATAGGAAATGTAAATCTCTGGCAACATTTGCAATACAGAGAACTAACTGAAAACAATCATCAATATGCAGACCTCACCTATTCTAACATTTTGAAAAGCATTCGGATTGGTGTGGTTTCTAAGGAAGCACAGTCTATCTTAAGTAGCAGACACATCTATGAGCTATACGGGCATAACACATGTGCTACTGATGTCATGGAACAATTAGCACACAGAAATGTAAAATGTATGTCCTTAATGCCAACCCTAGCAAGCTGTGCACAATTCAATGAAACAATGTTGAAAATATAAATGCAACCAATAGTGAACATTTTCTCCACAGACAAACTAGACGTGCACGGTATGACAGTACCTATGTATGAACAAGCCGCTGCATGATTAAATAGCTTAGAAAACTCTATCTCCAACACAGCTGGTTTGGAGAAAATGTTAACTGTAGAGTAATGCTAAAGCGTAACCTTGACGTGGAGCAAGGTTTAGTTAATGGACCACTTGGTACAGTTGTTTGCTTCCAGACATACCCACGTGAAAACAGCATTCAATTTGTCAACATCCACTTTCCTAAACTTTCAGAAGTTAAAAGGATAGGCCACTCAACAGCCCATGTATGTACGCAGAGAACAGTTTTCTGTGTCTCTAGCATACGCCGTCACTATTCATAAATCACAAGGTCTAACTCTAGACCAAGCATTGATTGACATTGGCAGCACAGTCTTTGAAGAAGGCATGAGTTACATAGCACGGTCACACCTACGTACACTTGAAGAACTATTTCTAGTCAAATTTGATGCAAGCAAAGTCAAGGCTGACATTCCTTGCATCGTAGAGTACACTCTACACACCCCATCTCAAAATGTACCCTGTTCCTCTGAAAAGCAAACTTTGTAAAATAAAACTAGTGCAAACACAATTTATACGTGATTTCCCAACAGTACACCAAAGAAATTATAAAGCAGCTGGTACTCCATCAATTACCACAACCACAGAAGGATGTACTGAAAAGGCAAATGCATACCAAACTGCACACATAAAGAGAACTACCTCTTCAAAAAAAGCAAGTGAACTTCCATCAAATGACTCAGACTTTCTGGTTCATTCAAACTTTCCAACACAACTGGTGTAAATTGCTATGCAAATGTAGCAATTTATGTTATATTCCAATTGCCACCAATTGTTGAAAACATGTACTTAAACGGCACAGATCAATTGTGTTGCAAATGCTACTCCTTCATAGGAATGCAACAAATAATCCTGACAACACTTACAGTGTCTCAGCAATAAGGCAGGAATTGGACTACTGTGCATGAATGGTAGATTCACTATAAACACACAGGAAGATCCTCAAGAATTTCAAATACATATAGTACTTACGGCAAATACCGGAAAGCAAAAACATACCTAATTCATACATGTGGAAACATAAATACACTCTCTGCAGCCATGTGGGACAGGAAAAATTCCAAAACGAGCGCTTTGTGTATGTATCTATACCTAACTGTGAATCCATTCCATTTCAACAGCTGCTACAAAATGCAAATCATGGCATGTTATGTACTACTTGCAATTCAATCGTTCCACCTTACAGATACAATCACATAGTCAATACGTAATAGTTATGCTTTTACGATACAATGCAGATGGTACCAAAAACAACTGCAAGCTTACTAGCTTCACACACTGGCAAGTATCACTTGGCAAGAAAACGTTCACAACAATGGGCATAATCTACCACACGGGAGCCACAACCACTGCAGGTCACAATACTGCATACATTGATAAGACATGTGGGTGGTTTGAATGCAATGACACTTCCATTACTCTGAAGCAGAGATTACCAGCAAATCTTGCAAATGCCTACTTAATATTCTTGAAACCAAAATGTACTCACTGATCTACAACAGTAGCATAAGCTACTGCCAAATACCCACCAACAGATATGTAATTGTAAATGAAAAATAACCTTCTGCCCTGTAAAACTGGAACAATTTAGCATACAACATCTGGTCCATGAGGACATCAGTGCCGCTGCTATATAGTTTTTTCCCCAATGACCCAAAGATTATAGTCACAGAAACAACAACTGTGGAAAGGGCACATTAACATTGTTTCGCACATAGTACTTAAAAAGAAAAGTACTGAGTATGAGGGTCTACAAACTGTCTTCAATGACCTGTGAAACTACCAGCTGTTAGAATAAGGCAAAAGCTGTCTAACAATGCCCATACCACTGCAATGAGTAAGCAACTGCATGTAACTACACCCATAATACTGCAAAGGCACTTCACAATAGTGAAAAATGAACATCCGCCATCAAGAATGAATGTGCTTGAACACCTACCCTGCAAAACTGAGAACCTGTAAACAGTTACAATACGGCAACATGTATCTAACTGCAACCATAATACTGCAATATTACTTCTCATTAATACACAATTTAAAATGCACCAGCAAAAATGAAAGTTCTTTTGAGGAAACCCTTC
The DNA here is from genome assembly GCF_040938575.1 of Ambystoma mexicanum. Classification (NCBI taxonomy): domain Eukaryota; kingdom Metazoa; phylum Chordata; class Amphibia; order Caudata; family Ambystomatidae; genus Ambystoma; species Ambystoma mexicanum. Next base: position 1,126,829,046 of record NC_090941.1, read on the forward strand.
AACTCTAATTAAATATAAACAACCAGAATACACCAACTGGTATCTTACTGCACCCACAGTACTACAATATTACTTCCAGCGGGCAAACTGCCAAAATCAACCTTCACTAATCATAGTGCTACAAACCTATCTTCAACAACTTTCAAACTACCAACAGTCAGAATACGCCAACAGGTATATGGTCACCCACAATACTGCAATATTAGTTTGCAATACTACAGTACTTAGAAAACACCAACATCAATGAAACGCATAAACAGATACTGCTAAAAAAAAGAAAGGGCCAAGCCTGTCTGTGCAGGCTCCGTTGCTACAGCTGATCCAGGTCATTTAAACATGCTAGTTCACTTGCCGTTGGTTATTCTCTGCGTGGCTCACAAGAAAATGGCCACAGCATCGTTGTTGTTGCCCGGTTGCTAAGCAACCAAATGCCTTAAGCAGCCTGCTGATTGGTTGCCGTATTTGATTTGTGCAGGCCAGCTCCACCGGAAGGCGTGAGCCGGCCTACATCCAAAGGGCCTCCTCAAAAGGGCCAATCCTTTCTGTGCCTGTCCGTGATGGGCCGTATCAACCAAAAACGCAGATCCGCCATTTATGCCTTTAACGTGAGTACCGCATGCATACCCCTTGCCTATTACTCATACCCACGTAAGTCGAGCATTGCAGTACTGTTCCCTTTTGCTTCAGCCACATATCGCCCAACTGCTGTCCATGCGGACCGTGAGACCTCCACGCACCCTTGCACTATCACATTATTGCTTCTCCATAGGGCTCCTAAACTGCCAGCGTACCTGATTCATCTGCTTTTACTGTACCGTGAACCGCCTCTGTAGCCTACCTAATTCATGTAGTACCTAAGGTGGCATATGCCCCAGTTGAACTATACCATTACTCACAGTATGTGCCTCTGCTGATCTAAACTACTTACTGCATTACGCGCCACATCTAATCTGCGCTAGCATTTGTATTTAGCGTGCCTTTCAAATTGTGCAAGCATATCGCATTACGTGCCTCATCCAAACAGTGCCAGCATTTGTAGTTAGCAAGCCCTTTAAATTGTGAAAGCATATCGCATTACGTGCCTCATCCAAACTGTGCCAGCATCTGTATTTAGCGTGCCTTTTAAATTGTGCAAGCATATCGCATTGCATCATCCAAACTGTGCCAACATTTGTATTTAGCGTACCTTTTCAACTGTGCCAGCTTCTACCTGATAGATATGTTGCACCTTGCCAGAGCTCAATAGCTACAATGACGCCTGACATTTGTAGCGTGCACCCTTATTTGCCAAACCTATACCATTGGTGTCTTGCATGGCCATTCGCTAGGCTTTGCCTTGTAGCACGCTCCCAGATATCCACTTGCTTGACCCCTGCCCAAATATACAATATACCCACTTAGCCCAGCTGTATTTGCACTACCGCTCCCACATCCCTCTGTATCATAACACAGGTGAGAGTACCTGCCCACATCAATTGCCACTATCAGCTGCTCCCACACATACTATCCCAGACTCACCTAGTGCCTAATCTGGACACGAACTGATGGTGATCAAGCACATGGAACTAAAGGCTTGAAATTAGTACCGAAATATTTTGATGCAAGTTATTATGTATGATCCTACAAACATCACTGCCATATTGTCAACCTTACTCCTCCTCTTCATTATTACCACCAGTGCTACCACTACCCTCCCCATTTCCCCTTATCTACATACTTGCAGCACTATGGACAGCTGCATCAAGCCCACCACTTCCTGCTACATATGCCCCACTATACCTGGATTAAACCAACACCTTTCCTACTGTCCCTCGAGACCACGGTCAACACCACACCTATCAAAGCTCTGAAGACACTTGTAGTACCCAATATGACTAATAACCATCTCAGGCCAGGTGGCACCCAACAAGCCAGCCTCCAGAGCAACCCTGCTACTAGCCCAACAGCTCTCTCTGAACCCACCACACATACCACCAACAGCCCATGCCCCACCAAAGTGGGAAACGCAAGACTAGGCATGAGATTAGGCAAAGCCTATCGAATACCTTCTGTCCCTCTACACTCTAATAACTAACAGCCGTGCCCAAACAAACTCCCATCCAAACTCTATAAAGCTCCCTAGCGTACTAGACTGATGCCTGCCTCATCTGACCTTCCCATCACTAAGAATGTCACCTCAGCTATCCATGGAGAACTAATCAGTGCCAGATCACTGGTGGCCCAGAGATCTGGCTACATGCAGCAGCAGATCCATCTCTCCTCTTTGCTACACCTGACAACTATACAGTCATTACAGCGGATAGAGAATCTGCCAGAGGAGGTGGCATTGCCTTTATTGACAAATCCTCAGTGGGCCTCAGAATGGCATCTCTTATCCCTACTGAATCCTGTGAACTGCTGACTGCCAAACTTCCTCTCACTAATGTGCGCACTATAACAATGAACCTAATGTATAGACCTCATGGACCTATAGGTTCCTTCGAAGAAGAAATTATCTCCCTCCTTTCCACTAACACAAAACCATCGTCTCAAATCCTCATTCTAGGAGACTACAATCTCGGCTTCAATGACCCTAACGACCAACCGGCATTGGTATTAGCCAACTCCTTGGTCGATTTAGGTCTTACCCAGAGAGCCCTCTTCCCCACACACAAAAAAGGAAGAATCCTAGACTGGATTGCTGACCTTTACTGTGTAACCAACGTAACGACCATTTAACCTCTACACTGGACTTATCACTTTCTACTTTCATTCATTCCCCAAGATTGCATGCTTCCCAGATATGAGAACCCAACTGCTCCATCTATTCCGACTAGGAACAAAAGGAATATCCCTGAGGATAACCTCAAACCCTCTCCTGCCTCTCTTGATCTAGCTGAACTAGTGGACCTCTACAACAAAACCCTTACCACTGCACTAGACTGCATCGCACCTCTAAAAATGTGCAAAAGTAAACCTACAGCGCATTTAAACACACAGTAAACGCCCAAGCTCAAAGCCATAAGAATCATCCTGGAAAAACAACACTTCCACTACCAATAAAGATATCCTTCAAAAATTATCAGCCAATTATAAAGAAGAAAGGATAACATATGGTGCACTAAAATTCAAGACACTTTATCTAATAAAAATCACACTGCTTCAAAAGAAAATAGCTATAAAAAAAACTCAATATCCCACCTCAAGCCAACCTCCTAAAATACAGCCCTATCCTACCAAAACCACTTCACCATTTTTAAAATTACGGCAGTGTGTACCCGAGAAGTGCAAAACATTATAGCCTCATTTAAACCTTCCATCTGTCAAGGTGATACATGTCCAGCTTTCGTCATAAAGGAAGCGGCAATCAAGCTTGCCCCCTTTATCACCAAGCTAATCAACGCTTCCTTCTGCACTTGTACTGTCCCTTCTAATCTAAAACATTCTTGGGTCCTCCCTCTACTAAAAATGCCAACTCTGGACCCAAATATCCCCACTAACTTTAGGCCCATCACTACAGTCCGTTTTTTACTAAAGATCATCGACAAAGCTACTACAACCAAATACAATCCTACCTGGAAGCTAATAAGCTCCTTGGACTCCATCAATCAGGTTTCAGACCCCAATATGGCACAGAAACAGCCTTGATTGATCTGAAAATTCAGATTGACGATCTCAAAGACAAAGGAAAATAAGCCCTCTTGCTCCTGCTGGACTTCTCAGCCACCTTTGATCTGGTTGATCTCAAGGTGCTCTGTAAGCACCTCTCCTCAGCGACCCATTTCTCAGCAGAAACAACAGACTGGATCGAATCCTTCCTTAACAATGGATCCATGAGAGTTCTCTCAATGCTGGCAGCTGCAAGTCCTATCCCTATATCCTGTGGTGTCCCTCAGGGATCCTGTGTATGCCCACCCTGAATGATGCGTTTACCAAACCACTGTTTGATGATCTGGACAATCTGGGTGTCACCTATACCAACTACGCAGATGACACCCAGATCCTCATTCCTTTGACAGATGACTACGACAAAGACCTAGCTCTTTTAAGCAAAATCTACCTCATCATTCAGGCCTGGATGGCCACACATAGCCTATGCCTGAATGATGAGAATACTGAGCTACTCCTGCCAATAAAAAAAAATGAGTAATCAATACCGCTCCTTCAACATTGACAGGAATGACATTAAGGTGGACAAAGAGGTAAAAACTCTAAGTTTTTACCTAGACTCCTCCTTGAATTTGCGCAAACAGGTCAGTGCTACAGCCTCTGCTACAGCTTATACTTGAAAGCAGATACACGCATGTAAGCCCTTCCTCTCTACTAAAAGTTGTATTACTCTGGCAAGAGCATTAGCACTATCTACAATTAACTACTGCATTGCACTATACCTAGGTGCCAGTAAATACGTCACTAACAAATTACAGATCCTGCAGAACAATGCACTGAGAACTGCCATGGGTATTTCTGGGCTCAGACGAGACAATAACTGGCTCTCTATCAATCAGAGAACACAACTAAAAAGAGCCTCCTTAACCTAAAAATGCCTCAACAATTCAGCCCCTCCTTACCTGACTGAAACATTTTCTAAAAACAATTCTACCTGACAAACCAGGTCTACTAACTCAGGGTGCCTAAAAGTGCTGAGGTACAAACTAAATAAAGCAGGAGGGAGGAGCTTCCCCGTAATGGCTGCTCAACTTTGGAACTCACTACCTACCTCCTTAAGAGTTGAAAAATCATTTTATAAATTTAGAAAATACACCAAACTCTGGCTCATCTCTAAGACTCCCTAGAGTAGACACCTATCAGCCAGGCTCCACCATTACATCCCTACACCATGTAGACACACGGTGCATCTCTCAATCTACTGTATGTCCACGTAGCTTCTTAGCAATCATGAATTGTATATTATCGTACATTACTGTAAACTCCATTTTAGTTACTGCCTGTAATTCCCATCCTTCTAGATCCTTTGCAATCTTGAACTGTTCATCATGGTATGTTAATGTATATTACTGTTATATATTATGTTAGCAGTCCCAGACGACTACACGCTATTTAGACTTGATCGCACTACCTCTAGAGGTGGAGGTCTTGCCATTATAGCCAAAACTAAATTTACCATCACAATCGAATCTCCTATCAATGCTAGCTCCTGTGAATCTCTTACAGCTAAGTTAACCCTCTCTAGCACTCAATCCATTTCCATTCACCTTATCTACCGACCACCGGGCCCTTTAGGATCATTCGAAGAAGACCTCACAAACATCTTATCAATCAACCTCAAAAACTCCTCACAACGCATCCTACTAGGAGACTTTAACCTTGGTTTTAGCGACCCTGCAGACGCCAATGCTAGTACTATTAACAATACCCTAGAGGAACTGGGCTTCACCCAGATGATTACCGAACCTACCCACATCAAAGGGAGAACTCTGGACTGGCTAGCTGTGCACAACTGCCCAGTCCTGGTCTCTGCCATACTCCCACAGCCTTGGACAGACCACTATCTGATCTCGTTTACCCTAAAGACAACCCTAGTACAAGCCAGTACTATAGCTCCACCCATCCAATCCCGTAACAAAAAAAACATCACCTTGGAAAACTTGATCCCACTTATCACACCTACCTTGAATGCCATACCGGACCACACTGATCCATTCACGATGGTGGATATCTATAATAAAATCATGCTCTCATCCCTCGACGATATAGCCCCTTTGAAGCTAAAAAAGAGCAAGCCCCGGAAACACATTAACTCCTGGTTCTCACCTCATCTCAAAGCCCTCAGACAAGAAAAGCGACGATGTGAGAAAATCTGGCGAGCTTCCCCCTCTGAAAAAAACAAAAAAAACCTGAGTAGCCTAGCCTCCCAATATAAAAAAGAAATTATACTGGCTAAACAATCGTCATTCAGCACGCGGATCTCACAAGCCAAATCTAACACCAGAGAGCTTTTCACAATACTTAAAGAGATCGAATCCCCGATTCAAATACCTGACCTGTGTATTAAAGATAAAAATTGGTGCACAGGCATTCAAAATGCCCTAGCGAACAAAATCTCATCCCTTAAGACTAAAATAAGCACTAAAAAAGAATCTCTACTCTCCTCCACCAAACAGAGTACCGCCTCCCATAAAAAGGTTTACCCGTCTCAATCCCCCCCCCTAGCGATTAACCCATCCTTCTACTTCCACAAAGTATCCACCAAAGAAGTAGAGAATACTATTCTCACCCTCAAACCCTCAAATTGCCATGGAGACTTATGCCCCGCTCAACTGATTAAGGATGCTGCCCGTGATCTCGCACCTTTTATCACCAAGCTAATAAATGCGTCCTTCACATCAGGTACCGTACCTAATAACTTAAAACAGTCTTGGGTCCTCCCTCTGCTTAAAAAAACGAATCTGGACCCATCCACCCCCACCAATTACCGCCCCATTACCACAGTACCTTTCCTCCTCAAAATCATCGATAAAATAGCATACCAACAGATCCAACACCACCTTGAGCATTTCCAACTCCTAGGCGTCCGTCAATCAGGCTTCAGGCCACAACACGGAACAGAGACCGCACTCATAGATCTCAAGGCACAGATAGATGGGCTGAGAGACCAGGGGAAGAAAGCACTATTGCTTCTCCTTGATCTCTCTGCGGCCTTCGATCTGGTCGACCATGAAATCCTGTGCAACCACCTACAAATAGCTGCCCACTTTTCTCAAGATGCTACTAACTGGATCCAATCTTTCCTCAATAACCGCACAATGAGAGTCTTCTCATTAACAGCATCAGCTGACCCTATCCCGATCACATGCGGTGTACCGCAAGGATCTTGCGTCTCCCCTACACTTTACAACATTTTCACGAAGCCCCTTTTCGATGATCTAGACGATCTGGGTATCACCTACACTAACTACGCCGATGATACCCAGATCCTCATCCCGTTGTCGGGGGATTATGACAAGGATTTGGCCTTCGTTAATAAAGTGTACCTCATCATCCAGGCATGGATGGCCGCACACGGACTATGCCTGAATGATGACAAGACGGAACTTCTCATTTTAGGCTCCACACACCTCCTTAACAAATTGGGCCACAAAAACTCCTCATTCATAATTGACAACAACAAAATCATGGTAGCTAAGGAGGTTAAAACCCTCGGATTCTATCTAGATTCCACCCTTACCCTCAACAAACAAGTGAACGCAATGGCCTCCTCCACCTCTTACACTTGCAAACTTATCAGGGCAGCCAAACCCTTTCTCGCCCCCACCAACTGCACTACCTTGGCCAGGGCACTGATCCTGTCCAAGTTGGACTATTGCAATGCCCTATATGTAGGCTGTAATAAATACATCTCCAACAAAATTCAAATACTCCAGAACAATGCCCTCAGAGCGGCCCTTAGCATCCCGAAGAAAGCCCACATCTCAGATTTCAGAAGAACTGCTAATTGGCTATCCACTATGGACAAGATATTTCTTAAATCAGTGTCTTTGATTCACAAATGCCTCCACCAAGCAGCCCCCCAATACCTCATCGCTAGATTTACCAGACCCACCCTTTCCCGCCCCACGAGAACGGCCAACTCCAACCTTCTTCTGGTGCCCAGGTTTAAACGTACTTCATCTGGGGGTAACAGCTTTCCAGTAAAAGCAGCACAATACTGGAACTCCCTCCCTCCGTCGTGCAGGGAAGACCTACCTTACCACCAGTTCAGAGCTAGGACCATCAACTGGCTCAAATCCCTCGACTTACAATGACTCCTAGAGACCCAGATGTGCCTCTACTATGTGGCGCATCACGGAATATAAATTTGTTTATAGTACTGCCCTAATGCACATGTTATGTTCGTCACTTACGCTTTAATTGTAAATATGTTTATAGTATTGCCTTTAATGTACATGCTCTACCCTCCTACTTGGCGTGATATTTCCGGCAATGTAACCCTAGCTGGACCTCGCCACACGTATGTAACGAAGCTTTGCAACCCTCTTGATGCCTCTGCGCCTGCCTACCTTCGGGTTAGGTGCGCATTACAAATAAATAAAATACAAATACAAAAAAAAAAATACAAATACTGCTGTCCTCTGTTTACTTCTGTAAATCTGTTATTCTGTAATTCTTTACTATACTAACATCTGTGTAACCAAGAAAATGCATATCCTTGTAGGTATACACGCATTTCGCCAAATGGATTTTCATCGTGGGACATTTCATCACCAAATTTTTCATCAGCGAAAACCCTTTTTTAAAAAAAAATAATTTTGGGGGGTGTTTTGTAGGGGTTGGGGTATGATTATTAAAGTAGGAGGAGGTCTAGGGGGGACCCCCACAGAAATAAAATTTAAAAAAAACAGGGTTTTTGGCGATGGAAAATCAGCAATGAAATGTCCCACGATGAAAATTAATTCGGCGAAATAACGTAGAACCATCCTTGTAAACTGTGCCCAGTTACATCCGGGTTGGGAGCACAATATAAATTAAAAAAAAAACAAAAAAAAACAGAATACGCCAACTGGTATCTAACTGCAACCATAGTATCACCACTTCCAAAAGGAACATCATACACCATTTCAATCCCTCCTAGCGTTATACAGACCCTCCAGTTTATAGCGATTTTGCGATCCCGCAAAATGCCACAAAAATGGCCGTTTTGTGCAGAAACAGCATCTTTAAAAAAATTTAAACTTTTTTTTTTACATTTTTTAAAAAGTAATCCGCCAAAATTACTGTTTTCAAAAAAATTATACTCTGGGTGCCAGGTTCTCAACTTTTTTTTTTACACAAGAAATGAAATCACTTGCACCCCAAAAAAGTGCAGCCCAATCCACAAGGGACACATGAATGGGCACATTTTATATGTGCGTCCATTCAGATGGCCTTTTTCACCTCCTTCATCAAATAAAGTGGCATTTCTGTCAATTTAAAAGCACATTCCTCATTACCAAGCAAGATGCACTTTTAAATGTGCAGAAATTGTAGGCAACCCTACGCGCACTGGATGTGGGGCTGCCACTGCATGACGGGGTCTTTCTTGACCCTGTCATGCATTTCTTTTAAGGTATGAACCGCTGCTGAGTCGCTTGCATTTCTGTTCCTCAAACAGGATAAAAATGAATTTTTTGGGTCGCATTTTACAGCGTCAGTCACCTGGAGTGCCTGTCCCTGTGGTAGGCGCTGGGAGCTTGAGGAACACTGTCGGGAGAGCGATTGTATTCAAAGTACTGCCCATTTTGATTACAAAAATCTATCGAATGTTACAATTTGACCAATTTCATCCAGTACTATTCGATCGATTTTTATAAATACTGAACATGTGTTGCGGGGGTGTCACCCGCTCCCCATGTTCAGTACTTTTGGTCTAGGGTGGTTGCATAAGTGTTTTCTCCTTTTTCCAAAAATTGGAGGCGGGGACAGAAAATAACGAAAAAGGGACCCTGCGGAGTCGGATCCGACCCGCGTTAGAGGGACAGATCTGGCACCGCAGGGTTTCAGGGGAAGCGGCAGCGACCAAGCAGTTAAGTAGGGGGGATGGGGTGGTGGTGAAAGGTACATTTTGGGTTGTTTGGCTGAAGTGCAAATCAATTTGCAGCAAAATTGACTAAGGTAAATTCCGCCGCAAATAATTACACTTCGGTCAAACAATCCAGAACACCATTCAAGGCAGCTGGCCAGCGCACAATTTGTGCTACAGCTCAAGCCTGTGGAAATGCGCTGGTCACTTTTGAGAATAAGGTGACCTGCTCATTTCCAAAAATGGGTTGTCTAAAAATAGCATATCCTCTGTTCTTTTTTTAAATGCCCCATTATTTGAGGAACTGGGTCACAATCTACATTTAAAATTTTTTAAAAAAATGGTTACACTAGAAAGCAGAGGGAGAGCAGTGGGTCAGAGGAGGAAGCGCTGCACAAGAGAGCAGAGGAAGCAGTGATGCGGTGGGCCAGAAATCTGAGAGCGAGCAGAGGTACAGAAAGTAGAGGGAGCGTGTGGTCAGTGAGCGAGAAAGCAGAGAGGAAGCGGTTGGCCAGAAAGAGGCAGTGAGCTGCAGATTGGGAAAAAGGATGAGGGAAGAGTGCAATAGAATGGGAGAAAGGATGCAAGATGCAGAAGCAGCACAAAAGAATGAAGGACTGTATATTGCGGGAGGAATTGTAGAGTGTAAGGTGTGAGTTGGGAGTATGATTTGGAGTGTGGAAGGGGCTGGGCAATGCAAATTGTGACTTGACAGTGTGACTTGACAGTGTGACGTAGCACGTAAGTATTTGTATGACAGAGTGAGAGGTTAAGGAATGTAAGTTGTGATGGGTAGTTGGTGAGATGTGTGTTGGTGAGAGAGGTGAGAGAGGTGTGTGGGTGTTTGGGGGATTGGAGAACATAGAAGGGGAATATTTTCAGCATTACAATTGATAAGGATCAATTTAGTTAATACTATTAAATAGGCATGAACATTAAACCAGAAATGTAGCCAAATGAAACACTGTTCTGCCACGCCAGAGACATCTGGGTCTCTTCCTATTAAATTAATACAAAAGATGCATAATAATGATACCCCGGCTCTCTTGTAGCCTTGCACTCTGCCTATTTCCTGCAATGTGGCAATCTTACACCCTCCAGTTAATACAAAATGTCCTGCAAAAATGCTGCAATAAATAAAGGTTTGTGCCGCAAAATTTGCCATTTCATGCTGCAAAATTTGCCATTTCATGCCGCAAAAATCCTGGAGGGTCTGGATAGATGCCATATCATATCATACTGCAACAGTGCTCATAACAGCAAAACCACATAGATATGCACCTTAAACATTCCCGTAAGTAGTGCACACGTCAATGAAACAGTGTGCCACATAACAACAAATGAATGTAGACGTTTTTTTTTCCTACATGGATTATTTTTTCCCACAGACCCAATGATGATGCAAACAAATACAGGAACTGAGCACATTGCACAGTACACTTGTTTAAAGCATAGCACTTGGAAAGTACTAATTATGAAGGTCCACAAAGTACATAGATGTCTGAAATGGAATGCAATACCACATTATCATGCACTTCCACATGCCACAATATTGAAATCTACAATTGCCACTTCAACGGTATTGTACACTGTGTTCAAAATGGTGTACAATGCCTCAACAATATATACAGTGATTATACGATTATTGGTGTCATCCCTCTTTTTAATCAGCAAATTGCATTTCTATACACATATTTGTGCAATCAATATGGACGTGTCACATTCTTGAGTGCATGGCTGTATTATGCAGCAGTGGTTGTGGACAGGCCCTAGACTCTTGGGTGTATGGCCTACGGTCTACAGCTTCCGGCCATGCACCCAAGATTCTAGGGCCTGATCTCAACCACTGCAGCATAATATGGCCATACACCCAAAAATCTGCCCACTGACCACAAGCCACACACATAAGGCAGCCGCCTGAGGCCCTATCTACTTCAGTTCAAATACTATTACACTTTTTGCACCCACTGCACAGAATCGCATACACCCAATAATTTCAGGACAGTCCAAAAATCCAACTGCCACACACCCTGTCCACTTCTGTGCACATACTACTACAGTATTTGTATCCTGTGCAAAGACTCTTAGGTGCATGGCCTCCGGGCATGCACCCACAAGACTAGTAGCTTACCACAACAACCACAACATAATACAGATATGCGCCCAACCATCTGCACACTAGCCACAACCCACACACATAAACCAGCCGCCTGAGGCCCTGTCCACATCTGTCCACCTACTATTGCAGTACTTGCAACCATTCACAAACCACTCCCCTACCCTAAACTACCTGCGACCCTGTGCACTTCTATACACATACTATTACACTACTTCAACCAGTGGGCACATTCTTGGGTGCAGATAGGTGTGGGGTGTCTGTTTGCTGTGCCATGAGAGGCTTCCGGCCTGTTGGACACACTCTGGTGCAAGACCTCTGGGGCAACAGGATTTTTAGCCCATGCCACAACTGCCTCGGACGAACGCCTGACAAATGCCGTTCTTTGCCCGATCGTCAAGAGGCTCTGCAGGCATAAACTGACACAACTTCTGGTAAAGTTAGATTGAGGTTTGCAATAGGTCTCAGTTTTAGGATCAAAGTAACTCGAAGGTTCATATCGCAGTCAGCTCTTTCCATGGACCTTGCATGTCTCAAGCTGTAATTCTTATTGACTTTTCTTTTTCTATCTTGCTATACCTTTTCCTGCATCATTCTATATATATTCCTTTCTCTCCTTCTCTTCATGTACCCCTTTCTATTAATCTCTTCAAGTAGCTCTCAAGTTAATGTTCCTTCTTTGTATCTCTCCAAACTCATATTGTATTATCTTTATCTGCATATCTATCTCTGTCACAGCGCTTACCCAAAAGACCTGTCACATTTCCCTACTGTGGTGGGCCTGTTGGCGTCTTCGGCATCGCCCGTACCAGCATCTATGGCTTAATCACCCTCCTCCGCTGGTGTCCACCATGTTGGGCACATTGCACATGCGTCGGGGTCCAGCTTCTGCTTTCCGCGCATGCGCAGTTCGAGCAGCATTCTCTGTTGCAATGGACGAGCATATCGGCGTATGTCCGCTATTGACCACAGCTTAACATAAAAACAATGCGTTCCAAGGTCTCAGTGTGTCACAACCTCTTTTTCCAGAGGGGATTCACTGCTGAGCTCTCCTCTGAAATGTCTGTATCTTTCTTGTGGTTTGCAACCTGACTTGAGTCTGTACCCTTGTTCTTCTTCTCCTGTCTGGCCAGTCTGGAGTCTGTTACCCATTATTCTATCTTGCATCTACCACCTGGATGTAAGGCTCTAATTCAGCCTACTTTCTTTCTTCCTTCTGATACTTACCATTCTCGGTTTCTGACCACCCACATTCAGTGCTCAACACTGCCTGCCATCACGTTTAACGTGAGAAGTCTTTCTTCCGTGGTGCTGGGGGGTGTCCTGTCAATTGGTCGACTGCAATTTGGTCGACTGCAATTTGGTCGACACCATTTGGTCGAATGCCAAATGGTCGAATTTTTTTTATTTATTTATATATGTGTTTTGTGGGTTTTCGGGTGGGGAAAAAAAATAAAAAAGAAAAAAAAGGGGGTTGGGGGGGACCCCCCCCAAAAAAAACAAAAAATGGGTAAAAAAAAAAAAAAAAAATTCGACCATTTGGCATTCGACCAAATGGTGTCGACCAAATTGTCTGTCGACCAAATGTTTTCAACCATTTGACTGGTAACCGTGCTGGGGAACTGCTTCCTCTCCCTCGCTAGTGTATGCCATCTGGTTTTGTTCAGTAGGTGGACTCCCACACTACACTACCAACAGGACCGGATGCACCCCGCTTCCTCAGTACTAATCTGGATCGTTAACAGCACCGGAATTCAGGTAAATGGGCATAAGGGGGGCTCACCTTGATACTCTCTCCGCTTTTGTACACATCTCTCCTTATATGTCCAACTGCTCCTCCATATATATGTATGTGTTTCTGTCTCTCTATCTCTATTTGTATCTCAGATTTTCTCATTTTTGTTATTGTAATTCGTTTTTCTCTATCTTTTAAATGACTAAACACCTTTTTCTATCAATATTTCTTACCTTATCTCTTTTTCTCTCTTCCCTATATGTTTTTGTTTCTCTTCTTCTCTGTATTTCTCTTTTTGCCTCACTTTTCAATCTTGCTACTTCATTTTTTTCCGCCTGGATAATGTCCCCTTTCTCTCTAACCCTGAATCTATTTCTGTTAATTTCTCTCTATTTTTCATAATATCTCCCTCTATATCAATGTCACTCTTCCTTTATATATCCCTCTGCCTGTATTCATGTCTCTCTTACTCTCTCTTTTTCTCTTGTCGTATCTCTCTGTTTCTCAATCCTTTATTGTGTACTCCATGTAGCTCTATATATTAAAGTCTACTTAGTTGAATATTTCTTTTCATGTCAATCCACAATCAGAAATGATGTTTCTTTCGCCCTTTTAATAATCGTTTCCCTCCTGTCTCTGCCCTTTCATTCTCTTACTATATCTTGCTTTTTGTATTTCTCACTACGTGGCCATGTGCATCAGTATCTCAAGATAGATTCTTTCTTTATTACTCTTTGTATGTATTTCTCTCTCTTTTCACCTTTCATTTGTTCTTCTTATGTCTGGTCACTCTTAATTTATCTTACTTATATATAACTCACATTTTCTATGTCTTACTTTCTCTAGCAATCAATATTCCTCTTTGTTTCATAATTTTTCACAGTCCTTGTGTATCCGTCTCTCATTATCCGTCACTCATTCTCTCTTTTTTCTACCAATTTCATTATCTTTCTCTCTATCTCACTCACTCACCATGCCTCCCAATATAATTAATTATTTTAAAATCTCCATTTCAATAACTTTCTATTCATATAATTTCATGGCTTTTATTATTTTTATAAATCAATCTCAGTATATCTCATACTTTTTATCACAATGCCAACAAAGGATGTTTAAAATGAGTGAAGTTATACATGTGTACTAATTGTCAAAACACTATAACTACCAATGTTGGTGTTCTTGATACCAGTGGCATGATCTTTATAAAATGATTCAGTTTTCATGAGATTACATTTCCAACGTACATTATGATTGTATTTCAATTTCGAAAGTTTAAATACATCTATGTATATCTCTCCTATTGTCACAAAACACAATAATAGGAGGAGAGGTCGACACTCTCCCCCGAACCACAGAAGCCGAATGAAGTCGACCCTCCCACCGTGGTTGGCACAGGTACCTGATATATATATAGACAGGACACCACGTGGCAGCCAGTGGGGGGAAGAGGGTTAGGGAGAGGTTGTGGATAGGGTGAGGAATTTTAGGAACACCGGATAGAGGGTAGAGGAAAAACCTAGTTTGGATAGGACTGGGGAAGTACAGGGAAAAATCCTACACTTAATAATACTTGTAACACCATAATCTGCAATATCTTGATTACTTGATTTCATATATGCCTGTTACCTGATAACCCCTACCTTGAGAACATCTTAATACATGTATCTCACACACTATATGTCATCGACATGAAACAAACAAAGCATGATTAGCAAATGAAACATACAATGGGAATACTCCCAAGATGAAGACATGACACATGGCCCCTTGGGCTGGTATATGCAACACTTAAGCAACTAACAAGTACAACGAGCACAACAAGTACTTAAACGTGTAGAACATAAAGATTTGTCAAATGCTTTCTTGCAGCATAACAGAAGAATATGCACAGTCTCTCAGTAGGTCGTTGTCCCCATACGCCTAACAAACACTGAGTACTTTTGTGAGCATGCTCGTAATCACATGTGCATTTCATCAATGACCATTAAGCCCTTCCCGCACTTATCTTGTGTCCGGGAAGCTCCTGAGCCTTCCCGGACGTTGAATGCTGTTGCCCGTAGCAGCCGTGAAGATCTCTCTTCTCCCCGCTGCAAAGTGCTCCCGCCTGCCGCCTCTGTGATCATGCCAATTTCATAGCGGGCGGCTCCTGACTCTTCCGATGCTGCTCCGACCGACGCAGCTTCGACCTCCAAACAAAATAAGCCACACCTGCCGCACGCCGTGAGCCGCTCATAAACTGTTAGCAATCAAGATCTGCTGGCCCCACGCGCGCCCGGCAGTAAACTACCCAGCCTCCCAAGTACTGCCGGGAATTGTAGTTTTGTTGGACTTTTTCAGTGTTTTAGCCCTCTGAGCCCAGTGTACACATGTTTGCCCTTATTCCTGACATTACCTCCTCTCCGAAGGCCCTTCCCAGGACCTGGCTTACCCGGATGCTGTCGATGAAATTGTTTAACCAACCTTGGAGCATGTACTGATTCCGCCAGCTCCCAGGAACAGTCCTCCGGCCCATAACCTGTCCAGTTAATCAGGTACCATAACCGTTGATTCCTTATTTTTGCATCCAGAATACTTTTCACTTCATACTCCATCTGGCCTTCTTTCATGATGGCTGGTGGTCTTTTAGCAGTCATCCCCGGAGCTGCGGGTTTAAGTAAAGAGACGTGGAATACCGGATGGATAGGTACATTTTTTGGCAAACGTAGTTTCATCGCAGTGGCTGACACACATTTAATTATCACGTAGGGCCCAATAAAACGAGGCAGAAATTTTCGAGAGCCTATCAAGGCAAAATTTCGTGTGGATAACCACACCTTATCTCCCACTGCATATTTAGGACCTGCTTGTCTATGTCTGTCAGCTTGACTCTTGTATTGTCTTTTGGCTTGTTCTAGATTTGCCCGTGCCTTTTGCCTGATCTCCAGAAGCAACTGCTTACGCTCTTGTAACGCGGGGATTTGTCCCACTTCTGGCAAATGTTCGGGTAGCATATTCTGCACTTGTCCATATAAACATTCATTTGGTGCCATTCCCAGGGAAGTGTGATAGGTATTATTGTATGTGAATTCTGCCAACCATAAAGCTTGTACCCAAGAATCTCTGCCATCTCCCAAGTACCCTCTTAAATATTGCTCTAGGGTCTGATTAACGCGTTCTGTTTGCCCATCAGTTTGAGGATGATAGCTGGTAGAGAGCGCACAGTTGATTCCCAGCATCTGACAAAAGGCACGCCAAAACCTGGAGGTGAATTGTGAACCTCTATCCAATATTATACACTTTGGTAGCCCATGCAATCTGACCACATGTTGCAAGAATAACTCTGCCAACTTTCCTGCTCCTGGTATTCCGGCACATGGAACAAAGTGAGCCTGCTTAGACATGAAGTCCACTACTACCCAAATGGTATCATAACCATTATCAGGAGGTAAATCCGTAATGAAATCCATCGAAATGGAAGTCCATAGCTGACTTGGTGTTGGTAAGGGCTGTAACAACCCTCTCTTCTTCCCATGCTCTGCCTTGTTACGTGCACAATTCTCACATAACCTTAAGTACTTCTCCGAGTCTTGTTTTACTGTGGGCCACCAGAAATATTTCCCTAGCATCTCTTGCATCTTTCTCAAACCTGCATGCCCTGCCAATGGAGAATTATGGCACCAGTATAATGCTTGCTTCTGTAAATCCTTGGTGGGCAAGTACAGTCTACCCTGATGATAGGGTAAACCTTCCCGTAGAGTACGTGCGGGATGAGTTTTACACCATTCCTGCAGTTGTCTAACTGGTAAAGCCTTCTTGACCTGCTCAATGATTTTCTGTGTAATAGCCCCGACAATTCTTTCAGGTGAAATAACAGTTTTAATTTCCCCTACTGAATTATCCACATTTTGTTGTCTAGACAAAGCATCCGCTTTTCCATTCTTACTACCTGGCCTGAATGTAACCACAAAGTCAAATTCATTAAAATATTGAGACCAACGTAGTTGCCTACGGCTTAGCGATTGTGCCGTTGTGAAGTATTGCAAGTTTTTGTGGTCTGTTACCACCACCACCTGATGTCTTGCACCCATCAAATAATGTCTCCATTCCACAAATGCTAATCGAATGGCCAATAATTCTTTATCCGTAATAGAATAGTTTTGTTCACATCCTGACAATTTCTTAGAAAAAAAAGCCACAGGATGCAAAATTCCCTCTTCATCCTTCTGTGATAGAATAGCTCCTACTGCCACATTACTAGCATCAGTTTCTACCTGAAAAGCTCTCTCTAGTTTAGGATGTCTTAACACAGGAGCAGTAGTGAATGCTGTTTTTAGTTGTTAAAATGCTTGCTCTGCCTCCACACTCCATGTAAATCTCACTGCCTTTTTTAGTAGTTGTGTAATTGGACTAACGATCTTGGAGAAATTGCCAATAAAACGTCTGTAGAAATTAGCAAACCCCAAAAAAGATTGTATGTCTTTTATACATTGTGGAGAAGGCCAATTCACTACTGCTTGCACCTTCCTTGGGTCCATCACAATCCCTGTGTTTGTCAATATAAAACCCAGAAATTCCACCTGGCTTACATGAAATGCGCATTTCTCTGATTTCACACATAATTGATATTCTTGTAACTTTTTCAACACTGCTGTTACATGTTTTACATGTTGTTCTGGGGAATCTGAATAAATCAAAATATCATCAATGTACACAATTACAAAGAGATCAATAAACTCATGCAATACTTCCTGCATAAAAAACTGAAAAGCAGCAGGGGCATTACACAAACCAAACGGCATGACAAGATACTCAAATAATCCAAACTTTGTTCTGAATGCCGTCTTCCACTCATCTCCCTCCTTTACCCGTATCAAATGATAGGCTCCCCTTAGATCCAATTTGGTATAAATCTTTGCATTCTTTACTTGGTCCAATAGAACCGAAATCAAAGGTAAAGGGAATCGATTCTTGATAGTCACCTTGTTTAATGCCCGATAGTCTATGCATGTGCGTAGCGTTCCTTCCTTTTTAGGGACAAAAAATAATGGAGAAGAAACTGGAGAAGTAGAGTGCCTAATAAATCCTTTAGACAACATTTCATCAAGATACTCTCGTAAGTGTTCATTTTCCTTCTCTGTAAGGGCATATATTCTACTACAAGGTAATTTCGCCCCTTCTTCTAGTTCAATAACACAATCATAGGTCCTATGAGGAGGCAACTGCTCCGCCACTCTTTTGTCAAACACTTTTGCAAATTCCATGTACTGTGAGGGAATTCCGTTTTCCACTGCTCCCACCACTTGGGGCCCTACTACCTTCTCAATTAACAATGCTGTGGGGCCTGTTTCAAGTAACATGTGTTCTTGACATCGTTGTTCATCAAACCTTACTGTCCGTAGTACCCAATCAATTTGCGGGTTATGTAATCTTAACCATGGCATTCCCAGAATCAACCCAAATTGCGGGGCTGCTATAAGGTCAAAGGTAATTAGTTCTTGATGACCTCCTTCACAAATAATTTCCAATTCCTCAGTCTGTTGTCGTATGGGACCTGATGTTAATGTTGAACCATCTACCGACTGGACTCCTTCTACCTGCTGCTTGTCGACCACAGGTAACCCTAACTGATTAGCCAGTGAGATGTCTACAAAATTACCTGTGGCCCCTGAGTCCACCATAGCCCTAACCTCCTGTTTCGTCAAAGCAAAACATAATGTAACCAGAATGTAAAAATGGGAAGTTTTCCCACCCACCGTGTTTGCAATCCACCTGGGGAATCTTACTTCTAATGGGCCTGACACCTGTGTTCCCCTCAAGGCCGGCCCAATTCTTTTCCCGCCTCCTTCGAACTCTTTTCACCACTCTTCTGAGGGGTATTGGGACATGTTCGTATAAAATGCCCTGCTTGCCCACAATACAAACACAACTTATTGGACCTACGTTGTTCCTTTTCTGCCGCCGATAATGGCCCTCTGACACTTCCAATCTGCATTGGTTCTGCTTCACTTGCCCTTCCTCCTCTACTTCTGTCTAGTCGTACAAAAGGTGCTACTTCCGGTCTCTTTTTATCACCTTTCCTTTCATTCATACGATGATCCAACCTCAGCGCTAAATCTATCATAGCAGTACATGTGCTCGGTTGAGGCTCCACTTGTGCAATGGCATCTTTTAATTCCTCCCGTAATCCTCGGTAAAATAATACTGTTTGTTTGGATGTTGGCCAGTCTGTCTCTATGACTAGCCTGTTAAACTGAGTTACATACGTTACTAGGTCCCGCACTCCTTGTTTTAATCCCAACAATTCCTTATCCTGAGCTAGAGACACCTCTCTGCGATCAAATAGCCGGCCAAATTCCGTCAAAAACCCATCCCAGTTATATAATAGGGGATCATCCTTTTGTACCAAGGGCATTGCCCATGCTGCAGCATCCCCGGTTAAATAAGAAATGACAAAAGCCGTTCTAGCCTGAATAGTCTCGAAGGCCGTAGGTTTACACAGGAAATGTAATCTACACTGTGTAAGGAACATCATGTATTTTCTGGGATCCCCCGAAAAACGCTCGGGGCTGCCAAGGGGACACTACTGGGAGGGTGGACAATTACCGTGGAATTCCGACTAGAAGAGGCAACTCCCATTGCACCTACCCCCTCCAAAGGAGTTCTCTGAGCAACCAAACTTTGAACTTGAGTCTTCAAATTATCAGCTTCTTGTCTTGTCTGAGCTAATTCTAACTGCATATCTTGAAGGGCCTTTAGCACATCGGCCAAAGGCGGAGGAGTCGCTTCCATTTGGCTTGGGTGGTTTGAGTATCCCAATATGGGGGTGGCTTATTATGTCACAAAACACAATAATAGGAGGAGAGGTCGACACTCTCCCCCGAACCACAGAAGCCGAATGAAGTCGACCCTCCCACCGTGGTTGGCACAGGTACCTGATATATATATAGACAGGACACCACGTGGCAGCCAGTGGGGGGAAGAGGGTTAGGGAGAGGTTGTGGATAGGGTGAGGAATTTTAGGAACACCGGATAGAGGGTAGAGGAAAAACCTAGTTTGGATAGGACTGGAGAAGTACAGGGAAAAATCCTACACTTAATAATACTTGTAACACCATAATCTGCAATACCTTGATTACTTGATTTCATATATGCCTGTTACCTGATAACCCCTACCTTGAGAACATCTTAATACATGTATCTCACACACTATATGTCATCGACATGAAACAAACAAAGCATGATTAGCAAATGAAACATACAATGGGAATACTCCCAAGATGAAGACATGACACATGGCCCCTTGGGCTGGTATATGCAACACTTAAGCAACTAACAAGTACAACGAGCACAACAAGTACTTAAACGTGTAGAACATAAAGATTTGTCAAATGCTTTCTTGCACCATAACAGAAGAATATGCACAGTCTCTCAGTAGGTCGTTGTCCCCATACGCCTAACAAACACTGAGTACTTTTGTGAGCATGCTCGTAATCACATGTGCATTTCATCAATGACCAATAAGCCCTTCCCGCACTTATCTTGTGTCCGGGAAGCTCCTGAGCCTTCCCGGACGTTGAATGCTGTTGCCCGTAGCAGCCGTGAAGATCTCTCTTCTCCCCGCTGCAAAGTGCTCCCGCCTGCCGCCTCTGTGATCATGCCAATTTCATAGCGGGCGGCTCCTGACTCTTCCGATGCTGCTCCGACCGACGCAGCTTCGACCTCCAAACAAAATAAGCCACACCTGCCGCACGCCGTGAGCCGCTCATAAACTGTTAGCAATTAAGATCAGCTGGCCCCACGCGCGCCCGGCAGTAAACTACCCAGCCTCCCAAGCACTGCCGGGAATTGTTGTTTTGTTGGACTTTTTCAGTGTTTTAGCCCTCTGAGCCCAGTGTACACATGTTTGCCCTTATTCCTGACACCTATACCTTTTTGCTTTCTTCTCTTTTCTTCTCTGCCCACCTTTTCATTCTGTATCTTTTACCTTCTATATAACCCTAGTATCTCTCTCTCATTCTCTTTCTTCTGCCCTCTCTCCCTTCTTCCTTTTTTCTTCCCTCCCTTCCCTCTCTGTCTCACTTCTCTTTTTCTTTTTAATTGTCCATCCCTCGTTCTAGCTCCCTAATATCTCTGTCTCTCTCAAGCCTCTGACTATAGCCCTCATTATAAGTATGGCGGTCCGGAAATATGGGAGCCGATAGCAATGTACCAGCACCCTTTCTGGACCGCTATACTACAAAAAAATGCTGGTAGGAGCCATGGATCCCCTGGCAGGCCCGAGCTGCTGGGTTTTCAGGCCTATCCCAGCATGGTCATCACTGAAGCCTTGGCACCGCTAGCAAAGGTGCCTCAGTGTCCCCATTCCCATCACCTGACACTGGGAAGTCAGGCGGTTGAAACAGTGTTGCGGGGTAGCCGGTAACCCGCCGCCTACCTCTGTCTCTCTATTTCTAAAAATGTCCTTCTATCACTCATGACACACTCTTTCTAGAGCTATTGCTCTGTTACCTCCATTTCATTCTCTCTCTCTTTCTCTTCTCTATTTTGCTTTAATTTTCTATCACCACTCAGTTAGCTCCCCAATATCTATATCTGTCTCTATCTCTCTCTCTTGCTCTCTCTCTCAAGAGATATGTCTCTTACTCTGTTTCTCTATTTATAATAATTTCCTTCTATCCCTACTGACTCACTCATTCTGGAGCTATCTCTCTGTTGAATTCATTTCATTATCTTCCACTATTGTTACCCCGATCTTTATCTTTATCTTTCTCTCCCTCTATCTCTTTCTGTCTGTCCTCTATTTTCTCTTAACTTTCTATCATGCTCTTTCTAGCTCTCACTGTCTCTATGTCTGTTGGTTTATCTCTCTCCCTATGTCTTTCTCTCTCTCAAGCGATATATTGCTGAGTCTGTCTCGCTATTTCTAATAGTTTTCTTCTATCACAACTGACTCATTCTTTTTAGAGCTATCTCTCTATTACCCCAGTTCATTGTCTCCATCTATTCTTACAAAGGAGGGTGGGAGACCCTTTACTGAGAATGAACATGGGTCAAATACCCTGTTCTATGGAATTTCCTCCACTCAAGAGGGTCTACAGCCACGTTTTAGCTCACTGCACCCTTCACAGAGGAGATATATCCATTTGCATACCAGTCTTTGTCCCACCCACAAGGGCAGTCCAGCACAGAAATGCTAGGCAAATCTCCTCTGAACAAGAGTACAATCAGCAACCCCTGGCACGTGTTTTGTCCTTGTTGCACCTTTCATAGTAAGGTGAATCTGACCCTCTCTAAGGCACAGTGAGCAAGGGGTCCATGTCTGGATTACCCATGGTTACTTAGGGTGAAACCCCAAGTTCTACAATTTTACAAAGGAGTGTGGGAGCCCCTCTACTGAGAATTTCTTCCACTCAGGCGGGTATACAACCACGTTTTAGCTCATTGCACAAATAAATGTGTGCGCATGATGAGTGAGTGACTGCCGTGTTTTGTGTGCAGAAAGCTCATGACATAGATGTTGACCTAGGACGTCTACGCTACGCTATGGACTAAAGTCGTGACAAGGGGCACATCATAGCGTTTGCATCTGAGATGCCACAGAGAGGGGTGCAGGGTATAATCACAAACTGGCTGTTTGGGACCCATGGTGTTCACAAATGTCTCAAGATATAAGGTAAAATATATTGAAAGAAAACATGTAGTAATTCAATATATGATGAAAAGTAGAGGTCTTGTCGATTGCTAGATTACAAATCCTGAGAGAAACTCTCCTTAAATGCAGGTGTGTTTCATAGGCATTTTAACCAGAGAAACCAAACTGAGGTGTCAGCTCATTATATAGACACAGTAGAACACAAGGCACTTATAGACACCCTACACCACTGCATGGGGATCAACAAACCCGTCCTCCATTGGTTCAAGCCCTATCTCGCCAACTACCAGCAGTTTGTTCTGTTGGACTTCTCTAGATCACCAATGCTACCCATCGCCTGTGGAGTCCTGCCACGTTCCATCCTCTCTCCAGTGATCATACATCTATACATGGAGCCGGTGGGAGCCGTTCTAGCCACACACAACATCCACATCCACCAATACGCCAATGACACACAGTTATGCCAAGATCGACTCCATCAAGGACATCCATAGTCTCAACATCTGCCTCTCACTGATCCAGTCTTGGATGCCCAGTGCATACATGAAGCTCAAACCCTCCACAACTGAATTCCTACTCCTCACCAACAACACCGAACACCCAGACATTCAGACCTGGCTATCAACCATGAACACTGAGGGCTTTGCACCTGAATTCACCTTCTTCGGCAAGTCCCTCAGGTTCCACATTGACAAACACCTCTCCTTCAAGACACACTTAGTTTAGAAAACTCAGACAACTTGGTATAGGCTCTCCCTCCTGTGGAAAGTCAAGCCCTTCCTCCCCCCGGACAGCTTTATATCCACTGTTAAAGCACTGGTCCTATCCCACCTGGATGGTGGCAGGGCACTCCTCGAAGGCCTCCCGTTGTCGTCCTTTGTGCCCCTTGGAAGTGTCCTACACATGGCCACTCGCCTCACCAAGGTTCTGCCCAGATACGACCACATCACCCCGGCTCCCACAACACACACACAAATCACCATCACGTCTTGTTGTAGGCAGTTACCCTCATGGCACCCTGCTACCCTGCGGGAAACTCAGCATCTCCAGTAGTCAGCGCACCACCAGAAGCCAGGAGATGTGCAGGCTTGAAATCCACTCCTGCAATAAAGGAAACAACCAGAAAACAAGCCTTCTCTGCCAACACCCCAAAGCTATATAACCTCCTCCCTGTCAGCATCAGGATCGCCCCCATGCTCCTACAATTCAGAAAAGAACACAAGACCCACCTCTTCAAGCAGTCTTACCGCCTCAACAGCTAGGCCATCACACTGCCGATCGTGCCACCTGACTGTCTAGATGCTGCCTGTTACTCTCCTCCCGTCACCCAGTACAGCTGTACACCTCCTCTTTGCCCCTCTGTATCCCACCCCACTGTATATCGGTTCTGTTGTTACCTCTAACAAGCGTTCTGTTACGCATCTGTACTGTTCTATACCTTTGCAAAGCGCTCTGTTATGTATCTGTATTATTGTATACCTCTGTAAAGCGCTCAGTTGCTTTTCGAAGCTAGGTCTGCGGTCAATAAATACCATAATAATAATAATAATATTTATTTTTATTATATATTATATAAAAAGGCATATTGCCAGAATTCAAGGTGGAGCGTTGCTTGTGAGATAAAAGAATCATATATGCTGCTGTTGCCTGTGTATGTCGCTCCAGCTACATGTAAACATCGTCCATTTTACAGAAGATAAATATAAAATGGCTGACATTAGGCAGGCTGTGGAAAATGTTCACCTTTGTTCAGCTTACAATGGTTTAATGAGTTCTGCTTCTGTAAAGATTCACAGGGTTCTGACCTCATGTGACCTCTTTAGCTCAAGGCTGCCTGTGCAGCCCCCCTAATGGGGGCCTGGCATCCCCCACTCACCTCCAAACTGTGAATAGGAGGCAGATGTATATATATTATATACAAAGGCATATTGCCAGAATTCAAGGTGGAGCGTTGCTTGTGAGATAAAAGAAGCATATATGCTGCTGTTGCCTGTGTATGTCGCTCCAGCTACATGTAAACATCGTCCATTTTACAGAAGATAAATATAAAATGGCTGACATTAGGCAGGCTGTGGGAAAAGTTCACCTTTGTTCAGTTTACAATGGTTTAATGAGTTCTGCTTCTGTAAACATTCACAGGGTTCTGACCTCATGTGACCTCTTTAGCTCAAGGCTGCCTGTGCAGCCCCCCTAATGGGGGCCTGTCATCCCCCACTCACCTCCAAACTGTGAATAGGAGGCAGATGTAGTCAAATGGCTCAGCCCCAAACCTGGCTTTAGGTCAACTTGTCTTCTACCCACAAATCTGCACCTTCTCTCAAGCCACTTAAATGCAGTCACAAATGGCCTATTGTGCACTTAATTTATTTCCATGATATCATGAATACAAAAGGATTTCTTTTCCTTTTTATGAATGGCTAATTTTCTTAAGATTTTGCATAATTGCAAACTGCATATTGTGTTTCTTTAAGGCTTCCAATTAAGTTTCAGTTCCTAGAGGAGAATGATCATTGCTAGCATCCTGTTACTTGGATACGTCCATTCTGAATTTGGAAGATAAAGTTACAATAATACGAATGTTTCTTTTTTTTTTTTTAAACTTTGTTTTATTGGCATTTTCATAATATAACAAAAGGCGCAAAACATTTTCACAAATTGTGCATGTAACAGGCCCAAAAATCCCCCCTCACCCTCCCCTAACGCACCCACCCCCCCAAAAAGAAAAAACAAAAAACTTAGTCCTCATAGAAACATTTTGCTGGGGAGCCGCTAAGAAAGCTCCGAAATTCTGGAGCTCCAGGAAGAGCGAGAGCGTTGACTACTTGAATGGCTGATGAACCACCATCGTCCCCCGGTCCGTGGGCCCTGTCCACTCCTTGTCCCCCCTGAGGATCAATGCACATCCCAGCCCCATGTCTTCTGTACCCCGTACCAGTTTGCTTGGAAAGAGCCCATGTCATTGTTCATCATTGCCGTCAGTTTATCCATCAGGAACATGTTTTTTACCTTTTTTAGCCAGTCCTCCTTCGAAGGGGTCGCCAGGCTCTTCCATTTCTGGGCCAGTGCAATCCTTCCCGCCCTCAACATTGTCTCCCACATTCTAGGGTATCGGGGTATGTCCGTGTCCTCCGGGGGGAGGCCCAGCAGCATTGTCAGGGTGTTCTGGGGGAGAAGCTCTTCAGAAACTTCGGCGATCCAGCCCCTCACCGTCTCCCAGTATGTCTGAGCTTTCGGGCAGTGGCACCACATGTGCCCTCTCGTACCAACCTGGTCACATCCCCTTGGGCATGCGGGGGACACTCCCGTGTACATTTTAGCCAACTTCACTGGTTCTCTGTGCCACCCCTGTAGGATCGTGAAGTTGTGTTCCATGTCCGCCGTGAATAAGTTCCCATGGAAGGCTATTTTAAATATTCTCGACCAGGCGTCCTCCGAGATCTCATCCCCCGCTAAGTCATTCCAGAATGTGCGGAACCCCCTTCTCTCCCCTAAGTTAACCATGTTCAGTAGCTTGTACATCCCTGATACCACACCCTTCCTGGAGGTTGCCGAGTCCAGGAGTTTCTCGAAGGGGGTCAGCTGTCTTTTCAGGTTCTGGCCCCAGGCCTGGTCACATAGGATTCCCTTCCGGCGGATGTATTCAAATATGGAGAGGGCCCCCTGACCGAGGACGTCCCTCAGTTCCTCATATGGCCGGAATTCTCCTTCCCTAAACATCTGCCCCGCCCACTCCATTCCCAAGTCGGACCACAACTGGGTGTTGCGGAACCCCCTGCTTCCCAGTTTGAAGGGGTGACCCCAGAGGGAAGACATCGGTGACGGCCACAATGTTAGGTGTGCCGTCTGGGGGCTTTCCCTCCAGATTGTCCAGGGGACTCCCAGGGTTGGGTGAGATTTGAGTCTGTTCGGGATAACCTTGCTAGGGGCCCACAGGAGGTCTCAAATCTTTAGTCGGTGAGCGTCCATGTCCTCCACATATGACCAGTAAGTGCCCATCCCCTCTTTCATGTGTTCTAGGAGGACGCGCAGCTGGGCGGCCCGGAAATAGAGTTGAAAGTCTGGCAACCCAAACCCTCCCTTGGTAAGGTCAAGACCCTATTGGCGGTTCTCGGGGTCTTGCCCTGCCATATGAACTCCCGCACCGCATTCTGAAGGACACTGAAGGTCCGGTCAGGGACTACAGATGGGAGGGCAGTGAAAAGATATAGTAGTAGCGGGAGAATGTTCATTTTCACAGCCGTCATGCGGCCGTACCAGGACAGGATCATTGACCTCCACCTCCTTAAATCTGCAGTGACTCCTGACACAACAGGGTCATAGTTAGCAGGGGCTAGATTGGTTAAGTCCCGGGTGAGGAGGACTCCCAGGTATCGAATGGAGGCCTTCCCCACCGTTATTCCTTCCAGGCTGGCAAGAGCGTCCAAGCCCGGGTCCCGGATACTCATGGGGAGCAGGACTGATTTGGACGCATTGATCCTGAGACCAGAGAAACGCCCGAAGGTAGTCATCAGGGAGAGGAGCGCGGGGAGCGAGGATCTCGGGTCTACCAAATAAGCCAGGATATCATCTGCGAACAGGGAAAGCTTAAATTCCACCTCCCCCCTCTTAATCCCCTTAATCTCTGAGTGAGCTCTGACTGCTATGGCCAGGGGTTCCATGGAGAGGACATAGATTAGAGGGGAGAGTGGGCATCCCTGTCTTGTCCCCCGCGACATGGGGAAGGGCTCCGACAACCCGCCATTGACTTGGACCCTGGCCCTAGGGGCCCTGTATAAAGCCGCCACCCAATCCCTGATGTGTGGACCAAAGCCCATTTTCTGGAGGGTAAGTTCCATGAATCTCCACTCCACCCTGTCGAACGCCTTTTCCGAGACTAGGTACAGGACTCTTGCGTCCAAATCTGACCTCTGGGTATAGTGCAACAGGTCTATAGTCTTCCGGATGTTGTCTGAGCCCTGTCTCCCCCTAATAAACCCCACCTGGTCGCCGTGGACCAGCTTCGGCAAGACCCCCTCCAACCGTCCCCCAAGCACCTTGGCCAGAATCTTCACATCAACATTCAACAGGGAGATGGGTTGGTAGGAGGAGCATTCCCTAGGGTCCCTGCCGTCCTTGGGGAGCACCACAATAATTGCCTCCATCATGGAGTCCGGAAGCACCGCGTTGAACACTTTTACCAAGTGGGGGGAAAGGGTCGAGCGGAACCTTTTGTAAAAGTAAACCGAGTAACCGCCCTCGCCCGGGGAAGTGCCCACCTTCATCCCTCCAATCGCGCGCTCTACCTCGTCCTCGGTCACAGGGCCCTCCAACTCCTCCGCCATCTCCTTGGTCAGGGCCGGGATCTGGATTGAATTCAGGAACCCCACCATCTCCGCCTCCTCCCCATTATACTCGTACGAATATAGTTTCTCATAATATCGGCGGAAGGCTTCGCCAATGTGGGGCGTATCGTAGCCTGCCTTTCCCACCTCGTTCTTAACCTCTTTCACTAATCGGCTTCTCTGCACCTCCCTCAGTTTCCAAGCCAGAATCCTATCCGCCCTGTCCCCTTTTTCATAGTACTTTTGTTTGACCAGTTGGAGACTCCTCTCCATCTTGTGGAGAAGGAGATCCTTCAATTGGAGTCTATAGTCGTCCAGTGCGGTCACCTGATCGCGGTCTAGGGGAACCGTGGGAGGACCCCCAGGTTGGAGTGGGGCGATTTTCTCCCTGAGGTACCTTTCCTGGCCCTCCCTTTCCCTTTTTTTCTGGGCTCCCATTTTGATCAAGGTTCCCCATAAGGTCGCCTTAAAGGCGTCCCAGAGGGTATGTAAACCCACCTCCCCGTTGTCATTAAGTTCAAAGAATTCCGTGATGGCCTCGAGGACCTCCTGGGCTAGGACTTCGTCCTTTAACAGGGAGTCGTTGCACTTCCATCTCCCTCTGCGTTCGTATAGACCTCCCCTTGCTATAGTGACTCGGACCAAGTCGTGGTCAGACCAGGGGACGGGGTCTACCCTGTGGCCCGAGGCAAATGGGTGTAGCGTCTCGTCCACCAGGATGTAGTCTATCCTGGAGAACGACGTGTGGATGGCTGAGTAATATGTAAAAGAGGGGGAGTCTGTTCTGAGGACAGGGATCGTATCCAACAGGCCCAGTTCTAGGTTGACTTTTTGAAAGGTGCGCGCCATGATCTCATCCGCAGCCCTGGAGGACTGCGGACCTGCACGTTTCCTGTCCAGGATGGGGTCCAGAACCATGTTGAAGTCCCCCCCCACCACCACCGTGCCATGGATGAAGTACTTGAGTTTGTCCCCCACCTCCTCCCAGAATTGGGCTTGGCCTTCGTTTGGGGCATAGATGGCAGCTAGGGTCAGTGGGGCCCCCTGGATCTTTCAGCGTGGCTTCATTCTCGAAGCCCACATGTTTTGCTACTAGGATGGCGACCCCTCTCTTTTTGCACTTGTGGGATGCACTGTGAACCTCGCCAATTCCCCCTCCCCGCATTTTGGGCTCCTTCCCCCGTGGCCAGTGAGTCTCTTGCACGAAGAGAAAATCCAGGTGTGCCCTTCTAAATTCCCTACAGACCAGGGACCTCTTGGTGGGGGTATTTAAGCCACGGACATTAAGTGAGCCCACCCCTAGGGCGGGCAGCCCGTCAGCCATGGTCACTATGTTCCTCTCTCTCGGCCAACTCCTTCCCTGCGCTCCTCCCCGTATGCTCGGTTGTATCAACTCTGTGTTCCCCTTTTCGCCCCGCCCCCTCCCCCCAGGTGGGCCTAAGACAAAACCCCAACTGCCCCCCTTCCCCGAACCGTAACTGAACTTCTCCAACTCCTGTGGTCCCCCCCACCTCCCGCCCCGGCGTCCAGCCAAGTAGTGCTGCCATTGCTGGCTTTTGGCCGAACCACCAGCCTGCCCACCTCGGCCAGGCAATCTGCATTAGAAGCTCATCTCCTTGAGCCCCCTAAGATCCCCCGCGGCTGTGACCCCTCTGCGAACCCCACCTACTTGCAGGTCGTAGGGACGTTAATAGTAGTGAATCCTCTGAATCTGTGTCCCTCCGACCAGGGCACACCAGGGTGCCCCCGTGCTCAGTCCTCGGAGTCGTTACGTTCTCCTTCCTTTGATGGTGAGGGGGTGTTCATTTTCCTGAATTTCCTTGTGCCGGTGCGCTTTCTCCTCTCGCCGGACGGACCAGGGCCACCGGGTCTCCCGTGCTCCGGTCCCGATGGGCCCCTCCGGGGGTTGGTGTCCGCTGTATATTCTTGTATGGCTCCCCTTATGTCCTCTTCCGTGATTAGGGTCGATCTTTGGCCCATGTAGTCGAAAGTCAGGGAGAAGGGGTAGCCCCATCTGTAGCGCACTTCCTTTTCCTTAAGCACCTGTGTGAGAGGGCGGCACATCCTATGCCTGGCCAGCGTGTAGGCGGAGAGATCTTGGTATATGGAGACTTGGGCGTTGTTATAGGTGATTTCCCTAGCCTTTCTGGCCTCGCCCAACTCCTTCGTCTTCTCCGAGTAGTAGTGGAACCGGACCAGAATCGACCGGGGGGCCCCGGCCCTGCCCCCCACCCTGTGCACCCTGTCGAATGTTAGCTTGGTTGTCATTTCCTCCGCGAACAAGAGAATGATGATGTCTCGTACTGCTCGGGTGACGTCCCTCTCCGTTTCCCCCTCCATTTCGGGCATCCCAAAGATTCTGAGGTTGTTCCTCCTCTCCCTGTTTTCGAAATCATCCATCTGCCGGGCCCTTTCCTCGTCCCTCTTCTCCAGGGCCTCCAGCCTCATGCTATATTGTATGTCTTGGACTGCTGTAGAGGATTGGTTGGATTCGACCTGTAGAAGCCTGTCCTCAATCTTATCCACCCTCTGGTCCATTTTTTCAAATTTCTGGGCAATGTCGGAGCGCATGTCCCTAATTTCCTGTAGGATCGAGGCGAAGCCCCTTTCCATTGCCGCCGAGGAGGGGGTGACGTCCCCAAATTGGGCCATGGTCCCTTTGTCACCTCTTACAACCTCCTGGAATCGGTATCTCTGCAAGGCTTCCCTCCAGCTCATGTGGTTCTTTCCTGTGTCCTGTCGTCTGGATCCCTGCGGCCCCGGCGGGGGGGCAGGGGGTCCCCTGCTGGCCAGTCCTTCCTTACTTGGGTTGTGCACTCCACAGATGTCCCGAATGGGGTCACCCACTCCAGGGGGGTGGGCACACGCCCCACCTGTTCCCAGGCAGGGGCCTCACACCCTTTTCAAGCGCCTCGTGGTCTTCTGGGGCCTCCTCTGGTCTCCTTGAGGGGGGAGGTGGTGCTTCAAGGGGGCCCGACCTTCCAGTCCAAGGGGGGAAGGGACATTGTGGCTCACGCCGCGAGTCCTGGGGGGCACCTCTGGGCGGGCACACGCCCCACCAGCTGCTGGTGGGGGCCTCGCACCCTGGTCACCCTCGCTTCAGGCCGTGCTGTCTCTGGGGGGGGCGGTCCGGGGCCCCCGGTCCGTAGTCCACACCTTTGGTCTTCTTGCTCCTGGGGTTCCACCCTGCTCGGGCCGCTCACCTGTGGGGGGGCGAGTCCCAGGCCTACCGGGGCTCCCCCAGCTCTGCTGCGCTGGGTTCCGGTGGGCTGCGAGCGCCCGCGATGATGACTTTCGGGGGGGGACCGCCCCACTCCTTTCTCTCACTCCCGGGGGGGATGCCGCCTCCTCCGCTGCCCTGGACTCCGGCGGGCCGTGAACGCCCGTGATGCTGTCCCCCAGGGGGGGGACCGCCCCGCTCCTTCTCCTCACTCCTGGGGGGGCGGACGCCGATTCCCTGAGGGCGCCGCTCCAGGCCCCCAGATGCTGCCTCCTCGCCGCGCGGGCAGTCCCGGCGCGCTATGCTCTGGTTCGGGCCGCGGGGGGAGGGGCGGAGAGGACCGACCCGCAGCCGCGTCCCCGAAGTCCCGGGGGCCTGGACCCCGACCGGGTCGCTCCCCGCACTCCGAGGGGGGGTTGTTGATAGGGGGAGTGAGGGCTAGTCGGGCTGGGGTGCCGTGTGCGCCCGGGGAGAGACCGCCTCACTCGCAGTCCCGAGGCCGTTCCAGTCCTGCTGCGTCACCCGCCCAGGCACCGGGGGTTGCGAACTCCGGCTCCCCGGGGAGCTCGAGCTCCGCTCTTTTGCTCATCGGGGGGGCGGGGGGGCGCCGAGTCGGTCTCCCAAGTTGAACTTGCTGGGGGGGCTCAATCCCCTCTGATTGCCGGGCTTCGACGGGAGCTGTGCAGTCAGGCAGCCATTGCCTGTGCGCCCCCTGGTGGCCTTCCAATACGAATGTTTCTTAATGCGTTACAACAGGATTTATACATTTATCTGATTAGATTATCACATATTGTTTACCCATCAGAAGTAGGAGGAGATGCAGGCATTCAATGGCCCAATTGCAGACTGTTCTCTAATCCCAGCTTTCCATATAAATTACTGTGTGTGTTCTTGGGTATATTTTTTGTTTTACTGAACCTTGCCTAGCAAAAGTGTTAGTCCATAGAAGAATACATGAACACAAAACATACAAAACTGGTTGCATTTATATTTTACAATTTGGTCAACCAGAACAATTGTGCTTCTCCAATTACTTCTTGGTAAGCAATTTAATATGCATATAAACTGATCAAATCATATAAGGTACAATTGGACAAGTTTAGGATACAAAAAGGAGACAATTAATGATCATGATTAATTAATAATAATTCATGCCCAATTCGGTACAGTTAATTCACTAAACACAAAGAAGACCTCAATGCTTCTCTCTAACCAACACATGTTTCGACCAATTGGTCTTTCTTAAGGCTAATAATTGGCACAACAACAAAATCCATGTGGTTAAGAAACAATACCACTCATTGGTTTGTTCGAATCCAATGACCATTATCTGTGGTATAATAATCAGTGTGCGTGTAGACACAGATTAAGGAAGGCGAAAAGATGACAAAGAAAGAAAATCAAACATATAAGTTGAGATAGATTGTCATGATATTTACAATTCTAGTACCACAGAAAATATCACCTCTTATGACTGTTTGCCATGCTAAAAGACCCTCAAAAGTTCCAGAGGCAACGAAACAACCGCAATCCATTGTGGAAAACGCACTAATGTGATTGTGAAATTATTTCATGTGTCTATTTCATAACCCGACTAGTGTGTTTACAGTGCAAATAGATACCCTCTGATATTGCTACATTATATGCATACTGTGACCATTAGCAATTTATATTATGGGCTGCACAAGAAAGCACTCACCATATTAAATTAATTTTCTGAATAGTATGAAAAAGTGGCTTACATTAAAGCCAGTCTCCTGGATTAGGTATCTGAAAAATGGGTGATGACAATTATTGCTAGTCCCATGATCACTATCACCATGCTGGTGATCACAAGCTAATATTATTCACCAATATTTTGAGTAAGCTTTTAGACGATGATTTGGTTGTGTTGCATTTGATTTATGTTATTACTGTATGATCTGTCATGCTGCAAACAAGAAATAAATATAACCTGTATGTTACATAAATAAAACTGTACCAGCCCTATGCGGGTGTCATATATCCAGTGCTGTTTATATTTAAGGTACTCTGGAGGGTGGAAGCTCCAGGATCCTATAGGGTGCTGCACCAAGGTGATATATATGCATGGCTTTGGAGTGCCACACTGTGAGCTACTCCCCTCCCTCCCCCAACGTGGGTGTTTGAGAGTGAGCAGGTTCCCTACAAACCTTATGACTACAGCTACCATAACTCCTTGCAGCAGAATCAACATTGATTGATTACACTGCACTGGCTCTTTGCTGCAAGTAACACTGCCTCCCTGATGACGTGATAAGCACAGGAACTGGCCAGAGAACATGAGTAGCTATGGAGGTGAATTGTGCAGGGAACCAGAGTGTGCCCCTTCCATCCAGTACTGCATATATATCAGTTACAAAACGTTGTTAAAGGGACATTATGGTTAAGTTGCGCTACTAAAAACCTATAAAATTCAGTGAAAATACATTGTTAAAGTGACATTATGGTTCAGTTGCCCTAAGAAAAACCTATCAAAGTAAGTGCAAAAACTTTTTTGAAGGGACATTACAGCTACTTTGCCCTAATAACAACCTATCCATATTATGGCTACAAGTAAAACCAAAAAGAAAACAGAAATTTGCCAGTTATGGTAAGCATAGGCAACCATAACTCGCGCCACCACTGTGCACTGCAAGGACTAACACCCATGACATCAAACATGACATCGCAAATGGCATCTATGACATCACTGATGACATCACATGTGGATTTAGTTTTCATGGAAAACCTCGACTAGGGATTTTCATTGTAATGTTGGCAGAACACTATGAGAGATCAATGGAAGAACTATCATGACATAAATAGTTAATTAAGCAATGCATTCTTATAAACACCATTGCATTACAGAGTTCTTTCCAGTACACGAAGGAACTCATGTTGAAACGTAGGCATTGTTTACAGCATGCACTATACAGGTGCAATCTTCAAAATCTTCCCATGTTGCATAGGCAAATGCTGAATGCTTTTGTTTCCGATTTTCCGATTTTCCTGCACTGTGAAACATGTAATAAGTAGCTCACAATGCCTTACTTACTACATAATTTTACTACTACAAAACAAAGAGACCACAACACATACAAATATAAGCATATACAGGGAAATTAAAGTAAGCAAAACTGCAGCAGTATTACCAGAAACTGTTCATAACCCTACCTGATTATGTTTATGCGCACACACACAAATGGTTGCTGTGTTTCAGGCTTCCTCCTTCCCCTCCTCATATGTATCATATGATGTGACTAAATCCTAAGGAAAGTAGTGTAAGAAGGGTACGGTCTACAAATACAGTACCTTTTCAATGTTTCGTCCCTGACTGTCAGTGAGGAAAACCACCTGGCCTACATATGTCAGTGAACAAAAAAAGAGGGCGCCAGACATATGATGTCATCAGTGATGTCGTCAATGTCCATCACCTACCATCAAATGCCACCTACAATGGTATGTGATTTCAAAGATTTCATTTAGCCATATCAGCCATTGTAATATCCAAATGGTTACTCTCTTCTTTCCTTTTGTCAATTTTACGACCTTTTCCCCCACTAACGCACCTCCTATAAAATTCATAAAATTCTAACAGAAAAGATTGACTGAATGTACCCTACCAAAGTAAGCCAAGTACATACATTGCATGCATAAGACAGGGTGCCTGCCACTTACCTTGCACACTTCACAGAATGCAACATTACTTAAAACCCCCAAAAATGTATGTGTGCATTGACAACAGTACCATAAATGTGAATAAATAAATCAAACAACTGAAATAATTGCTCCACTCATGTAGCAAGCACATATCTGCAGAAAAGTTCATGGAATTGCACACACGAAAACATTCTCCTTTCCAATCTGTAGATCTTTCCGAAACTTTTTCTCACCCTTCTACAATTAGGACTAATCCGTTTTCAAACTAAATAGTCCTACACCAATACACACACATGCTAAAGTGCATGTCTTACAACACACTTACAAATAAACCACTTACCCCCTTACCAAACATGCTGATGTTCCCAAGTCCCCATTCATATACAAAGCCATCCAATTACACACACACACTAACTCTTCCTGCCAAGACATCCCCCTACACTTTTAAGTAATGTATTCTCCAAATGCAATCACTATGCCATTGACAAACATATTTTCTTACTATCTTCTTGTACACTTGCAGTACCCACCACTGTCCTGAAAGCCACTGGCGTGTCAACTTGAAAATACAACCTAGAATAAACATACTCTCAACAACCAACAAAGTAAGTACAATACATCGTAGTGTTTTACGTCTTACTGAGAGAGTGCAGTGTTCTTGTATTGTAAGATACACAATTCCATCAACCCACCGGTATTTGCTTCATTCTTACTCATTACACCTCTACAGTTCCTCACTTTATATTATCATCTCGCCACCATTATACTAACCCCCAGATAGCAATATAGCGTTCCCAACCTAAAGTTACAGCTCATTACACAATCACACACCTCAATTTATATGCCTACCCTCATATTCAACTACTCATGCACAGTGCATTTCAAAATATGCACACCCACACTTTCCTTTTTTCTCCAACAGCTACTACAGAATGCCTACCAAAAAGCAACACTGTAGAAAACAACGCAGAAATAGATCAGCTCAACCTAAAAGCATAGAAAGTAGCCATCCACCCCTAGCGGAATTGGTACAGAAAGAGAACAGCTAGTACAGTGACTAACGAAAACGAAAGCACCTACCAGTAAGGAAACTGTAATTCCTCTGTCAAAATGTGGAAATGAAATGTACTAAAAAGGGTGCAACTCTCACTACTGCTAACAGAGAATGTACAAATGGCAATGTCACCACAAGGAAGCATTCCAAAATATTTATTTTACAAAAATAATTCGACAACAGGGTACTTTACATTAATTTTAAACAGAATGAACCACTAACAACATTAATTTGTAAACTACAATCACTACTTCGAAACGAACGCAATATCAGCATAGATACCTTTGGCAACATCTGTACAGGTGAGTGTAGTCACACCACCAGCACAGAGCCATACTTCAATGAATAATCATACAAACAAGAGCAAACAAACCAAATTGCCATACATAGCAGTGGACGAGGGTATGAAAAGGTAGACAATACCATAATGGAAGAAGAAACACTGCTTTCACAAATATCCCCATCAAATTTAGATTCCACTTTCCATTCCACCGAACCAATACACCCCATCTACAAATGGCCTTGCACATCAATGTATAACGTTTGCCAAAACTAAAATCTTTGAAGCAGTTCCTCAATCACTATGTGAAAGCCAATGACAAACAAAAAATGAAAATACTACAAACTATCTACTCCTGTCCAGTGCGCAAATACATAGAACTATGAGGACATTTCTTAGTCTGCATTTCTAGACCTGCTTGCAAAAGCACCTTCCACCATATCAAAATGTTAGCAACACACCATTCTACTGTAGGAAATCTTGTTTACAAGCTGTACTATGCAAAATGTCCAGCTTTAGCACTGGAACATTTGAATAATATTCACCACACGGTACAGCCAAACAGCTGCTCAAACAAATAGACCACATCCAAAAGAAATATGTTGGAACTGAAGAGCACTTACAAACTCCAGCACTTTCAGAAAACAGTAGCGACAACTTTGCAGATGTCAACTTTCTATGTCACACATACAAAAAAG
Source organism: Ambystoma mexicanum (assembly GCF_040938575.1). Lineage (NCBI taxonomy): Eukaryota > Metazoa > Chordata > Amphibia > Caudata > Ambystomatidae > Ambystoma > Ambystoma mexicanum. The sequence goes on from NC_090941.1 coordinate 1,126,866,260, forward strand.
AAATCCGAAAGTTCAAAAGCACATCTGCTGAGGTGCCAAACCAAGTATGTGTGTGTTGTCACTGAACTTTCTATACAAAGAGCACGAAAACTATAGATATAATTTACAAAATAGAAGACGATGAGGAATCCCAATGGTTTCAATTATCTATGTACCTTATAGCAGGAAACAAACACGAAATTAATAACACCTCCATACTGTGCACATACTGCACTGCAAAACTTGACAATAACCAAATGCCTTCACGGCCCATCAGTAATAATTTGGAAATATGTCCACTGCCAAATGCACTCCAACAGCTTAATTTGTATGAGAGCGTTATAATCCAAAGAGTACACCCATTCCAAGCAATAATACGACTTCAAACAAAAACTGCAAAATTGCCTCCAACCGAATTACTAAGAGGTATTTGTGGGAAAGTAGATTATTTACCATTAGATCTCAAAGAAAATGTAGACACTCTACGAGTGCTAAGGCCAATAGTACAATCTTTGATTATCCTGGTAAATGGTGTACCTGCAAAAGATAAAACAAAGTAGCAGCAACTAGTGGACTTAAACAAAGTTAGGAAAGCCTTGCAATACCTTACAGAGAACAATGAATACTACAAAGAAATTAATGTTGATGAAAATATGAGAGAAACCACCAAAATAATTCAGGACTCCTAAGCAACTGGCCAATTTGAACTTCTAGATCCTACTGTAGCCTCCAATATTTTAGATCACTATACAATTCACCCACTATACTCCAAAGACACCAGAGACGATGCACTAGAAACATATCAAATGCGGCAAGCCAAAGGATCGCCATTCAGTATATGGGAAAAAAGTGTAGAAGCTCAAGCCTTTCCTCTAACCTTCCCAACTGGAAAAGGTGGAGGATACGATGAAAGATGCACACAAATAACAGCATCAGAATACCGCTCTTTTTACGAATGTATTCTAAAGACCCTAGATTTAGACAAAGCATGGAATACATATTCCACCTCCTCTTTGAAAGTGAACTAGCAACTCTATGTTATGGAGCTGCACACACATTGAAAACAGGTTCCTATTTTCAAAACATGTCTGCTACACAGCTACTTCAAATGTTGCAAGACAAAGACGAAGTATTACAGTCAAGTATTATAAATCTCTTGGCAACATGCATGGTACAAAGGAGTACTGGTTCTGATGGCACACAGAAGTGCAGTGTATGCTACGCTACCTTGGCCCACCTACATGGTTAGTCACTTTAAGGTGTGCAGAGTATGCATGGGAAGACTTGCACACTTTCCTATGCATAGCAAACAAAACAAACCAGGTATAGACATTAAAACACCAGGAGAACTCTGCTCTCTTGATCCTGCAAATGTATCAAGGCACTTCCATCATCGCGTCATTGCCATGCTGCACTTCATTTGCAATAAAGCACTTCCTCCCCTCAGAGAAGTGGAACAGTTCTTTTGGATAAAAGAATATCGAGCCAGAGGAGCCTCACACATCCACATGCTTTTGTGGATTAAGAATGCTCCTAAATTTGGTCAGGACAGTGATGCAACTGTTTTGCAGTTCATTCACAAATATGTCACTTGCGAAATCCCTTCAGAAAGTACACATAGTGACCTACATGCACATATTTTGCAGTTTCAAAGACACAAGTGTGGCAATTATTGTCGGTGCAAATATAAAAACAAAGGCAAATACTACACCAAATGCAGCTTTGGTTTCCCTAGACCAGTTTCAGCAACAGGGCAAGTAAACAGCTTCATGTCTTCGGTTAGACACAGTGTGAAAGGGAAATCTCCTAAGAACACATCCTGCATAAAAAGAACTAATGCATCAAAGTACATCCATGATTCTAATGTAATAATTGCCCTCCTATGGAATGCAAATGTAGATGTACAGTACATTGCAGACAATTCCACTGCAGTTGCACGATATGTCACAGCCTATTTAGCCAAAGCAGAGAAAAGAGAGCTCAAAGACCTCTGGGATGATATATCATCTGATAAAACACTGTCACAAAAATTGTACAGCTTTGGCATACGAAATGCTGTCCCATAGAGATTGTGGCTGCTACAAAGCCGCAGACCATTTAACTGGCACCGCTTTATATGGGAAATCTGAAAACATAGTGTGGCTAAGCCTTGGTTCTGCTGCATCCAGAAAAAGAGTCCTGAAATTGTACAAAGACATAGAAACAATACGATCCCAACAGCCAGGACATTTTGAAAAACAACTTATTGGACACATATTACCCAAACAGGAGAATTACTTTAGAAACCATGTGCCTGTACCACATAGCCCAAAACTTCTCATACAAAAATAACATTAACCAAGATGAGAAAAAAGATAGATATGGAGTCAAAAGCTGTGAAGGCAGCTTGGTGAAATTTACCAAACGAAGCCTGATTAATCTTATGAAGTTGTCATTAAAAACTACTCAACACAAAGAACTGTACTACATGGCTCTAATGCAACTTTTCAAACCAGGGAGAAAAGAAGAAGATTTATTAGACACCCATGTCTCCTACTTAGATGCGTTCAGTGCAAGTGAAAGTACCATGCCAGATTTAAACTTAACACGGTACAAAACCATATTGGACAATGAACGCCAACAAGAAGAAGAACTTCAAGCACAACTAAATGTAGACACTCCTGAGAGCAGTGATCCTTCTGTGACAGGAAGCCAAGAAACACTTGGACAGCCACTCATAGCAAATGAGACAGAATTAACCATGACAGAAGAAGAGAACACCATGTGTCACTATGAGCAATCTGCAGCGTACCATTTTTCTAGAAGTAACTAAAGAAATTGAACATGGTATACAGCACAAAACTATAACTTGTACCTGTGAACACTACAAACCTGTACTGCTATATGTAAGTGGTGGAGCTGGTTCAGGCAAAACATTCTTAATAAAAATGATCAGTAAATTCCTCCAACAATTAACATACAACAACCTTTCAGCTGTTGTAACCGCCCCCACAGGTTTAGCTGCCAACAACATAGGTGGTGTCACTTTATACTGATTGCTACTCCTTCCAATAGAACACCAACACAAATTAGACTACTACAAACTTTCAGCAGAAGCTGCTATGGAGCTACACAGAGTTTTGAAACAAAGAAAATGCTCCTAATAGATGAGGTGAGCATGGTGTCCAAGTCAATGTTCGCTTTGATTCACTGCAGATTTCAAGAGGTCCTCAAAACAGACTACGAAGAACACTTTGGAGAGAAACATGTCATTGTTTTTGGTGATCTCCTTCAATTAACACCAGTGAAAGGTGAACATATGTTTAAAACCTTAGGACAAAATCTGTGCCGTAAAACTCTTGGAAGCATCAGGAATGTAAATCTATGGCAACATTTCCAATACAGAGAACTAACTGAAAACATGCGTCAGTCTGCAGACCTCACCTACGCCAGCATTTAAAAAAAACATTTGGATTGGTGTACGGTCGAAGGAAGTGCAGTCTACTCCAAATACGAGACACATCCATGAACTATACGGCCATAACACATGTGATATTGATGTCATGGATCAATTAGCACACAAATTTGTCAGCTGTATGTCCTTAATGCCAACTCTAGCAAGCTGTGCAAAATTCAATGAACCAATGCTGAAAAAAGAAATGCAACCAATAATGCAAATTTACTCCATAGACAAACTAGACGTGCATGGTATGAAAGTACCTATGTGTCAACAAACCATAGCACGACTAAATACCTTATAAAACTCTATGGCCCTCATTACGACCCTGGCGGAAATCGAAAAACGATGGCGGAAATGCAATACCGCCATCGAATAGCGCTCGGTGCGATTATGACCCGTCACCGTAAAGTACGATGCCATTAGCGACACCGTAGTGAACGCCAACGCTAACTGCACCAAGTACGCGCACGCGCGCCATGCCAAACCGTAACTACCACCATGGCGCAATGGTACGTGAATTCTGACCCTAGCGGACATGTACCTAACGCCATCAAGCATGGCGGAAAGTACCATTCCGCCATGGTGAGAAGTACGGCATCGCGAGTCAACCGTAAACGGCCCTACTGAGTGCCTGTACACCACTCCCTGGCCACATTGCACAACTCCTCGTAGGTGCAATGAAGTCACACAATGCAACCAGTGAAATGTACAAGTAACCCATGCATGCCAACGAACAAATGAATCTAGGGGCTCCAAGTGGCTTGTGAGTGGCCATCCATATTTGCCATGGCACCATTGCCGCACTGATGCAGCACAGGCATGTGAAGGTTCAAGTACAGCAACATGAACTGAAATATGAGACAAACAAAAACAGGCCCCCCATCGCTTGACACCAGTGTAAGGCAACATTCAAAGCAGTATCTTGAGTGAGACTGCACCAGCCCTGTACTCCTGCCAGTAAACAAACCAACCATCAGCATGTACCACACAAGTTGGCAGAGTGACTGAGCAGCCAGACTCATCTCAAGAGGGGCCAATGGGAGCTGCAGGGCACAGATGGCACGAATACAGAAGCTATTCCAATGGACATGACCTCAGTCTCCCTCCAAGAAACGCACGCAAACACAGGCACCTGTGACCAGCCATATTCTGATAATCACATCATTCCACCAATCCACCTGGCTGACCGGCATCTGTTACACAAAAGCTAATCCCCCGCCCATGAGCATGACATCATTAAAACAGTCATAATGGTAGCCCCTATCCCTGACCACACTGGGCTTCGTAGGCAAACGCGGCCAGTACAGTACCACGCAACTATAACCAGAAGCCGGAACCCAATGCAGATCTCCTCACAATACATCGCACCACAAATAGGAATATGCTACATTACTTGCAAAGAAGAACGCTACACGGTTAATATCAGAATGGAAATTTAATGCACCACAAAATCACCAAGCCCATACAGCCATTGGGTCATGAACCCCAAAATACATTTCATCATTGTGGGCTGCATCCGCAATAAATGACCAGCTTCTTCTTGTGTGACGCCCTGTTCCTTCATGGTACACAGGGGCTACATTCACGTTCAAAAAGGCAACATGGAAGCGCCTAGAACCGCAGGGCCGTCCCATTAGGTAGGCACTAGTCCAGCTGAAAGGTCGAAATGTTGCTCCTAGCCACTAGTACTGCGTAAGGGCATGTGGCCCATTGGCGATCGTCCCATAAGATCGTAATGGTGCTCCACTGATTAACTCGAAGCAGCAGGTGTCGGGAGTAAAAGCCATCTGCAGGAGTGGCATACAGATGGCAGCGGCAAAAGGGGAGGAGATACCTGTCACCCAAATGAAATGAAAAAGAATAGTATGGCCATCAGAACTTGATTTGTATTACTCACTTCAATGACCACACTAAATCTACAGCCATATGCATGCTAGCCCACTCCAAAGGATTATTCCCACCCAAAAATCACCTGCGAATCATAACTATGAAAATCGAGGTGAAAACACTGTTACAAACGAGTGTTTGTGTGCATGCGTCTGTCAAAACAGAATCCATTCGATGGGATTAGTAACGTGCATAGACACAAGTGTTTGAAGGCGCGTCGAGACAGGGAGGGTTCAACAAGGGCAGATAGACGATGGTCCCACTATGGCAGCTCTGCATCACATAGCGCAGGGGAGGTGGATAGATCCCAAAAAGCCCTGTAAATGGCAAACTCTCCATCAAATCATCTGTCCATGCATCCATACATCATTCCCTCATCCCGGTATGAAAACGCCTGATTATTTACTCACATAACATGTGAAATTTCCATTGAGTCTGTGCGTAATGCAGTCTGCAAAATCCACTGTGCTCCAGGCCGGAATTCCAGTGTTGTGAAGTAACATGTATTTGGGAACGTCCTGCCTTATCGTCCACTACGCTATTGCGCATCCCATACTATTCATATCAATCATTGCATTCTCGCCATGGCCCCTGTCCCAAGGACATTAAACAATAGAACGTTATATTTGCAGTCAGACCTGTGGGCGTCTCCTCGCCGCTAGCTGAAGACCGAAAGCGCCGTCCTTCGAATTCCTCATTTGTAACATCACGTCGAAAAGGCATCTGTGACCGCTTGAAATCACAAATCCATCCATGTAGTGCGGCAATGTGTGAAAATGCAAAGTGGCTTCACTCACAAATGGGACGCCCCGCCCGTCGGTGAACCGCGGTACAGTGCTGCATGAGGGTCCACCGTTAATCGAGTACTACATTCCACTGACCCTTCACAAGTTTGTTCGCGACTGCAAAGATAGTATGTGAAACAATGGGACCATAGCAGAATGAACATATGAACCAATATTTCACTGCCATCGGGATCAAATACATGATTGTAATAGCAAGATGCCATGCGTCGAATTGCAGCGTTGTGTGCGGGACGTGCTCGCCCAAAGGGGATTGCAGCTTGCACAGGTGGAATGAATCACCACAGGTGGAGGCAATACAGCTTGAAAACACATAAATTGCACACCCAACCCCCTCCCACAACCACACCCACTCCAAAATGCTACCGGCAGGACTAGCGATGTTGGCCCTGGGGGACCTGATAGCACTGCAAGTACTCCAACTTCAAGAAGAATACGAACACCAACTACTACAACAACCGGCCGCACAGAGGAGACGCAGGAGGAGGAGGAGGGCAAGGCAGGGCCAGCAAGGCCCGCCAGCACAGCCACTACCACCACGCAGGCAGCCCGCAATCCCACGCCTCCGAGCACATCCGTTCGACCTCACAGATGAGCAGATCCACACCCTCTACCGTTTGGACCGGGACACCATAACCGCCATTGTGGACATGACACAGGCTGACCTTGTCAGCATGATAGATAGCCCAACCGCCATTCCACCCCTACTGAAGGTGGTGTCTGTACTCCACTTCCTGGCCACAGGCACCTACCAGCACACAGTCGGACAGTTGCATGGCATTTCACAGCCAGTGTTCTCACGGACACTATTGCAAGTGCTCGATGCCCTCCTGAAGCACGCAGACGACTACATCTCTCTACCACGCTCGGGGCAGGAAATTACGAACACAAAAGTGGGATTCCATGCACTTGGCGGCATACCGGGTTGCATTGGTGCCATCGACTGCACCCATGTGGAATTGGTCGTCCCACATGCCATGGAGGCCCAGTACCGCAACCGAAAACAATTTCATTCTCTGAATGTACAAATGGTGTGTGACTCCAACAGGATCATTACACATTGTTGTGCACGATTTCCAGGATCAACCCATGATTCTATGGTCTTGAGGAACTCTACAATACCACGCTACATGGAGCGACACGCAGGGAACAGATCCTGGCTACTCGGTGAGTCTCATTTCATGCATGATAATGTGGGGTATGTGATGCGGCAATGACCTGGCAGGAAGGGGGGGGCCTACGTAGCAATGTCATTCCACAAACATCCTTTATTGTCCACATACAGGTGATGCCGGGTATCCACTGAAGAGATGGCTCCTTACACCACTCCGGAACCCACAGAACCAGCCTGAGGAGGACTACAACCATGCCCACTCACGTACCCGTGTAGTCATAGAACAGGCATTCGGCCTACTGAAGACTCGTTTCCGCTGCCTCAGCAGGTCTGGCGGGGCACTCCTGTACCGCCATGTGAAGGTTGCAAAGATGGTCATGGCATGTGTCATGCTACACAACATGTGCGTACGTAGAAATGTGCCCATGCCCCCTGACGCAGAACTGCAAGCACCTGAAGATGGTCATGATGAGGGTGGGGATGTGGCAGCACCTCAAGGAGTCTGCGAGGCACAGGAGGGCCGTGACATTCGTCAGATTCTCATTGATTCATGCTTCTAGCACTCACGCCTGGTGGCTGATACATGGACACGGGACTTGTGGCACTGTGTGTGTATGGAACATGCACAATATGGACTGTACGCCTATAAAGGCCTTGTACACAAAGATCAATGTCCACACATCTCATTGGATGATCGTGCATTGTTTATAGCATATGTGAAATTATGTTACACACCCCATCGACCCGCCACTCAAGTGAGCCCAACACACCCCCTCCACCCTCCTACCTCCCCCCGAACACCAGTGTCCGAAGATGCTCATTGTCAGTGGGCAGACGCTATTGCAAGCCCCCTCTCTGGGTATCAGGGGCACCCCTGCCTGTGGAGCGCAGGTTCCTCCCAGATCTACGTTGGGGGCTGCCCTGGACGGAACTTGCAACGGATGATGTCTCTGCCTGCTCACATCCATGCATGTCCGTAAGGGTTTGTGAGAGCTCAGTGAGCACACGGCGCACAGCGGCAAGTTCAGCACATACGTCTTTGGACGTCGCATGCAGTTCCCCCCTCAGGCTCTCGGTGCTTCTCTCCATTTGTACTCTCAGGCTCTCGGTGCTTCTCTCCATTTGTACTCTCAGGCTCTCGGTGCTTCTCTCCATTTCTGCCCTAAGTGTCTCAGTTGATGTTTCTATGGCTGCCTTAGTACCCCCACATTCATCAGCATGGTCCTTGAGGAGCGTGGCCAGTTGCTGCTGTTGCACGATCACCTGGTCGAGGGACTGTTGCCTCTGCTGTGCCATGGCCATTTGCGGTGGTGTCACAGAGGGGCTGGTCACCTCATGTTGCCTTGCCACAGGGCTTGTGGGGGATGGCCAGTCGTCGTCTTGTGGGTGCCCCTGCGTGCTATCCTCATGGTGTACGGGATGAAACAAACAGGGGGATTGAGACAGGTCATGGATGGATCTTACTTCGACATCCCCGTTTTCTGTGTCGGAGCATGCTGCCATTAATGCAGTGTCACCTATGGTGCTGCTGCCACCAGAAGCAGTGCCTTCTGTGGCATCCATTGGGGGGACCTGTGGTGGTGCTGTTGTGGGCATGCTGGCTGCTGGGGTGCCTGTTGAAGTTCCCTCCTGTGTGCTGCCACTTGATTTGTGCTGCTGCCGTGTCTTGATGCGTGCAGCTGAGGTGGAGGGTCTTTGGCCGTTGGTCTTGGCCCTCTTTGCAGGTGTGCTGGTAGGGGTGTCCTGGAGCTCGTCGTTTGAATCGGACCCTGTGGTGGAGTAAAGGAGGGCGAGCGTTATTAATGGGTCTGTTGAAATTGGAATGGCAATGTATCACATGCATTGGGGTGGTACCTGAGGGTGATTTGGGTCGGGGCCTTGGAGGTGGTTTCATTTTTGTGTGGATTGAGGATGCAGTTGTTTTGCAGCCTGCAGTTAGGGTGTGCCTGCTGCACGTGTAGAGGGTGTTTTTAGGATTTTTAATTATTTATGTATTTAATGTGAGTTTTAAAGTGCGCTATCAGGCCGATGTATGTGGACGTTCTCCTGGACATGTGTTACTGTTGGACTATGTGGACACATGGTACTTCACATGATTGGACATTGTGGATTTAGCATTGTTTAATTTGGCCCACCTACCTGATTCTTCGGATGTCTGCACTCCTTTCTCCATCCCTCCGACTCCCTCTATACTCTCCATTCCAATGGTGGAGGCACAGATTTCTTCCCAGGGGGTCACCTTGATGGGTGATTCCGATCCTCCCCCGGTAGCTGTGGCAATGTTTCGGTTGGCAGAAAGTATGCTACGGACGCGTATCCGCAGGTCGTCTCATCGCTTTCTGCATTGCTGTGGGTTGCGGGGTGCGGTCCCCACCGCACTTACCTGCTGTGCCACCAGGGCCCATATGGCCTTCTTGTTCGCAAGTGCCGTCCTGGTCATTTGCGTCGAGAAGACGACGGCAGCATTCTCCTGGAGGGTCTCTGTGAGCACGGTGAGTTCCTCACGGGAGAAGTGGACCTGCCGCTTGCAGTCGCACGCTTTTTTCGCTACTTTTCCCATTTTTATTGCTTTCACTAGGGTGGATGACGGGTTGGGATGTGTCTCAGGGTAGTATTTTTTATGGTTGTGTGGGAATTCTGATTTTATAAGTGTACGGCGTGCTGTTTCCGATTCCGGGACCATGTTTTTACTTCCGTTTCCGTATATTTACGGTCGCCGTACTTTCCGATTGCCGCTCATTACGGTGACCGCTAAGATGGGTGGCGGAATTGTACCTAGGGCGCCGTACGACGGCGGTGAGGGGCGTTTTGGGGACATTTCCGCCATCGCGGACTTTGCACTTCCGCCATGGCGTAGTGCTCGTGCCCGATGGGTCGGAATTAGCCGCACTTTGCTCCGTCGTGCAATGGCGGAAACGCTATTTACGCTATGGCGGTCAGGTCAGTCACTTTCCGCCAGGGTCGTAATGAGGGCCTATCTCCAACACAGCTGGTTGGAGAAAATGTTAACATTATGTGTAAACTGTAGAGTAATGCTAAAGCGTAACCTTGACGTATAGGAAGGTTTAGTTAATGGAGCACTTGGTACAGTTGTTGGCTTCCAGACATACCCCATAAACAGCATTCAGTTTGTCAACATCCAGTTTGAGAAACTTTCAGAAGTTAAAAGGATAGGACGTACAACAGCTCGATTCCTTCTTTTCAAAGACATGTATGTACACAGAGAACAGTTTTCATCTGTCGCTAGCATACTCAGTGACTATTCATAAATCGTAAGGTCAACCATAGATCAAGCATTAATTGATATTGGCAGCACAGTCTTTAAATAAGGCATGAGTTACGTAGCACTGTCACGCCTACGTACACTTGAAGGACTATATCTAGTCAATTTTGATGCAAGTGCAGTCAGCTGTGACATTCCTTGCATCACAGAGTACAATAGACTATGTGCACTCTACACACCCCATCTCAAAAGGTACCCTGTTCCTCAAAAACAGAAAGAGTTTTAAAGAAAACTCATGCTATCAGAAGTTCTAAATAATCTCCCAACAGTACCACCAAAGAAATTGAAATCAGCTCATACTGCATCAACAAGGACAACACATACCCAACTCCACACACAAAGAGAAGTAACTCTTCAAAGAAACCACATGCACTTCCATCAAAGTACTCAGACACATAACTGCCTGCTCCATTCAAATCTTCCAATACAACTGATGTAAGTTGCTATGCAAATGTAGCAATCAATGTTCTATTCCAAATGTCAGCAATTGTGGAAAATATTTACTTAAATGGCTCGGACCAGTTGTGCTTACAAGTGCTAATCCTTCACAGAAATGCAGCAAACAATCTTGAAAACACTTACAGTGTCTCAGGAATAAGGCAGGAATTGGACTACTGTGCTGGAATGGTGAAATTCACATTAAACAGACAAGAAGATCCACAGGAATTTCTAATGCACTTACTACAACACACTTCCCACAGACATCAGAGCAGAAAACGCTCTCCTTGCTTTCCGAAAAAACTCAAAACCTCTCTCTTCACCTAACCCTCTGTATGCCCTGCTCTTTCTCATGCCTGTACTGGAAATTGGAAATGTCTTCTTACCCTGTAACTATGCACTGTTCATTCTCATGCCTGTACTGAAAATTGCAAATGTCTTTTTACCCTGTAACTAAGTATGCTGTCTGTAACATGCGCCACAATGCCTATGGGCTGTTTGCACGCTCTGCAAATGCAAATAAATAAATACAAGTACTGGAAAGCAAAAACATACCCATAAATTAAATCTTTGAGATTTCTTACATGTGGAAACATACATGCACTCTCTGCAACCATGTCATTCAGGAAAAAGTCCCTAGTGAGCGCTTTGTCTGAGGCCCTCATTACAAGGTTGCCGGTCTGATAAAATGACACCGGCACAGTTTACCGGACCAGAGTATTACGTGTAGCAATGCCGGTGTCACCAGCATCGGCAGGGACCAGCTGTGACTGGGCACCTCCTTGCCGGTATGAGCGTGGACACGCAGCAGCCGCGCCAGTGACACCGGCATGCCGCTGCGAAGGGCAAATTAAGAGTCACATGGACATGTTAATACCGGCATGGTGATGCCGGTAATGACGGATACCTTGATGCCATTAACTTAAAAGCAATCTGCTGTGTATACACCTGCCACAGGTGCACACAATCAGCACAGATGGAGCCAATAGAGTAGGCACAGCACAGAAGGAGCACTTCCACACACCACACCCCTCCCAAATCCACAATGCTACCATAGGCAGTTGCAATACTGGGGCTGGAGGACATGCCTTCACTGCTACTCCTTGAGCAAGCAGTGAACCAGAGAATGCAGCAGATACGCAGGAGAAGAAAGAGAGCAAGACTAGGCCAGCACATACCAATAGTGCAGGCAGTTGTACCCCAGAGGCAGTCACCAATCCCTCGCCAAAGGGCCAGTCCATTTCACCTAACCCCTGCACAGATCCACAACCTGTACTGCCTGGACAGGGACACCATCACCGCAATAGTGGACATCATCCTTGATGACGTGGTGAGCCTCATCAACATCCGGACAGCAATCCCCCCCTTGCTGAAGGTAGTGGCTGTGCTACACTTTTTTGCCACAGGCACCTACCAGCACACAGTGGGGCAGCTGCATGGAATCTCACAACCCTATTTCTCCCATGTGCTCAACCAGGTGGTAGATGCACTACTGAAACACGCCAGAGACCACATCAAGCTAGCACGTACCCCAGAGGAGGTGAATTTAACCAAAATAACATTCCATGCACTGGCAGGCATGCCAAACGTCATTGGTGCCATCAACTGCACCCATGTAGAGCTCGTAGTCCGGCATGCCGTGGAGGTAGTGTACCGCAACAGGAATCTCTACCATTCCCTGAATGTCCAGATGGTGTACGATGCAAGCAAAATCATAACGCATTGCTGTGCAAGATTTCCAGGCTCCACACATGATGCCATGGTGCAGCGCAACTCCATCCTTCCTCGCTACATGGCACAACACGCTGCAAAACGTACCTGGCTACTGGGTAAGTGTAACCACAGCAGTGTTGATTGGGGGGTGGAAAAACAAGCACAGGCAACCTGACTGCTGCCTGGGCCATGAGGGGTGTTGTTTGGGGGAAACACAAGCACAGGCAACCTGACTGCTGGCTGGGCCATGAGGGAGCACACCTACACACTTCTACATCCCAAACCTGCACGCACAACAACATATCACACACATGGAAGGAGAACATACACAGCGTCCTGGGTGCCTAGAATTGTGACCCTAGTTAATTCAACAGAATGTGGGACACAGCCAATGGATGACGATGTGGCATGCCTACACAGCTGTGCGTACATGGGAGCAATATACACAGTGCCCACACCAGTACATGCACCAGGAACATCATTAGACATGAACCACAGGTACCACAATGCACCACCCTGCACTCACAATGCAAGAAAAACATGAGCACAGCAAAGTAAATCACGGGTCAATCTGCCATGCCTGAGCTTAATCCAACTGCCGCACAGGGAAATCTCAGTCACTGTACCCACCACACAGATGCACCGCAGACCAGTCTACCTGTCCAGACACCTTATGGGACACTTCCAAATGCAATTGGTCAAGCATGGTAACTATTGCAATAATTAATCAGTTACCACTACTAATATATGATTGAGTGGTGCAGGATTCATCCACATTACCTCATTTCCACCATGCCAGTACCCACACAGCCTTACCACAGAAACTTCGCCTTTCACCGGCGGACCATACCACCTTTGTGAATGTGCCTTAGTGAAATAGGGGAAGGCGTTGATGGACATGTACATGGTGACATCAAGAAGTCGAATGCATGATTTGGAAACCACTGTCTATCATGAGCCACATCAGTAAAAAGTGTCATGATGAACTGTACATGCATAGTCTATTTGCATTGGAAACACACCTTCATTTGTGTGAGTGCTGTTACTGATGGAAAGGTCCCTGAGACGTGACCAGCACCCATCCCCCCAACCATGGCTCATCCCTAAGTACACTTACCTGGGTCTTCCAATAAGGAACATGTCACGTGTAGTCATGAATGATCTGTTGCCTGTAATCATGAACACTGTACAGGCAGTGGTCACAAGGAATGACTAAATTAATCACAAGTACACATTCCATTGCTCCCATACAGGTGATGCTCGGTATCCCCTGAAGCCGTGGCTCTTGACGCTATTCAGTGAACAAGTCAACAGGCACGAAGAGGACTACAACCGTGCACATGCACGCACTCGTGTCACGATTGAGCAGACATTTTGGATGTTGAAGGCCCCGTTTCGTTGCCTCAGCAGGTCGGGTGGGGCACTCATTTACGGGCCGGAGAAGGTGGGCAAGATAGTGTTGGTATGTGCCATGCTGCACAACGTGTGCATCCAGCGCAACATATCCCTGCCCCCTGACATGGACATGATACAACCTGAAGATGCGGATGAGGATGTTGAAGATGCTGGAAATCTCCCACGGCACAATGTGCATGAAGGACGTGCGACACGCAAACATTTGATTGAACAATACTTTGATGGACTGGGGAACACAGGGCACTGGGAATGGGGCACACTGAGCACTGGGCACTGTACGAAATAAAATTGACACACATTCAAGAAGCAATGTCCAGGCATGTGTTTTCCTTACTCACACAATCTGTATTGAACAGAAATAAACTATGTACATATTGCCATTGATGAAAGTGCACCACTATTCCAATAAAATGAACTCCACTACCCCCAACCCCACTACCCCAACCCCACTGACCCAACCCCACTACTCCCAACCCCACTACCACCACACCCTAGGCCCTCATACCCAATACCCTAACACCCTATACCCCAATACCCAATATCCCCGACCCCAGCATCCCAAAACCCAACAACCACCCCCCCAAATGTCACCACCACGTCTCAACCCCTTCTCCCTCACAACATGCACAGGTGAATCCAACTAATCACACCCCCTTTTCGGTGGAGGGGGTTGAGTATCTGTGTGGTGCATACATCGCAGGGAGCAATGCACCGGGCATGTGTGAGTGGAACTCGCTGGTGTCATGCTCGATGATGGAGCAGGTTGGGAGTCAGTGTTGGCATTCCTCTGTTCTGCCATGGCGGTTGCCAACTGAGTGATGGCCTGGGTCATGGTTGCCATCCCTTCCCGCACACGTCGGGCCACACAGTACACGGCCCGGCTCACCAACATGGCATTCTTCTGCAGGGCATCCTGCATGGCCTGCTGTGTTGCCTCGCCATCTGCCAAATATTGCCTAACCATGTCCTGCATGACCTGCTGCCGCCCCTCCATGCGGGCCAGCCGCCCCTCCAGATCCTGCATGTGTTGTGCAGCTGGTGGCTGCATGGGAGGTGGGATGTGTGGGCTCCTGGGGCTGCACACAGCTTCCCCCATGTTGTTGTCAGGGGCACTGTCCTCCACTGTGCTGTTTCCAGCTGAGCTATGTACCGGAGAGTAAGGTGGGGTTGCCTGCATGGGTGACGCACTTTTGCGGTCAAGCATGCTGTTGTCTGGGGGTTCTGGCACCTCCTCCTCTTCACTGTGTAGGGCAGATTGGGCTGCCTCACCCTGCTCACTTGTGGCTTCTGATTCTGGCTGCTCCACGTCACTCGCCACTGGGGATCCCAGTTCTTCCACCTGAGGTGCTTCTTGTGTCCCAGATGTGTATGTTTTGCGTGTGGCCTTCATGCCAGGAGTGACTTTTGGCTGGTGTGCCTTGCTGGCAGCAGTGGGTCTTTGCTGGGGGGCCTTGGTGGGGGTAGGCTGTTTCTGTTCAGATTGCTGGGCAACCTGTATGTCCTCTTGCCTGGTGGGCAGTGGCGTGGAAGCTGAGGCACGCTTCAGCCCTGCCCTTGAGGTCAAAGGACTCTGGCTGGAAGAGGCGTTTTCATCCCCACGGCTCTGGCGTGCAGTGGATTTTTTGGGTTTTGGGGCTTGTTCTGTCTGGCTGTCTGCTCCTATGCCTGTGCGGAACAGTGAGGCATGGCATCAGTCATGGGTCATCATACATCCTACATACATCAATGCTAGTACATTCTGAGTCCTACGTATTCTCATGGACATGTTGGAGTGGAAGCCATGGTGCATACAGGAATGGGGGTGCAGTGTTTGAGCATCCTTCTGGTGCAGCCATGTTGTGCATGGTGTTTGTGGGATGGCCTACAGGTGTCTCATGGTTTGCGTGTTGTGGCCATGCCGCAGTGGCCGTGTGCCATGTGTTGTTTAGATGTGGGACAGATGTGCTCACATTATGTGCGTAGATGCATTGATGTTTACACTGCGTGCATGGTCATGGTGGGTGGGTCAGGTGTGCAATTGGCGGTGGTGATGTGTGCACCGTGCCATGAGGTGGCACAGTGGTCAGGCATGCATCGGTATGGTGATGTGTATGTGTGTGTGTGCATGCAGATGGTGCTTGTGTTGGCAATTGGGGACTCATGTGGGTTGTGTCCGTGGGGTTTGTTGTGTGTATTTGTGGCAGGGACATTGTGGTTATGTCGGAAGTGGCTTTAGGTGGGGGGTGTTGGGCATGTGTCTGCTCTCATCTACGCGCCATTGTAGTTGGGGTTGGAGGTGTGTTTTGTGACTTTGGTATTACGCTATGGGTCACTCACTGTCATTGTCCGGTGTTGGGATTCCCATCTCGGCGCCATCCACGCCCTCAATTCCCTCCATGTTCATCACTGTGCTGCACGTCTCCTCCCATGTGGCAAGTTTTATTGGGGATGGTGGTCCATTAGCAGAGAGCAAGTTGCGGACCAGCAGCCGGAGATCATCCCACCGTTTTCTGCAGTCACGTACAGTCCGGGGTGCTGTCCCCACCGCAGAGACCTTTTGCGCAACCTCCCCCGGCGCAGGTCTGCACAGAAAACGACATCAGCGTGCTCCGCCAAAGTATCAGCTAGCATATTAAGTTCGACGTTGCTGAACCTTGGCTTTCTGCGATGGACTGCGTCTTGCCTCGTAGCCATCTTCTTCTGCTTGCTTCCACACTGCTCAGTTCTCTGGTCCAGGTGCTGTAGGCTGAAGATTGCAATGGATTGCATTTTTAAAGATGGCCGCTGGTGCATTTTGGTGCAATGACGTTGCTTCTGGTACCGGTACAACCGGCATCGGGATACCAGTACTTACAGCATTGAGGATGCAGGTGCTGGTGGCTGCGGCATCGCTGATGCCGGTATCGGCGGTTTGGGGGGCCTTACCGGCATGCCGGAGCAACCATTACCGGCATGCCAGAATACACATGCACGCTCACTCAGAATCTACCGTAGATTCCGGCAGCAGTGCTAGACGGACACGGTTGCGCCGGCATGCCAGTAATCTTGTTTTTCCCAGCAAACTCATAATGAGGGCGTATGTGTCTATACCTAACTGTGATTCCATTCCATTTAAGCAACTGGTACAAAATGCAAACCATAGCAATTCCGATAATCGTTCGACCTTAAATATATACAATCACATAGCCAATACGTAATATTAATGCTTTTAATATAGAATGCAGATGGAACCGAAAATAACTGCAAGCTTGCTACCTTCACACACGGACAGGTATCACTTGGCAAGAAAACTTTCACAACAGTAGCCATAATCTACCACACAGGCGACGCAACCAGTGCAGGTCACTATACTGCATACATTAGAAAGCAATGTTCATGGTTTGAATGCAATTATACTTCCATTACTCCAAAGCAGAGATTACCAGCAAATCTTGCAAATGCCTACTTAATATTCTTGAAGCCAAAATGTACTCACTGATGTACAAAATTAGCATACCCTACTCCCTAACTCCCACCATTACCTACATTATTGCACACAAAAAAGAATTACCTTCTACACTGTGGAACTAAAACAACTTAGCATACAGTAACTATCCAACAAATACATCACTGTGTCTGTTCTACAATTATTTCCCCAATGAACCCAATGATTACAGTCAGAAAAACAATAAGTGTACAAAAATGACACTGATATTGTTTCCTACATGGTACTTAAAAGAAAAACTGCTAAGTATGAGGGTTTAAAACTATCCTCAGTAACCTACGAAAACCACCAACTGCACAAATAAGTCACCACCTGTCTAATAATGGCCCATACCAATTCAATACATATGCAAATATCATTACAGAAACCTATAATGGTGCACCAGCACTTCAGAATGTGGAAAAATGTGAAACTACCAACAAGAATGCACACGCTTCTAAACATACCCTATAAAAATGAGAAACTGTAAACAGTTAGAATACATCAACTGGTATCTAACTGCAACCATAATACTTGAATATTACTTGCAGCATTCCAACTGCCAAACCGAACCTTCAGCAACCACAGTGCTACAAACATATCCTCAAAAACGTCCAAACTATGAAAAGTTAAAGTACGCCAACAGGTACTTTACTGCACTCACAATTCTGCAATATCACAGTGCAATGGCACAATACTTGCAAAACATCAGCAGCAACCAAAAACATTAAGAAATACTGCTAAAAAAAGGAAACAGGTAAACAGTTAGAATACACCAATTGCAATATGACTGCAACCATACTACCACCACATACAAAACAGAAATCATACACCATTGCAATTCCTCCAGCTGCAACAGTGCAACTTAAACATTGCTATAATCAGTGCAAATGTTACTGTAATGGACTGTGCAACGTAACAGCAAATACATTTGAAAGGTTTTTTTTTAATCCAGCATGGATTTTCTTTTTCCCACTGACCCAATCATTATGCAAAGAAATACAGGAACAGTGCACTGTACACTTGCTTAAAGCATAGTACGTATGAAGTACTAATTATGAGGGTCCACAAAGTGTAGAAATAACTGCAGCACAATGTACTACAAAATAATGAAATACTTGCTCTTACATGTTATGTTTTCTTTTCCCACAGAGAATGAAACAGCGATTACTACAACATTTCACATACCGTACACAAAAACTGCACACGCCCTCCACAATAGAAATAGTAAGTATAACATTATTGGTGTCATACTTCTTTATAATCTCCAAAGTATAATGTGTCCACATATTTCTGCAATCCACATACCAATGTCACAATGTTCAATGTACAGCTATATTACACTGTGCTGCTTGTACCCATGGCCTACACTCTTCACTGCACTCTGTACCGTCTACGGGCTCCAGCCATGCACTCAATATTGTAGACCCTGGCCACAACTACCACAGCACAGTACAACCATGCATAGAAACATCTACCCACTTACCCGACACATAAGAAAGCCACCTACCCCTTAGCCACTCAGTTCACATAGTATTACATTACTTCCACACAATGGACAACTTCTTTGCTGAATGCCCTCTTCACCCAAGCCTGTAATAACTGGACACATTCAAAATACTATAGTACAGTAACCTAACCAATAATCTGCACAATCACCACAACCCAAACACAAAAATGCATCCATACGTCTTACGTAACTGTCCTGTCTTCTGTAAGATTTCCTCACCCATGCCACTGGCATCGTTTAGGCCATTAGTTCATCTTTGTTGTTATGTACACCATTTGACTGGAACGTATAGAACACACAATAGAGTGGAGCACATGGTGCACAACTCAGCAACCATACGTGAAAGTCTTATGTACTCCTTCAAATTCCAAACTTCTTCACTTTTTTAATGTGTAATGGAGACACAATTTGAAAACCATACCCTACTTACAATCTTTGGAGAAGTTGTAAAGTAATCCCTTTTGTTTCATGGACGAGAGCCCCAAATATCTCTGTGCCCAAAGACACTGAAGTGCGTAAAATGACCCTGCCACCCACGTATGCGCAGCCATCGCACACACAGTCTACCAACATACACCATTGATTCGTAAAACACTGCACATATAAATAGTGTATAGGGCCAGTAAACGTACATTTATATATTGTGTCAACTGTGCATGAATTGCACCATGTATAAGGTACCATCATCTCTCCATGAACGTAATACTAACTTCTACGTAACTTACATTCGGAAAATGCATGATAAAATGGTAACACGTTGCCGCCTGAATCTTTTTTTTGGCACGTGGTGGCCGGAAATCGAAACCTAACATACCTCTCTTTCAACAGGACAAATGCTCATTGTAAAATAGCCTTGAGCTGTACGCATGAATTGCTCCAAGGGCATTTTATTATGAAATAAAAGAAAAAATCAAAGAAAACGTATAGTAGAGTCGCAGCGGACATTTTCCGCAAAGGTAGCCTGCAACTGTCCAATACGCCATACAGGGCGATTTCCCATCGACACAGTATAACCATAGAATTTGCACAAGTTATGTAAGTACAACCTTGCATGACATGTTTATAGGGATTAAAATTTTGTAGGATACAGTTCTGTATGCATAATTATTAACGTACCATCCCATAGACTTTGTCCGTGTGCACTGTACTGGGTTTTGTAACAGTAGTCTTGCACGCTGCGTTACAGGCCATGTCTCCAGCATTCAGCCTAAATGATTGTTGTTCGTTATGTTCACATGGTTCTTCAGCCCATTCAAACCTATACCTAGCGCACAACACTGAAAGTAAACGCACTCCTGCACTGAAACAGTACACCATATGTTCAATTGTGTGCTGAAAGATTGGCTGTATTGTCCTTATAATGACCTTTCAAACACTTAAGAGTTGTATGCGCCTTCACTGTATTAAAATTAATAACATCCAGAGGTGCATATAGCACGCGGCCGACACATAAACGTCGACAGCTAATATTTTACAGTTGGATGTTTTGGCAAAACAGCTCCTGCATTGTCCTGCAATTGGAGCAGTCCCCCAGGAGGATTTTATTTTGTATGTTTGTTTGGGCACACACACAGAGAATGTGCTGTGGGTCTGACAACACTCGCTGGCACTGACATCGTTTGTAAAAAGCAAACACATGAAAGCAGGGTCTGTTGGCAATGTTTGAAAGACAAATTGCATGTGTGTAGCCGTGGAAGGAGAGTGGCACCTACAAAATAGACAGCAAACATGTGGGTGAACATCCAAAGCTACTCAATAACACACATTAGCTTACTCTAAGGTCCATGACGCGGCCACCTAGGGCCCTTTGTGACTTTCTTCCCTCAGAGCCCATATCCTTTACGCTGCCACTGATAACGGCTACTTAAATGAATTTGTATTCCTCTTCCTTCACAGATACCTTCTACCCTACTGCCTGTGTCACTCCTTCCACATGCCGACAGACCGATTGACGAACAATCATTACAAGATTACCATAAGCCGTGTGTTTTCGCTCATCATTATCTGGGTCGACCGCTATGGCCCTGTGTGTCCATTTACGTTTCCGGCAATAAGAAGCAACATGCAAACGCTTATGATGTAAGACATCACAGAGACAACAACTGTCACCTTTCCTAACTTAAAAAGAAAGTGTGTTCTCCCACACGAACCACCAAGGACCATAAATGTATCCTTTTGCCACTTTGCCAGACGACAAAAGAAGTACAGAAAAGCACAGACAGCATTCTATGCTGGAAGTTACCCGTAAAATGAAAAAAAAACAGTTGTTTCAGGCAGTTTACAATGTCTTGTGAACATTCTATGAAAAATGTTGTCAATAATTATTCAAATATTCTCTGACCAACCACTATGTACAACAAGACAGGGACCGTACGCTCTGTGTGAGAATGTCTGTTTTAGCTTCTATTTATGTTCTTGTTTTCCGGACCTAGGTCCTCACATGGCACGTTGTGCAACACTGGCCACGAAGGCTGTGAAAATAACAGGAGTACACAGTTTGAGCAACTACTGTCAACAACTAATTTATTTATTTATTTATTTGTATGTATAAAGCACAGCAGCAGCCCAGAGGCATTGTGGCGCTGTAACAGCATAAATCATCTTGACAATACAAAAGGGTGATACAATGTGCTGTTCATGCGGTTACAGTTGAACACCACGTAGTTACATATATTGGTTAAGATCTAGCAGAATAGAGAGGTTTTAAGCATTTTTCGGAGTATGGTGTAGGATTTCTCCTTAATGTCAGCTATGGAGACGAGTGTTGTGATGTAGTGCCACGCCCTCACTTAAAGTTAGTGCAAGGGATGCACACATAACATTAGCACAAAATGGCAATGCCGAGCGCGTTCTTTGCGCATCTCAAAAAGTACACCAAACAAAGGTTATAGTAAGATGGCCAACTGCCCGTATTTTGCAGGAATTACCTGCATTGATGTTTTTGTCCGGTGATTTCCTGGCCCTCTCTGTGGACCTCTAAACATGCTGAATTTGCCTTCACCCCCTGCCTGATTAAAACTTTTTGTGCCCTGAGCTCACACTTCTGTGTGATAATTGAATACCAGGGCAGAAAGGCAGTAGTGGAGCTCTGCCAGGATGTGCGACATGCAGCCGTCCCAGGATGTGCAGCATTTGAAGATGTTACTCTGTGTAAACAGAGCATTGCAATGGCACCAGATAAACATCAATAGGGGCCAGAGGGGATTTTAGAAACGACTATTCTCCCTTAAGAAATGTGTATTCGGAATGATTACAAGCAGCTTAGCAGCATGTTGTATTTGAGGTAAGACTGTAATTTTCAGAGTGAAGTGTAAATTTGTTCTTGCACAGTAGTGTGTCTAGTAGTACTGTACCTTTCATGCCGGATGGGGGGGGAAAGGTTAACATCATAATCATTTTGCTGAACATATTTCTATGACCAATTATATAGTGCAAGGGTAGGTCATTGTGAAAGGCTCCTTTTGTTGTAATGGGATAATTTTTTTACAAAGCATTTCTATAAAGAAAAAATGTCATGCATAGGTATGTCAAGTAGACCTTCAACTATATGTGGGTAGCTGCGCACATTGTTCATATTTCAACTGTGTGATGCTAAGGAAATCCTTTCAAGTCACAATACCTTAGTTCACTCCTTAAGCATAGGGTCTGATCAGGGGCAAACCATTGCAAATGCAAATGGTGTCATGTCACTCCCTAATGTGCAACAAGTGCAACGAAGTACACCATATGGAAATGTATGCATTTTAGCTCACTTATGGTACTCTACCAAGTCTAAAATGTCCTCCAAAATCCATTCTGTAAACGTGACCGCCCTAAGAGAGATGCATATTTAAAAGTGTGTACGATGGAGAAGAACAAGTTACTTCTTACCTGGTAACGTTCTTTCGATGGGATGTTCCTCCGACGTATTCCTTATCTTGATAGATTTACTTCCAGCTTGCTGGCCTCGGAATTTTTTTTTCAGTAGAGGGCGCTGCGCGTCGACGTCCCTCTAGTTGATGTCCCTCAACAACCTCCGTATCGGCGCCAAAGTCATCATGCGTATAAATAGACCTACGCAGCGTCCGTTGCTCAGTTCCGTTTTGAAGCTTAAGAGTAGCTGTGCATGAATTGGTTATTGACCTTGAAGGAGCGTAAACTGCAACCACAAGGGAAGTTTTACTGAGAGGATTGATGGGAGGGGCGATAAGGAATACGTCAGAGGAACATCCCATCGAAAGAACATTACCAGGTAAGAAGTAACTTGTTCTTCGAAGGGATTGTGTCCTCCGACGTATTCCTTATCTTGATAGACTCCCATAGCAGTAGTGTGTAAACGGAGGTGGGAGTAAAATTGTCATATTCCCCTTTAAGAGTGAACAGAGTGTAACACAGCTTTGCCAAATCTAGTCTCTTGACTAGTGGAGGAATCCAGATTGTAGAATTTTGTAAAGGTATGTGCAGACGACCGTGTGGCAGCCACACATATGTCTCGAATCGGTACCTCTCTTTGGAGAGCCGAAGAGGCTGCGATACCCCTGGTTGAATGAGCCCTAAGATTTTGAGGGGGCTCTTTCCCTGCTAGTTTGTAACATTCTAGAATGGCTAAAATAATCCATCTGGAAATGGTCTGTTTTGTGATTGACAACCCTAATTTGTGCCCTGTGTAACCTATGAACAGTTGGCCTGCTTGCCTAATCCTAGCAAGTCTGCTGATATAAAAACTCAAGGCTCGCCTTGGATCCAGCCTATGTAGCCTTGTCAGTCCAGAAATTCTCGATCGGAAGGCAATATACTTTGTTGGCCGTAGACCAACCGCCTCATGTGTTTAGTAACAAGAAGGTGTAGAAAAAGCTCAACCATAGTGCGGCCATTTTTAAGGTTACTGAAATCGCCATTTTGTT